>NC_143200.1:22601818-22927954 GCF_051530095.1 Phoenix dactylifera
TTGTTGCTTATGCCATGAGCAATGAATTCTCAGGTGTCTTAAGCCAACAGATGGACTACTATTCAAGTGACCCTAATGCTGATAGACTAAACTGGGTCAAAGGTGAAATGAGTCAGCTTGTGGTCTCCATGTTCTTAGAAGTTTGATAGCTAAGCTCTTGCATGCTCATGCATATGTAAGTGAAATCAAATACAGCAAGACATGAATATGATTTATCAAATTTGTCCCAAATATTGGCATGACTGAGACCAGGCAACTTGTGTATTTCTCTAAAATAAGGTATAAATGCCAAGTACCAAGGTAATTAAACTGAATTAAACTACTGCAAACTAATATAGAAGAATTGGAAACCATTACTTGATGTATAAAGTACATGTCACTGTGTTGTCCTCTAGCAATGTTTGTCATATAGGACTTATTTTTCCCCTGTAAGTTAAAATATGCCTCCCATGTCATGCATCTTTTTTCCACCTGGGCTACATTACGTAACAAAACATTCCCATTTTCCTGTTGCTGCTTCCCCATTAATACTCTTTTTCCAAACAACTGATCAGAAGTGTTTACTCACTCCACATGATTTTCTCACTAGGATACAGGCTTTTTATGTTTTTCCTTCTTTTACAGATGTGTGATTAAGTATCAAAATATTGTGCTATATAACCAAACAAAGCATTCCAATTTTCCTGTTCTTCAATTTTTCTCCATGAGCATAAATTTTGTCAGATAAATAATCAGAAGTGTTTACTTGTTCAACATGGGCAGCAGGAAATTTTTTACTCCTTCATTTTTATTATACCGACCATTTAGGTGTCGACTGTCGACATGAGTGAGCTTGCACTGCTAGGGCACAAGTTCTATTTTTGTTTTATAGTGTTGAATTTGTCAGATTATATATGTGCTATGCTTCTAATTGAGGTACCTGTTTAAAAAAAAAGCAGCTCTCTGCACCAAACCAGTTCTCTTGCAGGCTTGATAGCATTTGATGATGATGTGTTCAAGCCAGACAAAATATGGTGAGAAATTTTCTTGAGTCCGTGGAGGCCAAGACAAGGTTCCTACAGAGCCTGGACTTGAACGTATCCAGACTGGGCGAGTTTGATTGGATTTTGCCATGTTTGATTGGTGTGACTAAAAGCCTAAGAGCCAAAATTTTGAGTGCAGGAACAAAAATTACCTGTGCAGCAATCCATCAAGTTGATTCCACATTGTACAATTTACTCCAAGAATTCATGTGATCAAATTCAAAACCTCTCATGGTCTGCTACATGACTTTAGAATCCGTCTTGTGTCTGCATTACTTTATTCTGTGGAATTGATGAATTGGATTCAGTGCAGTTGTTCCATCCTTTGTTTGTGTAATTCCCGAGAGAAGATAAGGACGAGCTATCCTCACACCTGCGTAGAAATATACTTCCGTGCTAAAAATAATTCCTACTCTTCTCCTTCTCCATGGAGTTGTCACGGACCTAACATCACATTTATCATAGTTTTCTTAATTAAAGTGATGTTTTAGTATCCTGTTGCTATTATTATAACGACCATTATAATAATAAATATTTTTGATATAAATTTTGAAATACTATTTTAAATAAGTTTTTTTTTTTGAACATCCTTCTAAATATTGGATTTTGTATGAATACCCTTCTAAAATTGATATTTATATGTGTACCTTCGTAAAACTTTGTTATTGTACAAATGCCCGTAATATAATGGTTGCTCTAACGGTATTAAGAAAAATCATATTTATATTAATTAAAAATAAAATAAAATTTTATAATTACGCTATTGTTTTTGTCTTCTTTTTTTTGCTACCAGGATCGCGATCTATCTACATGTCTACCCATTAAAAATATTTTAGTCATTTTAATTTGAAACTGTTAATTTTTTAACGTCATTAGATAGCATAGGTACGTACGCAAAAAAATAAAAATAAAAAAAGATAAAATCACAAAACAAGTGTTTCACGAGGGTATACATGCAAAATCAATTTTGGAAGAATATTCATGCAAAATTCAATATTTAGGTGGATATTCAAGTAAAAAAAATTTAAATAAATAAAAAGAGTTATAATCATAGTCATGATGGGTAACTGTTTGGGCGGAGGTCCGTAGTATATTTAGCGGCCGCTGGTCTGGCCCAGACCGGTCTGGGTGGGTCCAGTGGTGCAGAGCCAGCACCGCCACGACCTTACACGTGTGGGGCCGGGGACGAGGCCTCCCACGAGTCATCCGACATTCTCTCCGACCGAACTCGGGTGGCGAATCCCAATTTTAGCGTCGACGATGCCTCCCCTTCAACCACAACACCACCCCCCTCCCCCTTCCAAAACCGCCACCCGGCAGAGATTTATAATAAACAGGAAACCAAGGGAGAGACCCAGAGCCTTCCCTATCTTTCTCCCAAGCTTCAGATCCCTCAAACAGGGATCTATCTAGCTAAGCTCTTTCCTCTCCAGCTTTGCTTCGATTACCATCAGAATATATGTAGATAGCTGTTGAGGTACGATTCTATCCTGTTGTCCTTTTTTGTTTTTTTTTTCGCCTGGGGGGGAGGGAGGGGCAAAGAAATTCCTTTGGTCAATGGAGGAATGCGTAGATATAGCTAGAATGCCTTTGTGTGATTGCAAAGTGATGAGCTTTAGAGAAGATAAGTTTTTGATCAATGAATGTGAAGAAGGGAGGAAAAACAAAAATTCAGGAGAAACCTATGGGCATCTTCCCGACTTTTGCTTTCTCAGAAAAAAAAAAAAGAGAAAAGGAAAAAATAAGAGAATGTGAAGAAGAAGACAGTAGCCATGGATGGAATGTTATATCTAATAAGGAGATGGCAATAATGAAACAAATCTAAAAAATTATTTGATCTAGCCTAGTTGTACAAATGCAGAACATGGTATAGTGACAGGGTTTGTTGTATGATAATTCTGTTTAAGGGGCAGCTTCAGATAGCAACCACAGCTAAGACAAGATAGGACAAATTGATGCCGTGTGAATAGCAGATTATGATCATAATGTGTAACATTTGTCCAACTATTTGGGGTCGGATTTATGAATCTTTGCAAAAAACAAACAGTAGATAAGATGAACCCATGCCGGCAGCATCTTTTCCTGCATGCTGCCAATGGATTTTATCCATCTGAATAAGCTGCAGGAATTTCCTTCTAGAAGATTAATAGCTCATGGAGCATTTCCTCGCTGAACAGGGGTATCGACTGGATCTTACCTTTCTAAAGTATTTCAGTCCATAAGGAACCATTGACACTCTGAGCCTACAAACTTTGAGTTTCGTTTATGTTGCTCATTTGCTTCTAACGAAGGCTTTTTTGTTTGTTTGTTTCCTTCTTCTTTTGAGATAAGGCTTCTAACCAAAGATTTTGTTGTTATGCTTTTCTTTGCAAATTAACGAGGTGAGCTTTCTAGCTCATCTTGTGAGGTCAGTAATTATTGTGACTGTTGAATATTTTATTCACGATCATCTGACTATATTTTTCAGGTACCATAAACTAGTTTTCTTTTAGCCTTCCTCATCTGAGAAAAGTGTTCTATTGTCTGGTGGACTATTTTACGCCTGCTTTAGATTCTAACTATTAATGCCTCTCATTCTCTCTATATCACGAGTCTGTCCAATCTTCTATTATTCATGACTTTTCACCTAGTCTAACATTAACGTCTCGTCCAATTAATTTCTTTTTTAGGACTTAAAAATGGTGAAGCAAATTGGTGAAGAATAACTTAAGCATGCTAATAACTTTTTAGGAAGCATAGCTTGTGAAATGTTTTTTCTTGTCAATTGTTGTTCATATTGATGTTTAAGGTTCTTCCGTGTCATCTACATAATAGATTGTGTTTTTGTGGCAGCTTTTCGTCTTTTCCTTAGTTATCCTATCGCCCTAGGTTTCTTGAAAGCTGTCCATGTTTTGTCTTGTAATATCCTTTTGAAAGCAAACATGGAACAAAAGCCGGTTTTCTGTTGCAAGGCCATTTATGTCCGCATCATTTTAATCATGTTTCTCCATTCTCAAGTTGCAAGGCCAGTTTTTCTGTTGCAAAGGTTAAATTCTTAAACTCATAGAATGATGGAAAAACCGATCAATATCTTAGGAACAAAAGCTGCATCACACATAGATAATTTTGTGGATGATCTAAAACAAGTGGATACACTGAACATAAATTATCTGCACCTTCTTAGGACTACAAGACCTATGTAGTTTGGGATGGTTATTCCTGGATGGGATCAGAATGATGCTATGCCTGCAGCTTTTGACATTTAATCTTGACTTGCCTCCATCTTTCTTGGATAACACTTCTTTAGTAACAAGCAATCTTAGCACGTTAACTCTTAGCACCTTCTGTGTTTGTGTTTTCCGTTAATTCTTGTTGTCCTGTGACTGGTAAAACTAGAAAGAAACCTTATAACTTGTAACTGCATCTTTTTGGGTCCCTACATCCCAATATTGATGGATATATTACATATGTAAGAAGAATAGTACTATTATTAGATAATATGTTTACATAATTTTAATTAGTAACTACCATGCTCGTTATTATTTAACTACTATGGATATTTATTTGTGTAATGATTTAAAGCTAAAATTAGGTTTAGTTTAGATATAAGTACATTTACATATTTTCTCAAGTCAAATGGATCAATAACAATGAAGTTAGCTTTCTAATGTATCCAATGCTTGGTAAGGATATGAAGTAGTACTGCTAGGAAAAAGGATAAGAAATAATGCATAATCAACAAAAAAACTGCAAAACATAAATATATATTTTAACTATGCTATTTTTGAACATCAGGCTTCATTTTGATCAACCATGTTGAATTCTTATTGACAGCATCATGGAAGTTTCCTGCCCTTATTTTGATCCTGAATTCGAAAACCTTAATGAGAAGATGTATGGACCAAGGTCAGTTACTTGGTCTCATTCCCTTAACAATCATCAAAAGATATTCAGTTATGTTGGATACTAATGGTGAGTTAGAGCCTATTGTTGCAGGGTTAGTGTAGACAATGAATCTTGTGACAAATGCACAGTTGTGAAGGTAAGAAGATACAAGCATGAGGACTACTTAATTTGTTGAATGGTTGATTGATGAAGTTGGAGCTTGTATTTTTTTTTTAGGTGGATAGTCTCAACAAACAAGATCTCCTACTTGAAGTGGTTCAAGTGTTGAGTGATGTGGATCTTTTTATTTCCAAGAGTTATATATCTTCTGATGCAGAATGGTTCATGGATGGTATGTTGGCACTGTGATTTCTAACATCTTTTTAGTTTTATAAATAGTATATCCATTTTATTTGAATTTTGATGCTATTTGGTAAGTTCAGTTCTGTTTATCTGTCAGACTGGTCTAGATCCAGACTTTGAATGTGTTTGTTTTAAGTCATATTTTATCAATCAGTTTGGGAGGTCTATATCAGATCCAGCCAAACTACGATATAAAGCCTGTCAATTTGTCTCCTGGAGAAAATCTGGGCCTGAAACCTTACTATGTGTTGAAAACTAGACCTATATTACTGCCTCTCTTGAACTTATAAAATTCTGGTAGTATAAATGCCTAACAAGTTGTGGCTTTATAAAGTATTATACAACCAGATCTAAAATGCAAAAAAGATTGATGTAAATGCAATAGTGGGAACTGACTATATTTTTATCTTCCTTGCGTCACAGTCTTTCATGTGAAAGATCAGCGAGGTAATAAGGTTACAGACAAGAAGGTCATTAGCTACATACAACAGGTCAGTTGAAACTTCACTCCCCTCAACACGACACACCCCCATTATAGTACATACATGCACACATGGTTCTTAGTTGATTCATGATCAAAAGCAAAGCTGATTAATGACAACTAGCTTTTATCAAATGCCATCCTGTTGATGCATTGAAAGCCAACTAGTGCTTTCAACAATTTCTCATAGTCCATAATCCAGGACATGGTAAAACTTTGGATTCATGGTAGAATCCAAGTTTAACTATTCTGACAGTGCTGTGTCCGTAAAATTAAGGCATCTTCCTTTTCTTTTCCCTTAGTCATGATTGTAATGTGAACACAAGTTATATACAACTTTATAGGCAATAGGTGCGAGGAGGGAGCTTCAAAACTCAGGAGAGATGAAAAAGTGCTATGACAATGCTGTCGGAACTGAATCTTGTAGTGATTGCACAGCCATAGAGATGATTGGTACTAACAGACCAGGACTTTTCTCAGAGATATCAGCTGTCCTAGCTGAACAGAGGTGCAATGTTGTTGAAGCTCATGCATGGAGCCACAATGCTTGTCTTGCATGCGTAGCTTATGTTTCCGACGAGTCCACCTCGGCTTGCATTGATGACCCCAATCGACTAGCCACTATTGAAGACCAGCTCTCCACTATTCTTCGACCCACCACGATTGCAGATGATAATCCTAGGGGTGCAAAGACACATTTTCTTGGATGTGATAGCTCGATGAGTCACACGGAGCGCCGACTACATCAGCTTATGTTAGCCAACCGAGATTTTGATGGGCCACCGGGGCAAGTAAGCACATCACTTTCCTCGATTAGTATGGACCATGTTGAAGGGGGGAGAAAGACAGTCGTGTCAATTGACCGTTGTGCTGAGAAAGGATATTCCATTGTGACTGTTGAGTGTATGGATCGACCAAAACTCATGTTCGACACTGTATGCACGCTTACAGACATGCAATATGTTATCTTCCATGCTTCTAGTGCTTCTCATGGGCTTTTTGCCTATCAGGTATGTTTAATTGCATTGCATGATGTTTTCTTAGGATAAGTTGTCATCAACACAATGATTTTATAGGCTCATGCTTATGGTATCAAAAGTTTCCATCCTTTCATAGTTCTATCATAAGGACATATCTTCTGAATTCTAGGAAGTTGATACTGAAACGGAGTGTTGCAGGAGTACTATATTCGGCACAAGGATGGATATACGCTGGATACTGAAGATGAGAGGAGGCTACAAGTTATCAAATGCTTGGAGGCTGCAATCGAGCGTAGAGTATGTGAGGTGAGCATCTCACATTGAATAAGTATCTAGAATTCAGTCATCAACCGTATATATTTGGCATACTTATGCTTTTCTAATCCATTGTTATCAATAGTGTTCGTGGAATGAGCATGTTAAAATTATGATATCATGGAAATGTTTACACATCTGTTATTAGCCATGTGTGTGTTTCACATGCTATTGTTATTTTCTTTCATCGATCTCATTCTCTATCAGGGGCTCCGGTTAGAGTTATGTGCTGAAAATAGTGTTGGATTGCTCCCGAATGTCACCCGCATCCTCCGTGAGTACGGGCTTACCGTTGCCCGGGCGGATATTGCGACCGATGGTGAGAAGATGAAAAATGTGTTCTACATTCAGGATATATCTGGCAACAAAGTTGATATGAGGCTCGTGGAGTTGATGAAGAGAGAGTTGCAGCCGCTGGCATTTCAGGTGAAGAATGAATTGCTGCTGCCACGGAAGTATACCTCAGTGGAGAGGGATGGTTTCTCGTTTGTTAGCCTGCTTAGGTCTCAGTTGGAGAGATTCTCCCACAGCTTCATCTCAATACGATAAAAGGAAAGAGAGGTGTTTGTCTGCCGTTGTATATTGTCCATATGTCTGAAACTCCATAGGCTTGTATATATGTGAAATCTTTCAATTCAATCAAGCTTGCGTTCTTGCATCTATTTTTTCTTGAAAACTGCTGAAATTATGTGCAAGAAAAGAGTCGGAAGTTCTATCAGACGAGGAAATCAAGGTCTATTTTTTCTATTAGAAGCATGGATCCTTTAAGGATATAAGGATCCATACTTCTTAGCATATAAGGATGCAATGAATCTAGAGGTCAACCTCGCTTCCATGAGATATATGTCACATGTTTCAATTAACATGCGGGACTTCCATCTTACTGCTTGAGGCAATGACGCAGCTAGTGAAGGTATAACCGAGGCACGTCAATTGCTGGTTGAGAACTTGCTGTCGGAAATTTTAATTTAAAAAGATTCAAATTCTAAAAGAAAACTTATCCCCTTCTTTTAGTTATTTCAAATATTTGAAATTTTAAAGCAAGTTCACTTGCTTTTATAGAAATCTTATCCTTGGAAGCGTACGTTGAGCTTCAAGTAGATTGGGTTGGTGACCACATGCATGCATTTGGCCTGACCGGCCTTGGTTCACTCGGATAGAGTTTATAAAAAGGATTTGGGTCCGTGGTCTTGAACACAATACATAGTAGTAACAATTGCAACATTGCTCAAACAAAAGAATGTAACCCATTAATCTTAGAAAGACCTAATTTAATTTGATTTGGACATTTTAATTTGATCGAAAAAGCAATCGATTCTATTGACTCAAATCAATCAAGAGCCATAATATGTGCTTGACTAGTCCAAATCGGAGCTAAAAAAGAATCCTATAATTGATCCTAATTGACAAAAAATCATGATCAAGATCAAGATCCGATTTACATAGGGTTAAATCATCTCAGGTTACCAATACATGAAAAAGTAGTTTTTCAATAGAAATAAGATCTCATCATTGCTCAAACAAAAAAATGTAACCTACCGATCTTAAAAAGACCTAATTCAATTTGATTTGGACATTTTAATTTAATCGAAAAAGCAACCGATTCTGTTGACTCGAATTAATCAAAAGCCATAATATGTGCTTGACTAGTCCAAATCGGAGCTAAAAAAGAACTTAACCTATAATTGATCTTACTTATGATCAAGATCCGATCTACATAGGATTAAGTCATCTGAGGTTATCCATACTTGAAGTTTCCAAAGAAGAGAGATGAAAAAATAGTTTTGCAATGAAAATAAGATTCCTATAGTTTATGAAAAAAAATTCATGTGGGACACGAAAAAGTCTGATTTCCCCCAGCTGGGAATTAGAATTTTTTTTTTCTAAAAGGACAATTAAGTTTTGAGATAAAATAAGGTAAGACCTTTCTCCTTATTAAAGATATAACAAATATTTTATACTTATTTTTCTAAAAAAATAGATGCTCAATCAAATATAAGTCATTTTTCAACCAAGCATATAAAAACTATTTTCTACTTTTCAAGGTTTTTAGTGAGGGAAAAAAAAATTTCAATGATCCAAACGAGTTGAAAGAGATTAAAATTGGCTTTAGATGGCAAAAAAAAAAAAAAAAAAAAAAGAAAAAGGAAATTATTTAAACCATCCAGGCTTAGTGGCATAGGAGAAATAAAAAAATATTTTAATATTCGTTCCCCGGGGTCTATTAATTTGCGAAAAGGGGAAAAAAAAGGGAGATTGGAGCCATCAACAAAGACCGGTAAGCCATAAAAAGCTTATGGTGATGTGGCTCCAACAAGGCTTGCCGGCGGACTTAGAAGTCTTCGCGTGGCACGCGGTGGTTCGCTTTATTTTATTCATATTTCAATTTCTACTATACATTATTTGCGTCCTCGTAAATTAGGGAAACAATAAATAAATATTTAATTTAATTATTTATATCAAGAAAATTATATATAGGCGGTCCTTCGTCTCGGTTTCCTCGTTTGACGGCAGGTTTGAGATTGGGAGAAGGCCCCCTTCGTCGCGAGGGACGTCTCCTTTCCCTTCTGCCCTCTTTCTCTTATTTTCACCCCCCCTTCGTCGCTCTCGAGATCAGGTGCGCTCTCCTGCTGATTTTGATCGAGAAATCTATCTGTTGATCTAATTTTGTCTTCTTCTGTGGGGTTTGGGGTTCTATCATGCCGGGATCTGTTGAATCCGAGAAAGTTCATCGGTAAGGGGGCTGGATTTGATACTTTTTGTTCTGAATCGGGTTCGCTGTTTGGTTTTTAGGAATTTTCTCGCTTCGTTTCATAGTAGTAGTGGTATAATTTAGGGTTAAGAGATGGGATCTGGGCGAAATATTTGTAGGAATTGGGGTGAGGGTTTAGAAAATATGGCAGCTTGTAGGTTGGGATTGGTTTCTTATTGTTTCCTTTAGATTGTTTGATGCGCGAGTTGGGATTTATTGAAACTTTTAGATTGGAAAGAGAAGTGCGACAAAGAGATGTTTTATTGATGTTTAGGGTAGAATTTTTTTTTATTTTTCCATTGTGATATCTTTTGAAGGATTTTATTATTGCTGTATATCGGTGCATTTTTTAGCTTTTTTTCTGTCCTCATGCATTTTAAAGCTGACTATATTTGTTGAAGGAAATATTCACGATGCATGTTTGATGGATGATGACTGTTCCAATGGATAACTCATTTTCTCCCTCGTCAAGGGAGCTTGCACAACGCCTTTACAAGAAGGTATGCTGCTGTTCCTGATTTACTCGTGTTTAGTTTATTCTTTGTATATTTAGATGTTTGTATAACTTCTAAGGTTACTTTAGCATTTGTGTTAATCTTGATCTTGCCTTCTTATTTTATTTGTAATAAGATTTTTTGTTCATGATGTTGCATGCATTAAGTTGGTCATATTTTTGGAATGTTTGAAAGTTTAACAATATCAGCTGATAACTTTCTAGAAATAATTCTTAGTATGTTGATAGTGCTCTCACTGGATGAATAGTAAAGATAGATAGTTCATTTATTTGCAATAGGCTATTAACATCTTTTCTCAATGGAAAATATATATCAAGCATCCTAGAGCATCATTGTGAAAAGCTGTACTTATTGCTGTTCTTTGCATTTGATTATGTTGTTGTATCAGTTCTTATTTAAAGATTCATTATATACATTTTGACTTCTTACTAGTAGAATCAATGTCAGGATAAATAATATTGGCCATCCACTTTCTTGATTTTGGACAACATTGTTCAAGCACTTTGCTATTGGTTAGTTAATGTGCTATTCTAAATATTTCCTTCATTATTGATATATTTTTGTTAGGTCACTGTTGCTTTCTACATTAGGGCAAAATCACATACATTGTTGTTAACTTTATTGCCTTCTATATGTGATAGAGAGGATGAGTTTCGCTCTAGATCAAAATTTTCATGCAGCAAGACATTTTCTTAAAGAGCTCCTTTCTGGAATAGGTTCGATTTAATTTCTTCAAACGGGTTAATTTGTTGGGAAACTCATTTGAAAATGGTTGAAGAAGAGAGCTAGGGGAATACCATTGATTATTGGTTTCTCTCTTTTGGTTCCCCATCCGTACCCCTTTACCTATCAACATTATCTCTATGATTAGGACATATCAGCCACTTGTTTCCATGCCAAACTTCTCAACCACGAGTCGAGTGCCGAAGGCTCTTCTGGTTGTATCAAGGTTTTGAGACAAAGATAACCTACATTTCACTCTTTGACACTATTGTTTAGTGCATTGTGTCAAGTGGAATAAAATGATATTTGGCTGATCTCACCTAATTCCACTCTTTGACACTATTGTCTAGTTAATTCCACTCTTTGTTAATATATCAAGCAAAGGCGTCACCTAGTTTGCTAATTTGGAAAGAAGGTCAAGGCAATCAAACAAAATGATATATTGGCTGATATCATAAATCAGATACGGAATTTGTCATTTCAAGTATGTGCCTTATAGTTGTGGTGATGTGACAGGCCAGCTTACAATGCTATCAAATTAGCAAAAAGTATAACGAGTGCAAAAAGTATCTTGCTGATACCTGCTGTGTATAACGAGTGCTGTTTTCCTATCAGCTACTGGATGTGTATAAGTATGACATATTTTAATTTTATGCTTCAGTCACGTGGCTGAGTTTAACAGTGATTTACTTTTCGATATCTTTTCTATTGCTTTAGTTGGATTTAGATTGATCAACTAATCCTTTTTTTTTTTGATATCCTCAATTATTCTTTTCTTTGCTTATTATTATTCCTATGTTTCTCGTGATACTTTTCATTGATCGTATGCTTTTCATTCCTATTTCCCTTTTTTGAATTAGATCAAGCATATAAGCATGCATTTCATTTACATAACATGCTTGACGGAGAATAACTATATATCCATGGACCATATGAATATTAGTCTTAGATTTGTACACTATGTGCAAGAAGAAAAGGAAAGAGATTAATAAATGTCCAAAGATAAGATGATAGAATTTAAAAATAGAAAATATTAGATCTTTTTGGGATAAATTAAAGAAGGGGAATTAGAATCCAAGAATAGAATCAAATAAAATATGGGACCAAATGGTCAATTGTAGTAACAGGGTAGCTAAAGATGTTATTGGAGAGTCAAAAGGGAAAGGATATGCAAATAAAAGGACTTGGTGGTGGATTAATGAGGTACAAGAGGCAATTAGAATCTAATGGATGCGCCTTGAACAAAGATATTAGGAGGCCAAAAAATGAAAAAAAATATTAGTTGGGCTAAATATGTAGCATATGATAATTTGTATGGTAGAGATTTATAAAATAGCTAAAACTAGACAGAGGAAATCTAAAAACTTGATTAAAGCAGATGCCATAAAAGTGAGGATAATAGGATATGAAGGATGAGATATTTCAAGAAAGATAAATGTATTATTTCGAGAAATTGTTAAATGAGGATTCTACTAAAGAAATCTTCTTTAAAGAAATAAAATTGTAGAGGAGTCAAGGTTCCATTCATCCAATTCATAAAAATAAACTAGAGATATCTCTGAAAAGAATGCAAAATGATAAGATTATGGCCAGATAAAATACCTATTGACATTTAGAAAATCATGAGAGATATTGGGTTAAACAGGCTTATTTAATTAAATATTAAAAGCAAGAATATGCTAGATGTTAGAAAAAAGTATTGCAGTACCTATCTATAAGAATGAAGGTGATGTACAAAATTATTTTGTTTATTGGAGGACTAAGTTTACGAGTCACTCTGTGAAATTATAGGAAAGGGTAATTGAACAAAGATTAAAATAAGAATTATTTCAGATGACCAATTTGTATTTATGTATGAAAGATCAACAATGGAGGCTATCTTTTTACTTAGATAATTAATGAAAAATCATAGAAAAAAGATAAAAGTCTACTTATAATCTTATTTGACTTAGAAAATGCTTATGATAGGATATCAAGAAAAGTAATTTGGTGGGCTTCAAGAAAGAAGGGTCTACATAAATGGTATAATGAAATAGTTGAGAACATATGTGATGGGGTATTGACAAGTGTTAGAAGTTGCTATGGTACAACAAATGTATTTTCAGTTACTATATGCTTGCATCAAAGATTAGTAAACCCATATCTTTTTGCACTAATTATGGATGAACTTACTGCTAATATTCTGGAAGATGTATCATGGTGTATGTTATTTGTAGATGATAAAGTATTAATTGATGAAAAAGGAATAAGATCAAATATTATATTGGACTTATGAAGGAAAATATTATAGGACAAGAGCTTAAAGATTAGTAGAACAACGACAAAGTATATAAAAAATGTTAATTTGATGAGAATAGAAATGAAGATGCGATATTAGTTAACATTGATGGCCAAGAGATACCACAAAGTGATCATTTTCATTACTTAGGATCTATTATGCAAAATAACGGGGGATAGATGAAGATATATACAATAAATTAGAGCTAGTCGGATGAATCGGAGAGGTATATCTGGAATATTATGTGATGGGCACATATCTTGGAGACTTAAAGGAAAATTTTATAACACAACAGTAATTTTTGCCATGTTGTATGACTTTGATTGCTGCGTAATAAAGAAATACATGAAAACGAGTTGGGCATAGCAGAAATAAGAATTTTCTTATGGATGTGTTGTAAAAATAGAAAGGATGAAATAAAAAATGAATGTATTAGAGAAGCTGTAGGATTTGCATAAATTAAGGACAAAAAGTGATGGAAAATTGATTGAGATGGTATGAATATGTACAACAGAGACTTGAGGAGACACCAGGAAAGAGAGGTACTTTGGTTTGTGCTGAATGTGGTAAGAAAAGAAGGGGAAGATCTAAGGTGACATGGATGGATATTATAAGGAAGGGAGAAATCTATAATAACATCAGAGGTGACCCAAATAGAAATACTTGACAAAGGAGGATCTATAAAGCCAACCCCAAATAATCTAGTATAATTGGCAAACCCAAATGGTTGGGAAAAGGCTAGATGGTTAAGGATATGGTTATGATGCACCCTACCCACGTTCGACCAGTACGTGCCAAATAACTATTTTGTTGTACTTATTATAGTAATCTAGTATAATTGGTATCCTAATGCATCAGTTTTGTTGAACCAATTTGTTGACATTGCATAAATGCTACTCCAAGTATCTTACTAATTTGACATCATTTTTATGGTCTCTGGCCCAAGCAATACATGTATGCGGTGCATATTATGTATCTGTGGTTCAAGTCAATTATCACTGTGCATATTTTGTTACTCATTTGACAATTCTATTAGTTAACAGCTTCTCATTTTTTTCATAGATTCATCATTTTTGTCATTTATCGGAAGTTTTTGATGCATGATTTTTATATTCCTCTTATCTGCTATGCTGCTTGTAATATTTATGTTGCTCTTCTATGAATAATATGGTTACACATTGCCTCAATTTTTATTTGCACTAGGCTTATGCATGGCTAAGGAGCATTTGGTCCCTTTCTTTTGCACTTAATGGGTGGTGTATGATAATCTAAGTTTCTTATGTAGAATATTGAATTGGAGAATGGACTACGGAAATCAGCACAGTCAAAGGTTCCTTCAGACCCCAATATATGGCTCCAAATGCGTGAGAACTATGAGGCCATAATTCTGGAAGATCATGATTTTTCTGAAAAGCATGAGGTAGAGTATGCTCTTTGGCAATTGCACTACAGGAGAATTGAGGAGTTCAGGACACACATCAATGCTGCAGTATCTGCTGGATCTAACGCTGGAAAGAGTCTTGCTCGGCCTGATCGAATTAAGAGAATCCGTTCTGTTTTTAAAACCTTTCTTTCAGAAGCAACTGGGTTTTATCATGACCTGATACTGAAAATCAGTTCAAAATATGGCTTGCCTTTAGGTTACTTCTCTGAGGGCCCTGAGAATCGTTATATTCCAATGAAAGATGAAAAGAAATCAGCTGAGATGAAAAAAGGGCTGATGTCTTGTCACCGCTGTCTGATTTATTTGGGGGATCTTGCTCGTTACAAAGGACTGTATGGGGAGGGAGACTCTGTTAGTCGTGATTATGCAGCTGCTTCTAGTTATTATATGCAGGCAGCTTCTCTTTGTCCTTCAAGTGGAAATCCACATCATCAGGTTTCATTCTCATCACTTTGGTGATTTTAGATTGGACCACAGTATTATTTTTGTGTTGGATTAATATAAATGGTTACTCTATCGTGTATTTATGTGATTCTAGTTGTTCTAACTTTCCTAATATGTGGATAAATATCATATTTGCCAGCTTGCAATATTGGCATCATACTCGGGCGATGATTTGGTAGCAGTCTACCGGTACTTTCGGAGTTTGGCTGTGGATAATGCCTTTCCAACAGCAAGGGACAACTTAGTTATTGCATTTGAGAAGGTACTGTATTATTTCTATGCAACC
Organism: Phoenix dactylifera; assembly: GCF_051530095.1. Classification (NCBI taxonomy): domain Eukaryota; kingdom Viridiplantae; phylum Streptophyta; class Magnoliopsida; order Arecales; family Arecaceae; genus Phoenix; species Phoenix dactylifera. The sequence goes on from NC_143200.1 coordinate 22,617,286, forward strand.
AACTTAAAGAAATGCTCTATATAATTGTGCTATCTCCAATATGTGTTTCTGATTACGTATGCTTTTGTGAATCACTCTGCTTTGTGTGCTTCAACTATTACAATTTCAAATCATGTATTGTTTCATAATTCGACTACCAAATATAGTTTCAAACTTTCAATAATACAGTCATAGATCATTTGATAGGAAAATTGCACATGTGCATGACCTTGAGCTTCTCATTGTAACTGCAAGGGAGATGCTTCTGACAGACTTGCAAACCTGGCTAGGTGAATGCCTTAAGTTAAAATGAAGTCAGATATGTGTGATGCATAATTTTTGGCATGTCATCTCACTGATAAAATCCAGAAACTTGTTTTAGCAGGACATTCCATTCGCATATTTTAGTGATAAACGAAGTCATATACATGTTAGGATGTATGATGGTCCTTTTCCAGTCAAGCAGTTTTGTGGCTTTTCAAAGCAGAAATTTTGTGAAAGAAAGGTGTTCTTCTCATATAAGTGAAAGATAAAAAGACTGTTATTGGGAGAATCTTGGGAATCTAGCTTTTGGCCTTATTCTTATTTGGAGCACCAACATTTTTTCTTGAGAATAATGTGTTTGGCTCTCACTTAAGAGAAGACATATAGGTGCAAATGGATGAGGTAAACTTAAATGTCATCCAGCTTACCATGAAACAAACCCACCTAAAAATTTGGTCTTTTTCGATTGATTTGGAATTTCTAAACTAGATCTTGATCTCCACCAAGCTGAATCTAAATCTAGAATAATTTGATTCAACTCCTGGAAGCTGAAACTAATCATTCCAAAAAAAAAGTGATGTTTCATTCTCAATCAAATATTGAAGTAGCAAGGAAGTGCTTCTCTTACTAGCACTTCCCTGGTTTTTTCCCCTATCTGTCTGCAGGATTGAGAGGTACTTCCCTGCAAATTTTTCATGGAAAGTACTCTTAGAAAAGTAGAAATGCTGATGTTGCCCAAAAGTTTCATTATATTGCTGCAGTATTAATCATAATATTTGAGAGAAAGGGAGGGAAGACCTACCCAAGTTTAGTTACCCAAGGTCCAAATACTTCAGGATGGACCACCGAGGACTCGAACCAGAGGAGATGAGGATTGTGATGTTGTGAGGATTTCATACTTGTACCTGCTGAATTTACTAGTGCTGTTTTTAATTAAATTTCATATGATCAGATGGCACAATCTTAATGAACAATGTTTTCTTTTTTCTTTTTTCATGGTGGGTAGTATATAAATGCCTTGCTTATGTCTCTGCAGCTCTTTGGATGTTATTGACAAGCTGCTCCTTTACAGAATTCTTTAGGATTGATTTATGTATTGGACTTAATTTTCATGTTTAATCTTTTGTAATGGAGTCAATAACTTGGCCCTTGATGTGCACAGGGATTATTATCATTAGAAATGTTTGGATTAGTGCATCTCCCACAATCCATTACAAGAGTGCCACCTTGTAGGGCACCAATCCTGATGCTCGCTAACAGCCAAAAATTTGCTAACTCTACTATTAAAAAAAAGAAAAAGAGAATTGCATAGTCCAATTATCTGCATACTTGCATGCCTGTGGTTGTGCTCCATGTTTTTGCATGTGACCATCTACTTGTATTTTTTATTAGCTAACAGAAAACCGATAATCTGCTTTTACATGCTGTAAATTCAACACCTCCGTTCATCTGACAATGTTCTGTTGAAACTTTGTTTTACTAAAAATGTTTTACAGAATCGTCAAAGTTACTCTCAGTTGCCTGGGGCCAAGGTTCCTCCATCTAGGGCTTTGCCTACACAATCAGCTGGCAGAGGTAAAGGAAGAGCTGATACAAGTCTTCCAGCGAAAGACACCAAAACAGAATCTACTCCTATTGAAGAACGAGAGTTCAGTGCATCTGAAATATTCAGAGCCTTTTCAACACGATTTATTCGACTTAATGGGATCCTTTTCACACGGACAAGGTATTTTAGTTTATTCCCCTTCCTCCTCTCTTTTTCTTTTCATTTTTCTTTAAAATAGTAATTTTCTTGTATGTGTAATTTACCAGCTTGGAAACTTTTGGAGAAATATTCTCTTCGGTGATTTGTAATCTGCACGATCTCCTTTCTTCTGGTCCTGAAGAAGAGCTTAGTTTTGGTCAGGATGCTGCTGCAAATGCATTGGTCATTGTGAGGCTTATTGCTATTCTTATATTCACAGTTCATAATGTGAATAGGGACTCAGAAGGCCAATCATATGCAGAAATCTTGCAGCGTACCGTGCTGCTTCAAAATGCTTTTACAGCTGCTTTTGAGTTTGCTGGGTATATAATGAAGAGATGCACACAGCTACATGATGCTCCATCAAGCTCTCTGTTGCCAGCCATTTTGGTTTTCATCGAGTGGTTGGCATGCCATCCAGATATTGCAGCAGGTTTTGATGTGGAGGAAAAACAAGCTAGTGCAAGATCATTCTTCTGGAATCAATGTGTATCTTTCATGAACAAACTTATTCTGACTGGACTTGTGTCAATTGATGGTGATGAAGATGAGACCTGCTTTTCTGATATGAGCAGGTATGATGAAGGAGAAACTGGTAACAGGCTTGCATTATGGGAAGATTTTGAGTTGAGGGGATTTTTACCCCTAGTGCCAGCACAGCTCATTTTGGATTTTTCAAGGAAGCATGCACTTGGAAGTGATGGCAGTGCCAAGGAAAGAAGAGCTCGTGTCCAAAGGATTCTTGCAGCAGGAAGGGCTCTTATGAATGTGGTTCAGGTCAATCATCAGAGAATATATTTTGATCCATACCTGAAGAAATTTGTTTTAAGTACAGAGCCTCCAGCATCCGAAAGTGTTGTTCATGCTGATTTCTCTAAAGCACCTGAATCAAATGTTGCTAAACAAGGAAGTCAATTCAAGTGTACAGTTGATCTTGGAGTCGCACAATCGAGCACAGTTAACATTGGGGTGAGACAGCCTAAGGCACTGCTATATGGGGAAGGAGGAGGAGGAGGAGGTGGAGAAGAAGAAGAAGAAGAAATTGTCTTCAAGCCAATTGTTGCTGAGAAGTATCCCAATGCAACTTCCTCAAGATCAGCTGCTCATGAACTTATGCAGCAGCCTATACAAATTTCTTCTGTTAATGATTGGACTATGTATGGCTCAAGGTTTTCTGCCCCTCTTGATGTTCAAGTGTCTCCTCTTCTAAATGCTAGTTCTCATATGCACACAATTGCACCTAACGTCTCCCAGCTACCTGTGCAACCTATCAATCTGGACACCTCAAAATGGCTTATGGGGCAAGAAGCATTTTTATCTGATACACTGAAGAACTTGAACATGACCGAAGGTGGGTTTTTAGCTAAGCAGAAGGTGCAAGAAGGCCCGAACAGTTTGCAGCCTGCTGCATTTTCGCCTTTCTTTTCTGCATCTGCTAATCTAAATACTCTCAATATGCTATCTAGTCAGATGAAATCTGTAGAAGTTGCCATACCATCTAAACTCGACTCCATAGTACCTTCAGGAGCAACCTCTGATGGCATTGCTATGAATCCTTCAGCAGCATTGCCCACAGCAAAGAAAAATCCTGTAAGTCGGCCTGCTAGGCACTATGGACCCCCTCCAGGATTTAGCCATGTACCTTCTAAGCAACAGGAGGATGCCATTTCTAATTCAGTTATAAAGGATCAACACCTGCAGATTGATGACTATAGCTGGCTGGATGGTCATCGATTATCATCCATCAAAAACATGGAGGAGGAGAATTCTGTTAATCATATGATATCTGCGTTCCCAAATGTTAGTGCTACCAGCAGTAATGCCTTTACCATTGCTAACAGCTTCCCATTTCCTGGGAAACAGGTTTCTAGTATGCAGACTCCTGTGCTTAATGAAAAGAAATGGCAAGATTTTCAGCTTTTTGAACATGTAAAGTCATTCTCGGAAGAACAGCTTCAGCAGGCAAATCCGCAGCACGCTCAGATGCCTCATCAGCATCAAGCACAATCTCTCTGGTCTGGTCATTACTTCGTGTGAGACAGACGTATCAAGATGATTCCAGGTAATGATGTCTAATTTGATTTTTCCTTTTTAAGAAGCCAAAATTAAAATCTTTTCTCTGCATTTTTTATCTTAGAATCCATTCTTTCCATATTGCTGTAAGAAATCTGAGAAATTAAACTAATTTGAGTTTTAATTTGCACTAGTGGTTCCTCATAATCTGCTACAATGAGTGGCCCACAGCCTGATGCCTATCGAGTTTGGCCCCCACCTTTGCAGCCCTTTCAATGTTGTTAAAATTTTCTGTTGGAGCATGGAGTGTCTTGGGAGCATTGCAGGTGCTTACCCTCAAATTTGGTAAGTGTTGTTGCTCAAACTTTTCCATAAGTGCCGCTTTTTTTAATGTATCAGAAGAAAAAAAATGGTTTGGCATAAGATGGTTTGTGGGTATCACTTCAAATAGAAGTTTAGCAACTCTTATGCCAAAGTAGAATGTCGAGATACTGAGCTAGTTATAGGCTTCCTGATTGATTGGTTCAGGTTCTACCTGCTGAGAATTCTGAGTTCACTAATTGTAGCGACTTTCAAGAATATTCAAGAAATATAGATATAGCGGCACAAACCTCTCTTTTCTAGTTTTTATCCAAATTCCTTTTAATTTTTCTTTCCACTGATGGTAACTAATCTCTATTCTAAAAAGTAATTGTGCCTTTTGCTGTAATTTATTTGGTCTGACTTTATGTATATTTGCTGACCTAAAATGGGGACGTCTCAAAATTCTATTTGATTTTTCCAGTGCAGTTATTGTTGTCTTCATTTTTTGTATCTATCCTCTTAACATCTGGTCCTCCATCACAACAGCAACCACCATATGCCAAAATATTTTGAACAATGTTTCCTCTTTATTCTCTATCAACATCACTTGTGAACTTCATTACTCATCATTAGTCAACTTATATTAAACCAATTTTTCATCTCTAAAATTTTAAACTAAACTGGGAGTTTGGATTATTGGGTTGGGCTTGGGTTTTGTCCAATTTGTTTAATGTGGTCCAGTATTTTACTGAGATGAGAAGATCTGGGCGTACTTTTAATTGCTGAACTTGAACAATAGCTTTAATTTTTTCAGCAAAAAATGATGGTTTCAGTTAAGGTTTTAACTTTTTCTGGTTCATTTAGGTCGGTGATAGATATTGGTACTCCTGACTTTTGTTCTTCATCAGTGTGATTCAATTAGCACTTATTGGTGTTCTCCTTTCTATCCTTCTCTTGGGTATCCACGCTGGCAACCCTCTTGTCCTCGCCAGATATTTAGTCTTCATATTTTTTGTCTGATTATGTGTGATTTATGTTACCCAGCAATAAAACAAATCAAGCACGCTCTCTTTTTTTTTTTACTTCACAGGGTGTGCCGAGGCTGCTAGACTTCAAGGAGAAAAAAGGTTGACTGAGGATTGATGTTGGGAATGTCGAGAGGTCCCCTCATTTGATTGATACAGAGGTCTAATCATAGTTGAGATCTTTAATGGGCTTGCATTCTACTTGGCATGAACCTGGGTTGTTCGGTGGAGGGTGCCTTCCATCTTTTTTTGCTTCTGCATATGATTCATCTCTTAATGATCAGTGTTTAGCTGTCACAAGGATGCGTTCTACTTCATCAGTAGTGGAAGTGATAGATCACTAAAAAAGGGGTCAAACCTGCGCAAAGAGTACTCGTGGATTGGAGGAGGCTGCTTGGTGATTATATTTAAGTCAAAGGTGATATTGATAGATTGAGAATGCATAATGCTTATGGATTAAGGAGGTATCCAGTCTTACTATTTCTGGTATTATATCCCTGGTTTGTCTTTGGTACTGGGACTTGTTTGGAATGTAGGGACTTCAAGTGCTGCTCCCTGCTGTTTTCTGTCAGTTATTAAGATATCACTGAAGACGTACATATGGGTGTTCATAGCTGCTGTGACCAACAGCTTTCAATAATTGTTTAATGAATCTAAGGTTTTACCATTTTATCCTCTATTATTTGAAAGTGAATTCAGTTTCTGTGTGTGTGTGGTACACGTGGATTTCCTGATTACTCTCAGCGGCTTTTTTTCATTTGTTGATTATTTTAAGCTTTGACAGGTCTTTTCGATAGTTGATAGCTCTTGCCATTATTAATAGTTGGTGCATTCTGTGTTATTTTTGTTGGGTTCCAATCAGCAGCTGAAACTGCCTTCCGCTTGAATCCTGTAATGCAGGGGAGTAATCATGCTTGCAAGCCATTTGGTTGAGAAGGCGACCCATGCATATTTTAAGCTTGTATTGGCTGCTGGGTTGTAAGCCCTCTGGGGTGAGCGTAAGTGGCATGCATATTAGTGTGAATGGTTTTGAATAGGGGGTTTTGAGGCAGATGGCTCTCTCAACTTATTAAATTTATTTTAGCACAAGGCAGCCATCTATTATTTGTCTGAAAAGGTTGCAACCGAATGATGAGCTCTTTTATTCCCCTGCATGGGCTATTCCCCCAACTCTACAAAAATACCCCCCTTAAATTGAAATTATGTATGCTACTAAAACTCGTTGTCCGAACTTTTAGAGAGAGAGGGAAGGAATCCCACACTCCCGCCAACATTAGAATCATCTAAATTCAGATTCTTGGATATGGGCTTGGAGGAAGATGGGTGCTTCCCCGCATGAACCCTCTCTCGCGGGCGGTAGCTGAAGATATATATTTATATATACGCCACGCAAAACTCGTTGTCCGAGCCTTTTGAGAGACAGAAAGGGGAGGGAATCCCACACTCCCGCCTACATTATAATTATCTAAATTCAAATTCTTGAATGTGCACCATCCAACAATTGATCTTGGAACATCCGGTTGCTAAGTGGAGGTGCGTGACCACAAAGGTAACCATCCACGGTGGACTTAATGAGCTTAGTTTTTACGAAAGGATTTGAGTACTGTATAGCTCATAATTTTTTTGCTGGTTGCATCTAGCATCTCTCACATATAAGCGGTTGTATGCTGTAGAACCTTCCCTTTCCCCTTGCTGGTGTACAACTAGGATTTTTTTTTTTTTTGGGTAGTTAAAATTCACACTACATCAACCAGCATCTTTCTTGCCTATAAACAGTTGCATATTGATATTGTAGAACCTCCCTTTTCCCCTTGCTGGTGTACAACTAGGAATCCTTTTTTTTTTGTAGTTAATTGTTTTTTATGTTATTTGAACCTAGGATTCACCTGAGAGACTCTACCTGTATTTGGGGGGAAATCTTGATAGAGACACCATTCAAACCGCGAGCCATGGATTACTTGTTTGTGAGTGGAGGGGTATGACCGCTAAGTCAATGTGTGAACTGTATCTTGGGAAACAATATTGCCTGGGGTGGAAATAAAGCTCGACGGGCAAATATTGCTCTCAACAGCTGCCCGCTGGAAAAGAAGTTTCTCAGAAAGCCGAAATAAAAAATCTACTCGAAGAGAAGTATCTCAAGAGACCAAATTGGAAAACTAGCATAAAGCGCATTTTACGAAACACAAAATTTGTGTTCTCAAGAAGAGTAATACTGGATATCCCTACCATCTCAGATTTTTTTTTATTACTTATTTCTTATCATGTTTTGCGTAACTAGAATAACATTAGCTATTTAATTAAACTCCATGATATCATGGACTTTCCGATAAAAATTTTATTTTTCATAAAAATAAATCAAATTTAATTGGGCGGACAAGGAAAAAGATTTTAAACTCAATTAGATTTTCTTTAATTAGAACTAAATTATATTAGATTGGGAAGCTAAGGAAAGAGGTGTGAAACCAAATCCAAACAGGATTGGTTGAGAGAGAGAGAGAGGCGAAAGATTGGAGGAAGCTCTGGATGGAGAGGATACAAGCTTGGGTGCCCTACAAACTACTTCTAAGAGATAGAGATGATTAAACTAACAAATATTTAAACTACAGAGAGAGACAGATTTCCCAACAAAACAACAATTTTCTCTCCTAAAGATCACTAGAAAAGGTTGCCCTACAAACTTCTTCCAAGAGATATAGATAAATTGATTGATTTTTTTTCACCCACCGTTGGCTTATCAAGAATGCTGGTAAAAATGACATAGAGAGGGGTACGGGCAGATATAAGACAGCCTAAAGAAAGGAAAGAGGGAATGTTTAGCATTTTTGAAATCTTCTTCTGAAAACATCTTTTTCTTTTCTCAAGACACAAGATAAAACCGAAGATCTATAAATAAGGGTGAAAACAGATCAGACATAAGCTGACCAAAATTTTTCTCTTCCAAAACAACATATGCATTTAAATATTAATGTAATATCTAGATTTGGATGGTGGATAATGCAACCAGCAGCAATAGAAGTTCATTCCACTTTTGTCATCTGTTATGCTTCTTGCCCATGAATACAGATGACAAGGAACTTTGGCAAAACCTTTCTTTCAAATAATTCTAGAACACATTTACATTTACAACCTTAACATGCAAGGCCAAAATGGAAATTGGTTAGAGCATACCCTCACGAAGCCTTCCAAGCTTTTTCTTAGTCTACTAAGCTAAATATACAGTTACCTGTGGAATTTGTAGGCATTCCCAGTGACAGCAGACAAGCAAAATCCATGGCAACAAGCTTCTATGCATTAGCCAACAGTCAGCATCGCTATTTTTATATTACAACCGCAGAAGCATAGCACCACTTTAATCTATACTAATATATACCTCTAAACAAAAGAGGAAACGTCTCACAAGGACACAGGGGGGGTGGGGTGTGGGGGGAGGGGGTGGAAGAAACAAACAAAAGAAGCATAGAAGACAGATCAGAGTCTCAATCCACCATGTATTGCTCCAAAGAACACCTTGGTTAGGAAGTTAGGTATTAGCATCCTATTTCTGTGCCTTCCTCTTCTGCGGTGGACTTGCTTGACCAGATTTTGTTCTCTTGTTTGATGAGTTCTTTGCCATGTTTGCTTGTTTCTTTGTTCTCCCTTTTGTTGGTTTCTGTGGCTTGTCCCCATTGTCATCAGCATCATTAATTTTCTTTTGCCGCTTCTTTGTACCTCCAGTAGCATTCTCACTCTTCTTTGACTTCGGAGCTTCTTTAGATTCCTCTTCCTCCCTATCTGATGATTCTGATTCTTCCTGGTCGTGACTATTTTTATCAGACATCACCTTTCTTGATTTACTTTGTCTGACCTTCTCCGATTGGTTCCCTTTCAGCTTCTGCAACTCAGGCACATAGGCTGAAGTCTGAGAAAATAGATAATGGTAAGTCAGAGATGTGTATAAATCAAATAAGAGAAGAGCCTTTTTGTCTTTGATAACTTACTCTGCCACCTGCTGTGATGAAGTCAATTTTCTTCCCTGTCAAAAGATAGAAAAGCCCAAACTTACTACTTCGTTCAAGAAGCAAGTACCAGCAATTATATATATATATATATATAGAGAGAGAGAGAGAGACCCGGGTGGGGGGATTAAGAGATGATGTGGAAGCAAAAGTAGTTTGCCTTGATTATCATATACATTTTCCTTTCAACTGACATTTGATGACTGCATATACTTGTGCTATATTCATACACTGAACAATAGATATATCCATAAACATCTCTCTTGCAGGTTTATAAACCTGGCAACTTAAATGCAATAGTTCATCCATCTCATTCTCGGGCCTCAGATGAGGCAATGGCTCTCGGGTCATGAGAGCTGGACTAATTAAAGGTAACTCTACTTAATAAACTGCTACAGGGAACTTGAAAAAGTCTATTACATGAAGTGATTAGACACAAAGGTCCTGAAGACGCCTTTTTAAGAAGATTAAGGTATTTCAAATTATTATAGATGTCCAAACACTAATCAATTCAGCTTCTTCTTATCAAATCTAGATCTGGTGTCTCATTCCCATTCTCTCTTTGTTGTTTGCATGACCCTCATACAGGCACAAGATTTGAAAATATCATAAGGTTATTGTGGATTAGCATCTCCATAAGCATCTCTGAGTTCCTGAATCTCAAGTCCTCTGCATTTTACATTATTGACTTATCCATCTTTCATGGCATAGAACTTTCTTTTGTTCAGCGGACCTGGAGATATCCTTGGACTACCAAAAATATACAAATTATATATTAGCATAATTTTTGGCTCCTTATGCCACCATCATTGCAAGAAGAATAAGATATCATTCTATTCATTTTGATTTAGCTCATTCTTGCTCTTATCAACCTCTTATTTCCATGCAAGCCTTTCTCTACAGATGTTTCTTCTTCTTTTACTTGCATTTATCTTGTGGCTAGCTGAAAGGTGGATATCACATTTATCATCACTTATCAGTTCGCATCAAATTTGCTAAGTCAGAAACTTCAACTCAAGTTTTGATCACACGTTCAGAAATCTCTTATGGTATTCTTGATGTTATTTCCATTCAAGAAACCTACCCTCAGTTACCAAGCCATTAGTGTTCTAAATGAAATTGCCATTAGATCTTCAAGACTGCATCCTAACTTGTCAACGCCACAAATTAACTGTTGTTTGTCAGGCTCAGCTTGTGAGAATCTTTATCTTTTCCTACTGCTATTAGTAGTCTCTGCACCTTACTGTGTAATGCTCTTCATCCGTATACCTATTGGTGTAAACACAAAGCTATCTCACAGGTCTCCCAAGGTTGTTTTCCTTGTTACAAATCTAGCACAAACTACGTCTTGTCATCACTTCCCTACTTATAGTCTATTGATCAACTAACACATATGGCATACTGCTATTGTAACTCCAGGTCAATGAGCTATCCTCAATTTGAAGGGTCTTCCTGTAGTAGTAATTGTATGCAATTGTATAACGTGCATATATACGATATTCTCACATAAATGTGCAACTTTACTAAATAAGAGGGATATAGTATACTACATGTCTATATTTCAAATATTCAACCACGATAGTGAAACATTACATCAATTCCAACCATAGTACCTTAAATTTAGAAAGAATATAGCTGCATTAATCTTGTTGTAGTGTTTGAATATAACCAGATGGCTTATGGTCCGCCGTACGGGCCCGTACCGGCCGGTACGGGCCGGTACGTACCGGTCCAACCCTAGATCGGTACTGGATCTGCATGGAATCCGGTACCGGGTGGTTTTTTAGGAGAGCCGACCAGTACATGGTCCGTACCGGTCGGTACCGGCATCGTATCGGTGCGAACCTACGTCATTTTTTTTCAAAACAACCATAGCGCCGCACCGTACTGGGCTGGTACGGTACTGGTACCGGCCGGTACGGTACCGGTGCAGGCCGGTCCGGTGGTACGGTACCGGTGCAGGCCGGTCCGGTGGTACGGTACCGGTGCTGTCCGGTACGGACCGGACCGGACCGGTACCATACCGGTCCAGCCGGCCACCGGTACGGCAGATCTTGAGATGGCTCTTTACTCAAAAGAAAAAGAAAAGAAAAGAGAAGAAAAAGAATATAACCAGATGGCTCAAACAATAATGCATTTCTTTTAATGGCATATTAGGACGCCAATGTTATTCTTTGAGTGAAATTTGAATCTTTACAACTAAATTGCTACTAATAAAAATATAATTGTTAGTTTTCTGAGATTATCAAGAGAATGATATTCAATAAACATCACTCGATACAGCATGCGCCAATGCAAATCAAAGGATTTAATAGGTTCTCATAAGAATTGTGTGCAACAAAGAAGAAATTATAACTTTCATTACATCGAGGAAACCTTGGACCTAATAATAGAAGATTCATACTTATGCTAACATTTCCACCATGTCCTTCACGTAAATAGTCATGTTGCAACAGAACTTCACATCATAACACAAAATCTTGGGATTATTGAGGACTACCATGAATGATTAAATATGTCAAAACTATAATCTACAATTGGGAATGGCAAAACCCATGATTTAGAGGAAACAAATATTCAAAGTAAAAGCAAATATCACGTGATCTGTGAAACCAGCCAGGATGAGTCAGGAAGCAAACCATCCACAAAGGCCTTCCCAGGTTTCTTTTCACGGGAATGAAATATCCAATTTTCAGGAAACTGATTACTATCAGCTCCAACTTCCAGTGCCTTTTCAATTACCTGTAAAATCATTTAAATAATGGGTCAAGGAACCATGTATCAGGAGTATCTTACCATTCACTTTTCCAGACTTCTTTCCCCACCGAAAATGAAACAACCATTCAATTGGAAAATGGCTGGAGTCAGCATCAACTTCAACCGCTAATTGAATAACCTACAGATATTATCTTTCGTACTTGTTTTATAAATCATAGGCAGTTTCTTTTATAAAACAAATTTCTGCAATCGCAAGGGCGTACGTGATTATATATGCTCACCTCTTCCATGCATCTGTGCAATGATTCACAGCTCTCTCTTGAGAGGCTTGAAGCAATTTGCAGGGGATGAATTCTTGCCTATAAATATGAGTAATACCAGAAGCTAGAAATCATACTTAGAATGGAAACCTTCAGCAAGATTTTTTAAATCATTTGATGAAAGATTTACAAATATATTGCATCAAAAAACTGGGTACAGCAACTGGCAAAATTTAATTGACGAGTTCTTCACAAGGATTGATATATGCATGGAAGACAGTGATCACCATAGATGCTCCAAAGGGAATGGATTGAGAGGCAAAACATAAGCATCCTCAAAAATGAGAATTGCATAAAAAGATGAGAAAAATTGTAGTAAATTTGTCATAGGGAACCATAAGGAAAGCGCCGAGAACTATCTAGAGTGGTTTCCCATTGTTCCTCCAAATAAGGCATCTCAACATGTAAACTCAAAACTGTTCCTTGATCTTATCAAACTGTTCCTTTTCTGAAAAGATTTTTAATCAAGAAATAATCCCTATCATGAAATAAATGTAGAGTGCATCGAACAGAGATGGATTTCTTATAAAGCTTTTGTTGACTCCCAATCCTCTGTTTTAATTTTATTTTACAATTACACCCCACTCCCTTGTTCCCCTTTTTGGTTTCTAGGTCTAGCAGTTGGATTTAAAGCAGCGGCAGATGGAATCAGAGTGGACAAGGGGTGTAACCTAGTTGGTGGTTCTGACACAGTCTCTGGTGCCAGTGTTCACCTGGCACCATACATGCCAATCAGCACAGACCAGCATGGGCTCAAAACCTTGATAAAACCTATTATAAAGACTTGAGGCTACACTTATGGACGCAATATTTGTCATCAAGATTGGAAAACCCAGTAGATTGATCTACGTGACTAGGCCAAGTCAACTTGAATCAACCACTTATTGGGTTAACCTGAGGAACCGACATGCTTTTTGAACATGACTCGGCCAAGTTTTAAGAATGAGTCTGACAGGTCATCCATGTTATGGCTTGAATACCACTTGGCTAAGTTGTCAAACGTACAAGACAAGGTTGAATGGGTTTTTCTGCTAAACTACAGTGACTATAAACAACAACCTGAGCTAAGAAATTAGCAAATAAGGCCAAAATCTTTTATCTCAAGCAGGTATTCATGAAGTTGCTCGCTACCACATAGATAGGTCTACAGATTCACAGTAACTCTTGGACTCCCCATGAGTTTCAGTGACTGCAAAATGAAAGTAAAGAAGTGATAGGTAATTAAAGTCAATTTGATATGTCAGATAACAAAGAGGATAATTGCATACTAACTCTAGAGCAGTAAGGCTATCAGCTGAGGACAGCTCAGGCAGGTTATAGGCTATGCAGGCGACTTAAGTACCCATCATTTTTTATAAACATTAATAAAAAGAGGAAATGCAGTAGTTGGATGATCCACATTCGGCATGAGCAGGAGAGCCAAAAGTTCATGGAAAGGAAATCAAGTAGTAGCGGGAGAGGGAGGACTATAAGGGCTTCAAAGACTATATTTAGGCAATAAATTCGTACTTAAGTCTATTTCATTTTTTTTGTTTATTGACTTCATTTCTCTTTTATCTTTTTTCTTTTAATTTTATTGTGTTTGAAAATGATTATATGTTATGCGTGTTCTAATACTAAAATATCTTTAACATTGGTGGATCTCACTATTGCTATTAGAACTCAATTTAGCTATTACTAGAACTAACCTCGAAGAACCTAATACCAGAAAACTTGCACAAAAAAATGACAGGCACAAAACAGAATATCTGATCATGCAAACAAAAGGATGGCATCAATAATGCTAAACAAAAACCTTCAAACTTAAAGCAATACCACATCATGTGGAAATGCAAGCAGACTGACCTGATAAAGCACCTCATCAGCTATCCAATTACCAATACCTGAAATATAACTCTGCACAACAAAACAAGTTCTGAAAATGGTAATCTCAGGAAAGAAGTCAAAAGCACATTTGAGGAGATAAAACAACTAGTGCTCTTTGCTAACTAGATGAAGCCGTCTATAGTTACAGGGGGGGGCAAAGATATGATAGGTCGAACAGTAAACTCAAATATCGACAGGAGATGATAAACTGAAAATTATCTCAAAAAAATTGCTTCCAAGTGGTCTAGCTGGATGGCTTTATGTGTTTCATTTAGAGATATTTACAAGGTGGCTTGCATCAAGTACTTAACACCCCACTGCAAAATCTTTGCAAACATGCATTGACAAAGTTATCAATAGAAAATATCAAGAATATGAAACTTCATTTAACATAATTTTTATATACCTTTAAAGATTGATTGGACTTGGGTGCCACATAAGCCACCACATCAGTTTGTTGCATGTGCAACTCAGCTAAATGAATCAATTAGAGTAATTGAACTCCTTATGTTCAAAAAGAACACTTATTTTCAAGATCATGAGTTTGTAAGAGGTCAAATTTTAATGACAATACTTGTGCTAGAAGTTGAAGAGATTTTGAAAACTGCAAGCAGTAAGAGGCCATGAATTAGGGTTCCACCAAATAAATTGTTTTACTGTCCATACTTTGTTGTTTGCTAACATGTCAGCAGAGCCCTAGCCATTTTTCAGAATCTTATTCTACGCTGGAAGCCAATGCCATGCCTTTCATTATTTATACACTTCTGTTACAGGCTATCTATGAAGAAACAAAAACAAAATATCCATGTAACAGAAGAATGATTTGATAACTTTATCATTTTACACACACAACTACTGACCAACACAACCTACGATGTAACATGAATGTGGTATCAATATAGTATACATGCCATTTAACAAATTAGCAGCCTCCAATTTATCATATGTTGCTTCTGCTCATATGGCATTGTTCATATACTTCAGCATATGGTGACATGATGCAGTCAGCCATGCTGGACTCTTCCAATTATTGGACAGATGATGGTTACAACAATTACAGTTAAAGAAAATGACGAGACACATGATTGCTGGCTACAAGAAAGTTACAACATGTTTTTAATGAAATGCTGATTTTGCAAATATAATGTATGTACAAGATGTAAAACATACCTTGCTCGGAAGAAATAAGAAAAAAATGCCTACATTTTTTTGTTTTCTCTGTTGATGATTAACTGAGTATTTGACACATTTTACATTTTTAACACATAGTATAATTTTTTTAAAAAAAATAATATTACTGAATACCTGATAAACCCAAGGTAAGATTTGAGTCAGTATGACTGCCCTCATATCCATAGCAGACAGTGAACCATGTATCATGATAACCAGTATATGGCACTTCACTGCTGGTAAACATGTGTGAATGCATGCAAAAGCAAAATAAAATAACTACATGATCATATACCAAATTTATGTCTTGATGATGATAAAGATGCATTTATCAGTCTGATAAATACTGATTTATTTAAAAATTAGACTTTCAAGCATCAATATTGTCACTAGGATTAGATTTACTATTAAAAATAAAGACAATGTTTAGAAAAAGGTATATGTGATAGGCACATTACATCCTTCAATATTATTAATTTCATCCACTTATAAAAGTGAATGGCTTAAAAGTTAAAGACATTGGTACCAAACATCAAAATTATCAATGTCTTTTATGCATAGCCTCCCATAACATAGCTACATGTTATTACAGCTATTCATTATGCCAGGACAAAAGCAGTAAAAGGTGAAGGTGGGATACCAGCTCCATCAAGGAACAAAAGCTTAAGGGGAATTTTAAAACTACTACTTGTTAATTACAAAAAAAAAAAAAAAAAATCAAGTAAGAGCTATTCTGACATAAATTGTCCTCAACCTGGTCAAGTAGCAGAGCCTTTATTGCAATCTTCTTTTTGCTGAGCGAGTCCACGAATTCGTTGACCTGCATAAGCTCATTTAAGGCATCTGGACCTAGCTCTGATATTGGAGGCACAGATTCTGGCTGAACAAACAAAGGTAGTAGGAAATGTGAGAAACTTCTCAAGGACTGCAGGGTTACATATGAAATAAAGAATGCAGTGGATGGTTATACATCTTCAAGTAAGCGAACTTTGGCAAAGCGTCTCTTATCGGTGAAAGATAATTCTAGACCATCATCTAGCTGCATAAAACAGAAAAGCAAATAAGTATGACATTACTGTCTGTAAACAAAAATATCAAATTTAGTCAGAATTCAAGGAAGATGTGCCGGTATAAACGTATATGCCAAAACAACTAATGGATTGACTGCTTAATGAACTTGATACATGTACAATAATTTCCAGACCCAAACATAGAGGAATTGTACAACAAGGGATAGCATCAAACATGACAGAACTACATTCCTGCTGCTTTGTTTTATGCTGTGACTCTCTCATATTTTTCAAAACAAGCGAAACTTATAACTCCAGATCATAGAACATGGTAGGGGAATCTCCATCAAGTTTAGCTACTGCAATGATGGACAAAATGGAGATTTTTGCAACACAATATTTAGTAAGACAATGTGAGAAAGCATAAAACTGTATCCAAAGCGAGCAAGTATTGCTTCTAAACAGCTGACTTTCTATTGTATAAAACCTTTAAATAATCAGAGTGCAATAAGTGAACTTTAATTTTCCAGAGTTCAAGGAAGCCCAAGATACATAGTTGAAGACTCCATAAGCAAACCATTCAGCTAAATTTGAGACATCAACTCATCCAAAGTGATTCCTGCGGTGGCATGCTCAGAATGATTGATTTTAGTTGAGAGACAACCAAAAGCAATGAAGAACAACCTTAAGAATCTACGGAGAATTAGGATCAATCTAGCATCCAAAACACAAGGTGCCATCTTCAAGTTAAAGCAGGCCAATATAGGTGCTCATGGCAACTATGAAGATGCCTTGAAAAAAAATAATAAAGATTATAAAAAGTGCATCTTCTTGTTTGTTAAAGAACAAGAATGTAGCCTTACAACAAGAAGTTCATAATGGTTTCTCTTGCGTATTTACTAGACCTTTTACCGCGAGAAAAGACATTTGAGACGCATGCATGTTACAACACAATTTTGACATCCATGATTCCAACCAATAGCAAATTGAAAACAATAACGGGGGCGAATAGGGAAGGAAAGAAAACATACTTCGATGAATACTTTGGAGTATTTGGAAGGCCACTCATCAGTCGAGCTCACTGCAGATCTGTAAACAACCTCAACACTGTATGAAATCCCAATATATCATCTTGTTAGATAATAGACACTAAAAGGAGCAAACAGACTACCTTTTGTACTTGGTCACCGCCACGCCCTTAATGTAGATGGCCCCCGTCATCCCTAAAACGTCAGGAGATGGAGTCAGTACCATATAAAGTCGAGAGAAAGGTGGGATCTTGATGGCTACTGACCGAACTGGAAGGTGGGGAAGGGCGGGGAGTCGAGACGGAGCCAGAGGTTCTTGCCCTTGCGGAGGGCGGCGAGGATGGTCTTGCCGACTAGGGAGGACTCGAAGTCGGAGGGGGAGACGCCGTCGATGACCTTGGGGTCTTCGGCGGCGGAGCATCTGGTGATCTTTTTCCCCAAGCAGTGCTCCTCTATCGCCCTCCGCGCCGCCTCCACCTCCGGGAGCTCCGGCATTCTCCCCCTTTTCTTCTTTGCCGCTGCTTCTTTCCTACTTGCTCCTCCTTTCCTCCTTTCCGGCTTCGTTTCTTTCTTTCCGTGCGGGTTTTTTGTTTGGGGGAGAATTGGGGCGAGAGAGACGACAGAGTCCGGAGGGCGGCCCGTGATGAAAGATCGGTCGGGTCGGGTCTGGGTCCGGTTTTCTCTTTTTGATCTGGACCCGGATCCACCGAAGAGGTTCGGATCTAGGTCTGGAGACTGGGTGTACGTTAGGGGTGGCAATCGGATCGAGTCGGATCACATGGGTCGGGTCAGAAAATCATAAACTTGAACCCAACATGTTTATTAAACAGATTAGAAATTACAACCTGAACTTGTCATGTTTAATAAACAGGTAATCCGACCCGACCCGACCCATTTAAACTGTTTAATAAACAGGTAACCTGTTTGCCTAATCCGACCCGACCTGTTTGCCCAATCGGACCCATTAACCTGTTTAGACCTGTTTAACCTGCCCAATCCAACCTGTTTAACCTGCTCAACCCGACCTGTTTAAACCTGTTTAGACCGGTTTAACCTGTTTAGATAATTTGCCCAACAGTTGAACGAGTTAAACGGTTTAAACGGATCAGACGTCTAAAACCCGTATCCAACCCAATTAATAAACATGTTAAACGGTTCGATCTATTTACGACCCGAACTTGTTTAGGCCAAATCCAAATCTGTTTATGGCAGATCGAACATGGGTCGGGTTGGTGGGTCGGATCATATTTTGCCACTCCTAGTATACGTAAAGGTGACAAATTTTGGTTACAATTAGTGTGCTGCTTGCCGGGACTAGTTCAAACTTAAGATATGCATGTCATTTTGTTGTGATATGAATATCCTTTAGGGTGTTATATATAGAAGAGAAAATGTTGACTTTCAACTAGTGTTTAGCATGTTTGTTGAGATTAGTAAAAGCTAGAGATATGTTTTTTCATGGGTAAGAACTTATGCATGATAAATAATGCATATAAGTTTGTTCATAAATAATGTTTTAGTTCCTCTAATTGGTTGTTAACAAAAAAAATGAAAAAAAAGAGAGCTTGATTTTATAGCTTGATGCACCGCACCAATGTTTAATGGTAAAATCAATGGCAAGCACCGTTGTATGATCATAGTACATGGATCTACAACGAGAGGTAGGAATAAAATTAAACATTATCAAGCTAGATCATCATGAAAGTCGGCTTTTAATTTATACAGGAACTTTTCATTTTTCTAAAAAAAAATATATAGCAATTTTAGCTCAAGTGCCTCCTGGGAGATCAAACCTTTCCATCATTGTTTTACAAGTTTTGTTATTATTTTTTTGATGAAAATTGTCGGCTGGATATAGTATTTTGTAGCATTATTTACATTTGGTAGTTAGGCTTTTTATTGTAAGATATCACCAATACTATGCTTGATCTATACCCCTCTTGATTTTGAAAATTGCAATGCATGAGTTTTTATATCATAATTTTATTTGCTTGCAGCCAACAATCATATCTCGAACTTCGGACAAATGTACGAAACAAAATGCTAGGATGCATCGAAGTTCGTTCTTGATTTTTTTTTTTGTGTGACAAAGTATGTTTTTTTTTTTTTCAAGAAGGAAACCAAAAAAAATTGCACTCATATGGAACTTAAAAATTCAAGGTTGATTAACAAAACTAATTTACTCTACAACTCAAGACCTTTGGCACATTTTGTCAAGTGAATAATTATTAATATCGCATGAGTAGTCATGATTTAAACTAATTGACTATTGATTATGATATAGTACATTCAAGTAGTTTGAATCATATTATTCTTTTTATTTCTCAATATATCTACATAGATAGTGCCAAGGCGCTCTTGACAAACTAATTACCTGCAGCAAAGGTCCCATAAAAATATATAATTATGCCATTTCAAATAGCAAACTACGGTTGTTAAAGAAACCATTCTCTTGATTTGGCCTTTTTTTTCATAATTTTTTTTTTAATGCCTTCATCCCACTTAAAATATACTTTTCGTACTTTCTAAGCACTTACTCCTCTTATGCAACAATATATAAAAGATTTTTCTAACCTCAAAATTGTTTTCAGAAATGTATGTATCATTTTCATATAGTAAGAATTTTTTTAGTAATTTAAAATACCTATATTTCTCCCTGTTTTTGAGCAACTATATTCACTGCTTCTAGATTGAAATTGTACTTTTAGTTTTCTCTCTTGAAAGATAAATGAAGGGATGCATTCAACTGGGCATGCAATCGTTCTTTATAGCCGTTGAAGAAAAAAAAAAAAAGAAAAGAAATGGAGGAGCTGAAATTGCATTTCCCAAGCCTTAGCCATTTTTTTTTTTTTTAATTTTTATGCCAGCTCAGTAGTTTTAATTAAAAAATAATATTATCATTTATAATTTATGAATCTGTGGGTGGTGTCTATAGGAAAATAAATTATGTAACTGATTAAGTTGCTTTCTATTTAGTTTACTATCCTGAAGATTTTATTTAGAGGGGGTGTGATATGGTGCCGGATATTTTTTATTTTATTATTTTTGATTTTTATTGGATGGATCTGGATGTGAGTCGCCGTACGTATTTTTTTTTTTTATGAATTGACCTTTAGCGAGGGGGTTATATGCGAAAATTCCAAAAAGTATCTCAAAAAGGAGGACAGGCCCGCCGCCAAGGGTTCTCGCGCTCTGTGCTCGCGATTAGATTTAGATCCCGGCCGGTCCTTCCCTTCCTCCCCCTCACTGTAATAAACAGCTGCGGCCTCTGGCTCTACGCCTGCTCGAGACCCAACCTTCGCTTCTCCCGATTTAAATCTCTCCGGCGAGTTAGCTCACCTTCCTTCCCTCCTTCGATAAGGGTTCCGAGAAGAAACCCTAGCTCTCTCGATGGACAGGCACCGAGGCGACCGCTTCGGGGACAGACCCAGCGACCGCTTCGGGGACCGACCCAGCGACCGCTTCGGGGACCGACCTGGTGACCGCTTCGGGGACCGCCCCGGCGACCGCTTCGGCGACGGGGGAAGGCATCCAAGAATGCAGTCCCGGTGGTCCTCCGGCAGCCCCACCCACCAGCCCCCGCGCTACCCGAGAGGCAGTGGCGAGGGCTTCTCCGGGGGAGCCGGCGGCGGCGGGCGCTACCACCCCTACCGCGCCCCTCAGGACTACCCTCCCTCCGGAGGCGGGTTCCGCGGCGGAGGTCCTGGTGGCTTCGGGCATCCGATGCCCATGGATGGCGGCCCGAAGCGTGGGTTCTCGGCTCGCGGTGGTTCTCCAGGTAGTTCAATATCCCTATTTTTCTTTCTATTTTTGGTTCTTCATGCACTCCTTTTTTTTTCTTTTCTTGCAATCCTTTTTGGTATCACATCAAGGTCTACGGCGATCTTTGTTGGTTAGGGTTCTTAGTTGTTTTTGCATCATAGGTTTTGATGTTAATAATTGATGGGAAGTTTTCATTTTTGTTCTTGTCATTCAAATTAGTTTGGTAGACTGCAACCCAGGGGATCCCAATGGTTTTCCCGATCACCAAATCATGTTAGAGGAGAGGGTGAGAGGAAAAGGAGGATATATTTTATCATAATAACTAATTTTCTCCCACAAATGTGGCAAGAACTACAACCTAAATTTGCATGTTCCGAGTCTTGAGCTACCCGTTTTTTGAAATCTTGTTCATTCTCCTTTTTGCTGCAGCATTGCAGTGCTAATTCATAGCAAGCCGATAAGTTCCCATTTTTTGCTGCGGTATTGCTATGGTAATGTATATTAAGTTCCTGTGATTAGGAGTTTGTCTTTATGGTCACATCCCTCTACCTAGCACCTAGAGGTTCTAGGATCGAATCTTGGGTGGTCCACTGCAGGGTGTTTGTGCTTGGGTAATTAAAGTGCGGGCAGGTCTCCCTCTCTATTCTCTCTGAAAATATATATTAAGTTTCTGTCATGTACGTGCACAATGAATTTGGTAATGTTACATAAAGCATGTTTCATGCAGACTTTTCTTTGGTTGTGTTATATTAATGAAATGCACGAGCCTACTATCTGGAACTGTATTTGTCTTGGCTCCACTTGAACAATTATTCTAATGGTTCTTGTTCTTTTATTTGTTCACACCTTTTTCTTGACATATGTTGGCATTTAATTTTCTAGATC
The DNA here is from genome assembly GCF_051530095.1 of Phoenix dactylifera. Taxonomy (NCBI): domain Eukaryota; kingdom Viridiplantae; phylum Streptophyta; class Magnoliopsida; order Arecales; family Arecaceae; genus Phoenix; species Phoenix dactylifera. The sequence goes on from NC_143200.1 coordinate 22,639,368, forward strand.
ATGCTGATGGGAACAAATTTGCTAAACTTTTTATTGGATCTGTTCCAAGGACAGCAACTGAAGAAGATGTAAGTTATAATTGTATTTATCTACTTGCTACTTCTTTTTTCCCCTTTTTGGGGCACATGCATCCTTGAAAATTCTTTATCATCTTCACTTGATCTAATTTGTCCTCCATATATCATATCACCAGGCGCATATGGCTTTTTCTTTTCTGTCTAAAAACTACTGTTACATGAAATTTGAGAGTGGTATTATGTATTATACTAGTATATGCATGTGAAAGTGCTTTTTACTGCTATTATAGCGCAAATGGGGATATGATTTTTAAGTAAACCCTTGTTTACTAGTTGCTGGTTTCTTGGAAACACATAATAGGCAGAGACAAAAAGGAATCACATATACCAATTTTTCTAGTTCCTTGCGTGAATCACATGTCAGTGACATCTGATCATGTAATTGCCTAGCACTCAAGGAAAAATCATAGTTACTATTTATAGAAATGTAGTTTCCATGATAATTTTCTTGGAAGTTGCACATATACTGATCATTTTTTTCAAGAATGATTATTATAGCATAACTCTTGAATAATGGACTTCTTCAAAGCTCCATTTTTTTGGTCTTGATCTCGATGATTTTATTTAATTTCATATACTTTTAAACTTTAAAACTCTAACGAATTAGTCCATTATATTCAAACTTGATGTGACATGAGTTGAATTTATGTGAAATGCATGCATGTGCTGAAAGTAACAGCAAAAGAAGGTAATAGCTAGCATGCTGGTAAGATCTCTTTGGGGTTGTTCTAGATACCATGTATTGAATCGCTTGTTAGTTTTTTTTCCCTTTTTTGTGGTGGAGTTGGTGGGGGGTGGGGTTTATAGGGGGACGGCTACTTGTGTAGCCAAAATTCCCATGGATCTCATCTACTGATATTATAAAAAGGAAAGTGATAAACCAAACAATGAATATGAATTGTGCACACATGCAGCCAGAAATTACAAATTCAAGCAGCCCACATCTCTCTGAAGGATATACAATTCATGAACCAAACTAAAAGGATGTTTCAGTTTTAATATGTGTCCCTTCATGCAATTTACCTAACATATTATAAACAAATACTAGAAAAATAGGGCTTATAAGAACAAATCTGGGAACTTTACATGAACTAATATAAAACTTTCTGAAGTTTACATCCAAAGGCTGTAAGAGACATGGGGATTGTATAGGCTTCAAACCTTCAAATTTATTGCACCGAAACAAACAGAGATGATTGCAAGAAGACTTAAAGTGGAACTCCAATATGTTGAGAACGAGTGAAAGGAGGTCCATAGATAAGGGAAGTGGAGAAATAGGGGCAAGGGTATCAATCATAGTAAACGAAGAAAAAGTAGGAGTAAGAGGTAGAGGAACCAAAGAGAGAATTGTTAGAAAGAAGAAGATAGAAAGGGCTTGGTAAGTTTTGGAGATATATAGACTTCTTTCATCATAGAAATAATAAAACGAAGTCAATTTGATCATGTTTAAGTGTATGTGTTTGATTGTTGTCTAGAAGCCTTTCAAGAGGTGTGGTGTTGAATTTTGCAGGCTTTGTAGGTCTTGTTTGCAAAGGAGGTATATACCATCATTCTATCAAGTATTAGGAGCATAAAGGAACGGGGAGGAAGGAGCATACAACAATTGGTTCTTGTACAACAAAAGAGGAAAAAGACTTGAAAAATGGGTTAGCAACAATACAAAAGTGTGGTAGAAGCTACTTTGTGCTAATAGTGCAATCATAATTTGGCAGTGTAGTATGCCCTTGTAAAGCAATTGGAAAAACTTTGCAAAGCCAACAAATAGTTATAAAAAAAAAAATGACTTATTGGTTAGAAATAAGAGCTGATTATGTCTGCAAGGGGCTTAATTGGACGTTTATAGTTTAAGTTGGTCAACTATATCTTGTGAACAATTGGAGCGAAAAAAGGATGACTGAACCAAAAATGCCGTAGGAGCTTAAATCAAGGAATTGATATAAGATTGAGCAAGATTGGAAAAGGGATTGCTAATTATCAAGAAGCTTCAAAGTCAATATTGAGTAGAATCTCTTTTGTTTGGATTGGTTTTAAACCACCCCAAAGAAAAAAAAAGAATGCTTCCAGGTGAAAGCATTTGTTGTGGTCAACGGAGGCCATGAGAAAACTTGGAAACCCCAAAGAAAAAAATGTTTGGATGACCCTTCTTGATGTGGTTGCGAGGAAAGACCGAGAACAATAACTGTGAAAAACTTCATGGTAATTAAAGAAAGATTCAAATGTTTCAATACCAATCATGTTTTTGCTATCAGAGTATCAATCTGAAATTTCGCAAAATTAATCTCTAAAATCTGATGGTTTTGCAAGATTTGATGCACTAAGGGTGCTTTCAATGCCTAAGCTGCAAGATCCCAATTTCCCAACTACATATCTAGCAAGTGACATGGGTGATGGCTCAATAGGGTTGTTAGCGTGTGACGATTGGAGTTCCCCTAACATGTTTGGATGGCTTGTGATAAGTCTTAGAAGTAATAGAATGATTGTGTTGAACTTGTCTAGTCTTAGATACCTATAGCTTGAGGACAGGCTTTTTGTAATAAATGCTCTTCAATTGTAGAGTGATGCATGTACATATAGACCATATAGACAGTTTTCAAGTTCATGTCAAAGAATTATAGATATATTAATAGCAATATAACAAATATAACAATTTAGAAAAAGCATATGATAGAGTCTCTAGAGAAGTTTTATGGTGGGTGTTAGAAAAAAAGGAATTTATGTTAGTCGTATTAATGTGATTAAGGATATATATAATGGAGCGGTTCCTAGTATTTGAACTACTAATGATAATACAAGTTAGTTTCCTATCATAATATGTTTACACCAATAATCTGCTCTAGGTCCTTAGCTTTTTATGCTAGTTATGGATAAGTTTATTAAACATATTTAGGATGATATTCCTTGATGCATGCTGTTTGCGGATGATATAATCTCAGTGGATGAAACTAAGATTGGAGTTTATCATAAGTTAGAATTATGGAGGAGTGCATTAGAATCCAAGGATTTCGGGTTAAATAGGACCAAGATGGAGTACATGGAATATAAGTTTAGTAAAATTAGAAACAGAGATAAGGGTAGAGTGAAAATTGAGGATTATGAAGTTTCTAAGAGCGATCACTTATGATACTTAGAATCGATTATTTATATAGAGTATTATGTAATTGCAGGATACTTGCCAAGTTGAAGAAAAAATTTTACAAGATAGTTACACGACCAGCTATGCTTTATGTTACAGTGTTGGGCAGTTAGAAAACACCATGTGCACTAGATAAGTGTAGTTGAAATGAGAATATTGAGATGAATGTGTGGCAATACAAGTAAATATACAATAAAAGATGAAATTATTTGTAAAAGAAGTAGATGTAGCACCAATTGAGGATACATTGCAGGAAGGATGACTTAGATGGTTTGGACATGTACGACATAGATCGAGAATTCACTAGTATGAAGGAGTGATTTGATATATGTAGAAAGAAAGAGGAGTAGAGTTAGACCAAAAATGATATGGGATGAAGTAGTAAGGAAGGACTTGATATTGTTATATCTGGCAAAAAGTGGACCTAAATAGAGTGGAATGGAAGAAAATGATTTTTATGGCCGACCCCAACTAGTTTGGGATTAAGCTTAGTTGATTTGAGTTGAGCATTATCTATGTAAAACCTGTATTTTGCATATGCTATGCACATGCCTATTAAAGGGGATTAGAGAGACAGGTTATGTATTTATTTACTTTTTTTTAAAAGGGCAAAATGTATGCTAGAGAGGTGGGGGATTGCATGCTTCCAGAGATACTTTTGAGTGCCCTCACATATTTAAAACATGGGTCTTGCAGATGGAAGCTTACTCCTAAAATCCATCTTGGACTGCCCAATTCCAGGAGTTTCCTTTATATATAGTAGATAATTGGCTAATATGCTGTTTCTAGCTACTACCCTCATTTTACAATCTATAGGTATCTTGATATCACCTTATTGGTCTAGCATATGTTAAATTCAAAGCAGTGATCAGATATTTAATTGTCCACTGATTGTTTTCATTTGTTATTCGCTAACAGACTATTCAAGTGCTTCATTGCATGTTAGAATGTGAATAAAATCTTATACTAAAGTCAATTATGTTGTCATTTAATGTTGCTTACCATTTGTTTTAAGCAGTGATCTGATGTTTAATTGTTCACTGATTTTACTTATTTCTTATTTGCTGATGAACTATTCAGGTGTTTCATTGCATGTTAAAATGCAAAATAGAATCTTGTTTTGAAGTCAATTTTGTTGTCATCTAGTGTTGCCTTGCTGATAAGTATTTGCCAAATTTGAGGAAGTTTAACTTGGGGAGTTTTCAATTGTACAACATTCTGACAACTAAGTTCTCATTCTTCTGATGAAAGGTTGAAATAACTCGTCCTAAAGTGAGGGCTTTTAAGGTGGTGCTTGTTACAATAATTATAGTCTAATTTTTGTAGAAATGGTTCTGTATATTGTTAATGTTTTAGTCTTGATTTAGGACACCTAAATGCTCGAATGACTTAATATTGCTGGTTTAGGAAATAAGTTGGAGATTGTAAAGAAAACTTGCCATGCTGGCAAGGTGTGTTGCGGGCTGATAAAATTTTGGGTATGAAGGGACTTTATTAATGAAATACAAAAATGGAGCAAATGGTAGAGAGGTGATTGGTGTAAGTTACTTTAAGAAAGATGAGGGATTTGACTGTGAAACTCACCACCAAGGAATATGCTTGCTCATATAGCTCATGCTGATTTTGGCTTGGCAGAGTATTGTGCTCATTATTGGTAAGAATTGAGATGGGACTCATGTCATGCTAAGATATAGTGGAATAACCATTCATTTCTTTCCTTTTGGGTATTTTGAACGGGCCGTAGTGCCTTTAAGACATGTTTTGAACCAAGGGTTTAAACCTTGGTATTGGGCCTTGGTGTTTGCTCTTGGGATGGTATGATATGGAAATAGTATGGTATGGCCTGTACGGACCAAAACAATCAGTAGCAACACGAATACAAGGATAAATAAAAAAATGTCCCGATTCACCCCGATGTCCCGGTTCATCTTGACTATTGTGGTTTGTCTCAAGTGTTGGGATGCAACTGATATTGTTAGGATGGATGAGGACAGTCGGGATGTCTTAGTTTACGAGAGAACTGGGACATCTAACATATGAGGAGAGCCTGCACCTGTCCCTGTCCCATTTTCTTATTGGAACAATATTGTCCCATTAAGGCAGGGCCTAGATCCTTGTTTTGACTAGTCAATTAAGAACTAGAGCTTTATAAACTAATCTAACATATGAAGCAATATTGAACACATGATGTTTTTGGATATAAAGATATAAACATTTACGCATTTTACTAATAGTACATTCGATTAAACAAGCAAAACGGATCTAAGATGTTCAAAAAGATAGGGGATGTAAGAGAAAATTTTGAAGCCAAACCATTCTTGAAATAATGAGTGAGATATATTTGTATCCCCTTGTGCTTCATGCTGGTTTACTATTCTTATATTGTTATGAGCTCCCCTGATATCTATAGTATATGCTAATGTGAGCCAATTGGCTGATATATTTTAATATGCTGTGGCTGGTATATTGCAACTACAACTATGGCCTGATATATACTAATTTAGGGTAGGCGTAAATGCTAATATGATGTGGCTGGTATATACCAAATCCTATGACCTGATATTTACTAATATAGGGTCGGATGAATATTTTGCCTTTTTATCGGGCCAACACCCTTGTGCCACGATCCATGTCATATGATAAGAGTATGTTACAAATTGGCACAGAAATTTGTTAACCAATGCAATGCCAACAGATATTGGAGTTACCGATATCGGTAACCTAACAATGATCTAGTTTGGTCGATGTTCATCTGGTACACACCGGTATTTAAATCCTTGCTTTGAACATAATAGGTCATTTTTCATACTATGGATATGGTGTTGGACAAATGTTATGTATATTATTTATTAGCAACTGGAATCTTGATAGTCATCATGGTTTGCTAGCTGTACCACCTAGTACAGGGCATACTGTACCATGTTGCAATTTTGCTGAGGCTTGGTATGCCTCTTGTACTGAGTGTCAGTACTGAGGTATGTACCTTACCAATACTCTTTATGGTGTGTACTGGTTGGGTACCGTATGGTGTTTGGTACGTAGATTGCAAACCTTGATGATCATTGTCAAAGGGTTTTACAAGGTGAGATATAGAATGGAGGCTGTAATTTGGATTGCAAGAAGCTAACAGGATTCCCATATTTTGATATCATTATTATGGGTTATAAATCTAACTTAAGAGTTTTTTGAGCTCAGCCTGTTGGTTATAGCTTAGGTGGCACCTAGTTTTCTACTGTTGTTTTATTGATAACTAAAATCGCATAGTAGTGGTTATCAAACTGATTTTTTTGGTGGAAATGGTGGCATCGAAGCTCTAGATTTTGGATTGCTTATCTATTCACTGTCAGTGGACAGAAGTATTCAAACATGGAATTGTATTATTTGTTAATTTGAATCTTGCATCCATGAGATGCCTATTGAACATATCATTATTTGCGATAGATTGTTATACAATTGATCCTTTTAGCTATTCTTGTTTTAGTTGTTTTTCCTTTTTTTAAAGTTATCTGTTATTTACGGTCTATGGGGACCATAAGGCAGTTATTTTGCCGAATGTTCATCTACATATCTAATGTGCTTCCTGGTATTACCCAAAAAAGTGTCTTCCTGGTCAAATCTGCCTTCCATCTTTATCATTGTAGATGTTTCTGTATATTAGCATAGAGTTTTCATCTCAATAAGCTACTTATTTCTTCTTAGATTCGACCCTTATTTGAGGAACATGGAGAGGTTATTGAAGTGGCTTTGATCAAGGATAGGAAAACTGGACAGCAACAAGGTACGTTCGGATGCATTTTCTGATTTCTATGTGATCTGTATCTGTGTCTGTTTTCCAGGTCTTCTGGGGGGTAACTGGAGCAATAAGATCATGCCTCCTCTCAGTTAGGTTATGCAACAGTTGTGAGTGCTTGTGGTTTTAGTTGGCAAGGTTTCCATTTTGTCCTTTTTGTGCATCCAGAAGAAAGACAAGATCATGGAAACTTTTAAAAGTTGTTTGTTTATAGCAGTTAAATGTCTGGTTGTAAATAAATTCTGCTCTAGTACCACACTGCGGCAGGGCATTTTGCCAACACTATCAAGCAAGTTATTTGCAGTTGATAGGTCCTTTTCTTTGTAGCATTAATCTGCCGTGTTGTTCAGTCCTGTGCAAATGGTGTATTGCAAGTGACAGCATTATGCACCTTTTTTTGTGTGTTGAGGATGCTGTCTACGACATTAAATACTGGAAAACTTTTACATATTTTTTTTCATATTAGGGCTTGTTGCATGCCTTGAATGGCTTTGAATTTCATCATAGCAGTTCAGGATGTTGGATGATTTGGGGTGACCTTTGAACTCTGGTTGGTTTAAACATTTTATTAATTAATAACTATCATTGTGCCTCTTATCTTGTATTCTGGTTCCCTGTCAATCAGATGGCAAAAATTTCACTGTGTGGAAGTTTCGGCCATTCTCTTATTGCAAGTGAACATTATCTTGCAAGTGAACATTATCTTTTAAGTTTACCCACTGGCAGTATGAAGCACGCAAATTATTGCCATGAATTTTATCTAATAGAAAGCTCTCTTAATGGCTTTTACTTGAAATGACTTGTTTTGTCTTTGTGAACTGGGAATGGATGGTTGGTGTTCTGAGCATTTATCTATTGTTTTTGGACTGAACATGGGCAGCTGGTTTGATGATCACCTGATGTTTTCCTTTCTGGTTTGGATATGAGTGGATGGTTGAGAAAAATGATGTTGCCTTTGTGGATTAGAAATGTGCTGATGATGTTTTTTCATGTGCCTTTACTCTGTTGGGGTGGACCTGGATGGATTTTGTTTTATGCATGTGAGCACTATGTTTTTGAGCCAAGATGTTGTGAAAAATAGTTGGCTGTATTTGGCAAGTACAGAGATTTTACCTTCTGATGAGAGTCTGTTCATTGAAATTTGATGTTACAACCTATCTGAAATCATATTTGGTGTTAGATATTATTGAAACAACTAGTTTCTAGAGATTCTTAAGTGCTACAGCTGTCTGCTGCCTGGAATGGGTAGGTGCAATAGGCTGAAATGTTTTGTTTTATAATCTTGCAAGTTGATGATCCTGTTTGATGATGCCATTCTATATCTTCCAGTCATGAGCGTAAGGTGACTGATGTTCTGCTTTGGCACAGCATTTTGGTTTTATTTTTATCAGGATTATTTCGTAAACATTCTTTCTTTTTTGCGATATGAAACTCCAACTCCAAATATTCTGATATATTGTTGACTTGTGATGTGCGCTGTTCAAGCATTGTTCACCTTATCTACCCTGCACGGAAATGCTGATATCATATTTGTGAAAGTTGTTCTGTAACTTTGAGCTACTACTGGGGGTATTGCAGCAGGTACATTGAAAATTATCATGTGCTCCATGCACGAAAAAATTTCAGGACGATCTATACCAGTGGCCTGTTGGTCATTTCTTGCTTGCAAGTTCCGTCCAGTATTGCTCAATATGTAGAGTTGTGCTCTCTCTCTCTCTCTCTCTTGCAACGAACATTTTCAGGGTCTTAGTTCTTAGGATATGAAGATTAGATTTGAGATGTTTGGTGTTACTTCTTGTTGTATCATATCAATTTTAACAGCACTATTTCTTGCGGCAACTCTTTTGATGCAATAATCTCCAATGGGGAGGTTGATCTCTTATGATGGAACCATGATTTCTTTTGTGTAATGGGTGCACTGCCACGGATTTCTGAAAAATAGTCCTGAAGCTTAGTGAGAGGACTGTTGCTTTGGAAAGTCAAAGTTTGATGTTTGAGTCTCCTGCCATTTCAAGTTACTGTAATATCTTGATCTGTTAATTTACTGAACATACTGTTGTTCTCTTTTCTGTCATCTTTCGATGCATAACATTATGCTGGTTGCAAAGTGCCGTTTCTTGGCTTTTCAGATTGTACCTCAAATGTCATCAGTTATACTTTATGTGCTGTTTTTAACCATGCCTTTTTTATTTTTTCTCTTATTTTTTCTCGTTTTGAATTTGAAATCTATTTCATGTATGTTTGTTTTAACAATTGCAATCAAATCCCACAATCTCTCATTTGATACCCTGATAAATTAGAAGCACATTCCAAATGATGGCTTCTAACCAAATTGGACTATATTGGTATATCACCGTAAGAGTGGACCTATGGTGCCATACCTGTGGAGTACTTGATAACAAGAATGTCTAACACATGCCAGTGTAGAAAGATTCACTCAACTTTCTTCTTGCTGAAATGTATTTAATATATTGATATGTTCATTTTTTCAGTATAGTAGTAAAATGGGCACAGTAAGATCAGTTATGAAATCACTGGGTGATATAAAGATCTAATGTAGAATGCATTTTTTTTTATATTTATTATTGTGATGATAAGCTATTTAAAAGAGCCTGTCGATATTAACTTGCTACTAAGTTCCATGTGATGGTACTTTCTCCTCCCAACTTTGGTTTCAGCCTTGACATTCCTTTTCTATTCCTGGTGAAATAATTAGCATCCTCAAAGTTGAAGAAACTAAATTATTTTTTTCTACTTATTTTGATGTGTATATCAACAGGTCCCTCCTCTAAAAGAGAAGGGGAAGCAAGTCTCCAAAAACTAGAACTTGATTGACAGAAGTTGCCTTTAAGGTTTTATATCTATGCACTTACTGAAAAAATGGTGTATCTATCAAATGCCAATATGGCCACCAGCATTGCCTTGATTTTTTTCTTGGATGGACATTTTTGCTGATTTTGTCTTGTTTTGAGGTTTCTCTTATTGTTTGGATGGCCTGGATCTGGATCCTTTGGTTTGGTATGCTGGGGAAAACTGTATTTACTGTCTCACTGAACTGTAGTGGTTGTTGATTTGATAAATTCAAAATGCAATTTACAAGATGGTTGGAAAGCATAGAACTTAGTAGTATTATGCTTCAAAGCAACAGGTGATTCAAGCTATTCCTACATATGGACAAATTGTGCATGGTTAGATTTTTCTGTGGTATTTGATAGTTTCATTTTTTGGTTTGAATTTACTCAAGCACTTGGCTATTAGTAAATGCTCAAAGATATAAATCCTGCTTCTTAGGCATCATTAATTTTCTCTTTTAAGGTGGTGCAGTGTGTTATTTTTCTGGTAGTTTATCATCTCTCTTGATGAGTCTGTAACATACGCTGTCGTTGAACCTTCTCGATCTGGAAGCATGGTCAAGATTACTATGTTCATCTTTTTTTATTTTTTTATTTTTTGTCCATTTTGTAAGGATGTGACTCAGCAAGGCTTTTCGGAAGCCATTCTTATCTGATTATATGACCAACAGATGACTGCTTATCAAAACATGATCTTCTACATTTCACTTATGTTGTCCCAGCGTTTGATTCTGTTGCAGAAAAATTTTATTGGTTGTTTGTATCAGTTTAGTTTCTTATGCTGTTGTACCTCATGTATAGATGGTTGACTTGTTATGGCTAGCACTGGATTTTGTGTTGTGGGTGTTGTTTTTATCTGCTTTTAGATGATGGAAGACAATGCAATGCAAGTGGTTTAAGATTTCGTTATATGTCTTGAGTACGGTTGACAGATGCTTAATGCTAATTTTATTTGTGTGGAAACACTTGGTGGTTAGGTTTGTGCATATGGAAATATTATGGTCAATGGAAGAGACCAGTAGAGAAGTCATGGCCTTCTCTTGCTCCACGGTACAAGTAACAAGCCTGATTACCAAAATAAGTTGAGATTGATTTGCTAGGTTCACTGTGGTGATTAGTGTTGTTATTCTTTTCCTAAGTAAGATTGATTCTCTGTAGGTTATAATCAGAGTTGTGCTATTTCAGCTCTCGCTTATATTGCTGTAGTGTTTGGTTGATGCAAGCTCTGAATCCCACCATAAAGGTTTAGCTCAGATATGTCTCTTTCTGTGTCTGTGTTCAAAGGATAATGGTACCGAGGTAGTTCTATATGCTTACAGCTTTGTCACTTAGATGCAGGTAAAATGACCCTAGTTTCCTTAAAAAGAATTGGATTTGTCCTACTACGGCCTCCTGAAAGTTGGTGAAAAAATGTATAATGTCTTGACTCTGGAGGATTGCATTGTTCTAGGAAATCACATGTAACATTGAATGATCGATCCTTTTATCAACCACGTACCTTTGAGTGTGAAAATTTGCTAGCGCATTCTTTGGCAGCAATCGATTATTGTGCTGGAAGGAATCTCTTCGAGTTCAAGAAATATTTCAGGGAACAATATTTTGTCCAGGTTGATTCATCCTTTATAGGATCAATAATTCTCTTTTCATTTATAGTTATTCTTGGAATGCTTTAGCATTGATAGGTGCAACTTTGTGGGTTTTTTTGTAAATAGAGAGGAAAAATTACTATGAAACTGATCAAGAACGGTGCATAGTAAATAGTGGTGGTGGATTCATTGCATGGTACCTAGATGCAAATAAAGAGATCTCATGTCCTCAATATTGTTGTCTTCCTAGCTATGTAGATCTGGGTATAAAAGTCGAAATATTGTTGTTTGTAGACCTCAAGTTATTTATAGCATCTCTTATGTCATGCTCTTCAGTAATGGCATACTGGAACCCTTGCCCCAACTAATACCTTGCACTGGAGTCATGTAATCATTAAAATCATTTCACCACATTTGTATAAATTTGCAGGATATGTTATATTAATTTGTTGGTAGCACATACTTGTCTACTTGTCTTTTTTTCCCTCGTTCAGAAGTCTTGCACTAACTGTTTAAATTTTCATTGGTAATTTCTTCCAGATGTCTGCACTAATATTCTGTTTAATTATTCTCTCTATGCCTTTGTAGAATAGATTTGTAAATCCAGAAGCTTGTACCATCTATAGGAAAGAATTTTCAATAATCCACTGGGATCAAGGAACAATTTTTTTTTTTTTTTTATTTACAGGATGTTGTTTCATTAAATATGCAACTTCAGAGGAGGCTGATAGAGCTATCAGAGCTTTACATAATCAATATACTTTGCCTGGGGTGAGTGTATTGCTTTTCTATCCTCCATGTGTTTTTGCTTTTCTGGGCAACTTAATTTTTGATTTCTTCAGGGATCTGGCCCTATACAAGTTAGATATGCTGATGGGGACCGCGAACGTCATGGTAATCATCTAAATACCACTTTTATTTTATCTGAGAACTTGTCAAGACTGCAACTGTTTGCTACATAGAACATGAGAACAGTGGAAGATAATGGATAATGTTTTTATACAACTGCTTTCAATGATTACATCAATTTATCCGTCAAAAGATCTCTTTGCAAATATATGTCATTCTTGTATACACGTGATGTTTTGCATCAAATAGCCATCTGCAGCAAAATCCAAATTTAGCTTGCAACACCAAAAGTTACAATTTTCAACGGTTTGAGCTCCAAAATTTGCACAACCAAATAAATTTATACTTTGTCTAGATTTGGCAATATATGATGAATGTGCAAATCTAGATTGTTCTTGTGCTAAAATAAATTATTGTAATATTTTCACAAATTTGATGGTGGTTGTGTGTAGCAATTGTTATTGCTGAATCACCGGAACCACATAAATCTATATTTTATGTACTTTTGGCTCTCCTATCATTTGCATTTGCGAGTCTTGATGGTGGTTGTTCTAAATAAACAATAGTTTTCCCTATTTGGTGGTGGTTATTTAAAGTGTAGTTTTTGTTGGATCACCAGCACTTGGTGAAATGAGAATATACCTGCTCAACTTGGATTCTCATTCTGTTTTTCTGGTTTAAGCACCCCTTTTGATAATCATTTTTTAATACATGGATGTAATGCTTTTCATGATGCATGGAAAGATGTGAATGCTCAAACATGGCCCTTTGACAGAATATTCTTCACCTCCTCTACTGAATCTCACAAGCTCAATTGCACTTGTTGCCAGATTCCATATGGATAGTGCTTGTCAATTTTGGGATAGAAGTCCTTGATTAGTTGGTGGCTGACAAGGTCCTGCAATTATATTAGAAGCGTAATTCACCATATTTACTTGATTTGTTGAAAATTTCAAATGATAGGCAATTGACTGATCATCCTTTTTTGATCATATGACAGAAAGAAATGAGTGTTTTGACTTCCTTTATTTGATGAAATCCAGTGGGCATTCTTGTAGGATATTAAGGATGTTCGTGTAGCCTATTTAGATCTTGGAGCTAAGAAGATGAACCCTTACGAATTGACACGGGGATTTTGTGAGGAGATTGTCGGAGGAGTTGTTTTATAATATTAGGCATTGGATGAGTGGATAAATACGAAGAGGTTTCTACCATTGGGTATTGGTTAGTGTTTAGTTTCCAGTGGCTTGTTTATTAATGGGTTCAATCTCGTGGTGGTTTTCTGAGGGTTCACTACGAAATGGCACTTTATGTGGTTTCATGACCCTTTGGTGTGAATAGCTGCACTAAATTGAGGCTTAAACACATTTTATAACCAATGTAGATGGTTTTCATGTTTTAACAATAAGATTATCCTTGAAATGATTCAAGCAATGCTATCGCTTGGCAGCATAAATATAATTTGCAATATGTGGGAGTTCAATGACCTGGCAGATTATCTTGCTAGCGATTGTTTTGGTAGACAAGTTCCTTTTGCAGTCCATATGCTTACATATTTTCCCTTTGTAGTCGGAGATGGATCTATGTTGCAACCTGAGGGTAGAGGGGGTGGTTGGTGAGACCATTTATTTTGCTTGGTAAAGTGTCTAAATTCCTGCAGCCTACTTGTGGTGAAGCAAATGGGAAACACAAATATATCCTGCTGCTAGACCTAAACAGGCTACTAAATAGCACTACTGAGTTGATTTTTTGTTAGCCATCAGTATTACTGTAGGTGGAAAACCCGAACTTTCTTAATTTTCTGATGGGTCAAGTCAAGACAGAATTTTATCAAGCTTCAAAGACCTAAAGTGCTGTAAGTAGCATTCTTCAGTTGATTCTTGTTACTCTAAGACAGGTAATGGACAATATATGATTAATGATTCAAACATAGCAATGGTGATAGGATCAAAATATTTCTTTGACTTTCAACAAGCCTTTAAACTCTTTTGATCTTGCAAAATATTAAAGGTTATCACGATTAATAAAGATCCTAGTTAAGCTTTTCTACTCTTTCACCTTGAGACACTTAAAGGTCATCATGATTAAAAAGGATTGTAATTTACTTTACACATGCGTCACTGAAGTGTTTCCAAGACTCGACATGATATTATTATCCTTAAGGCAAGAAAATATGGCTAGATAGTTCAATCCCTTTCCTACAAATAAACAAGAGTTGGACAATGTTGCATTGTTCCTACGATGAAGTGTGGTGACTCTAAACACAAAACTGGGCATACTGAAGTGCCCCCATGCGTAATCTAAGCTGCTAGGCTAACATTATGCACAGTGAGATATCTCAGTGTTGTTATAGGATCATTAAACATATCTTGCAGAGATATTTCATGATAGATTTGTGCTTGACCGAAGCAAGGTCTTCATACAAACTTTATATTACACGCCTATTGCTTGCTTATATATGTAATCTATTTTTTATTCACTTTGATGACCACTGTATGCTAATGTGAACCATCATTTCTATTTATAAGAGCCACACATTCATGTACATCGGACTCAGGAGTTTTTGGTTTAATTGCATTTTGATCCTTATTTCTGCATATTTCTTAGGCGCCGTTGAACGCAAACTGTTTGTGGCATCGCTTAATAAACAAGCCACTAGTGAGGAGATCGAGGAAGTAAGCTTTCTTTATACTTTTTCTTGAAGGAGACTAAGTTTTTTGGCAGCATGTATACATTGTGTATATGAATATGCATTCTCCATTCTTGATTTGGCTACCACAAAATTATGACATGAAAACATCTTTCCTAGATTCAAAGTAGAAATTTATGTGCTGTTGCTAGTGTTTTTACTTAAATAAATACACAAATATACATGCATGCATGCACATACAAATACATATATACATATAAATACGTATATGCAATACATATACATACACATATACATATACATATACATCCATAGATTTATGTATGTTTATGTATGTATGTATATATACTCATGGGCGTATGCTTCAAAAAGTATGTTGAACACAAATACTGTAAGCAAAAAATAACTATGCGGAAAACCATTCTTTTACTTATTCTTTTTAATACTTGTGCTATCTCTTGATCCTATTTATCTACCTGAACCTTTCTTGAAGTCCGATAAATTTGTGGCAGATCTTTTCTCAATATGGTCGTGTTGAAGATGTCTACATTATGAAAGATGAATTAAAACAGAGTCGCGGTATGTCCTTGTACACCTTGCATAAGCTTTTCTTGCACATATTTGTAACTTTTGTGATATGTTTTCTGATGTGTATTTTGTTTAATGTATGAAGGATGTGGCTTTGTAAAATTCTCATCTAGAGAGGATGCAGTAGCAGCTATGAATGCCCTTCATGGAAATTATGTGATGAGGGTAAATTTTCTCCTAAACAGTGCTCAGTTTTCTCTACTTAGGGCCTTATTTGATGATGTATTTGTTCTCCCTCTGCCATCAGGGATGTGATCAGCCATTAATTGTTCGTTTTGCTGATCCTAAGAGGCCCAGGCCTGCAGAACCAAGGTCCTTATAAATTTTTAGATTCCGTCCATCTCCCTATCGTTTTCTTTTAGTAATTATTTACAGTAAAAAGCTTGCTAGTCCTTAGGCCCAGCTTTAGAAATCGTGCATATAAAGAAGATTTTGTCATCTTTCTGAATTTTGTTTATTATTTCTCTCTGTTGTAGGGGTGGCCCTGCTTTTGGGGGTCCTGGTTTCAGTCCTCGATCTGATGCAGCATTAATAATCAGGTACTTATTTAGGACCGATGCAACCATTCTTTGCAGGTGAAGATGTAAGACAAGATTCTGTGACCCTTAATTAGACATGACATGAGCTAGTAAATCGTTTTGTCAGTAGAAATAAATTTGGTAATAGATGGAGAAGTGAGAAAAACCTATGATCAAGGTTTTAAATACCAGGTCATACCAGCATACAGGGTACACAGAACCAGACTGGTAGGTAACTTGCAGTTGGTACACCCCCCCCTGTTCAGTCGTACACCCCGTTTACCGACACTAGGTACGAGACCAGCATTACCATACAGATACTGATATTCCCTCAGCAGTTGGGCACCATTATGAATGCTAGTATCTGGCTATCGATACTTTTGATTTATGTGGATAAATGAGGTTTGATGCCGAACATGTCCCATTCTGCTTCTATACAGCTTGTTGTAATATTTCATAGATCTTAGAAAGGCCATTGGTGTACACCAAAGTTCCTATCAGTGACTTTACGATGTAAATACACCTATTTTAAGTCTTTTGTGCACTCTGATGTCTCAAAGAATAGCTCAGAGGGAGGAATATCTCATTCATTTCACTCCAACGCCTTGAAGGTGTCCACTCAGACAGTTATAGCAAAGTACTAGTAGAAGAGGCAATGTGTTGAACAATAATAGATAATTCTGCTTTCTATGTCACTGCTTGATCCCCTAGTTTTCCTTTATTCCTTTTGTGATGGAAGTGCCATTTCTTTCTCTACTTGTTGCCTTTCCTCATATCTCATTTTGTATTTTGCAAAAGTTTTCGTGTGAACAAGTTTTTCCTCTTATTTTCAATCTCATGCCTGAGCTGATCACGCTGAATGTTCAAAGCATCCTTTTGTTTTTCCTTCTAGTAGCTTCACAGTATTGAACTTCCAATCGATGGTGCAAAAATAAAGTGTTTGGGGAAACCCACATTGTTGCAATAAAAAATTATTGGAGTTTACTTTTTACTCAACTTTTCCATGCTGGTTTGTCTCAGAAACACCTTGAAGACCTAAAACATTGTTGTAGATTGATTTTAACAGAATTATTTCTTTTTTTTCTGTTCACCTTTTTAGTTAACTATGTTTGAACCAAATGTCTTTGTTGCAGGCCCACAGCCAATCTTGATGAGCCTAGAGGTGGACGCATGCCACCTGATGCTTGGCATCCATCAAGTCCACGGTCACTGGGACCATCTTCTCACTTCAATGCACATGAATCTGGTAGTCAGTCAGCTGCCAAGGGTGGTGTCATGGCAACATCGTCAGAAGCAGTAAGCATCTTATGAATCATCTTTTTTCCTATTATATGTTACACTTATGTCTTAGTAATTCTTTTTGTCCAATCTTTTTGTCCAATTTGTATTGGTTGACACTAGTCTGGTACCTTGGGAGTAACTGGTGGTCCTACAAATGGAGATTTATCGAATCTTTCAGGGATACCATCTTCTTCATTGCAACTGGTACTGCGATCTTCTTTTGTTTTTCTTTTTCTGTTTTTGTGCCTGTCCCATATATTTATGATGACACAACGGATACAGAAAATCAATATGCTGGATTTCATTATTGTGTTTATGTTTTATAGGGTTTCAACCCTTCAATGACACAAGTTCGCCCTGTTGCTGGTCAGCAAATATCACCATTGCAAAAGCCACTTATGCCCCCTCAAAACTTCTCACCTTCTCTGCAACTGCATCAAAATCAACAAACTCCTGCTTCCCAATCGCAGACTCAAAATTTGCATGCACCAATGCAGCAGCTCGGACAGCTTCAGGTCCCTCAATCTGGTAGCCTAACCTCCTATGGCCAAAATCTACCATTACAACAATTACCTGGTTTGGCAGCACAGTTGTCCACATCACAGCCTTCAGTCCAGCAAAATGCCTCTGCCAGTGCACTGCAGAATCCTTTAAGCCTCCAACAGCATGCCATGCCTGCTGTTGCTAATCAACAGCAGTTTCCTGCATCAAGCATTACCCAACAACTGCTTCAGCAGCCTATCCAACAATTGCCATCGCAACTGCCACAGATACTGCTCCAGCAGCAGGCACAAGCCTTACAATCAAGCTTTCAGTCTTCACAGCAGGCAATTTTCCAGCTGCAACAACAGCTGCAGCTAATGCAACAATCAAATGTAAATCAGCAGCAAATTTCCCCAGCGGGTAAACAACAGGTAATGCATGTTCAGATTGGTAGAGTTTAGTTAATTTCTGGATGACCAGAACTTCCAGCTTGTGTTCGAGAGTTTTTTCTTTTCTTTTTCAATGGACTATAATCAACATTGCTCTTGCTTTAACTACCTTCTGGTTAGCATTATATTTCTTTCAATGTGAAGATCGTTGTTTATTGGTGGTGGTGTTGCTATCCTACATTGTACTGCATATACTCACACACACACACACACATGCAGACGCACACGCGCACAGAGAGAGAGAGAGAGAGAGAGAGAGAGAGAGAGAGCGTATTGTATATTTTTGCTGCCTTACATCTAACTGGTTCATCATTTATGAAATGCATTCTGCAGTCTGCCTGGACTGGACTGGCATCAACATCTAGCACTCCTGCTAGCACACCAGCTGCAGTTATGCCTTCATCTAGGTCTGCTACTCCTTCACTTCCGGTATCTACTACACCTGCAGTTCCTTTAACTTGCAACTGGACAGAGCACACTTCTCCTGAAGGATTTAAATACTACTACAATAGCATTACTCGTGAAAGTAAGGTGAGAGTCCTCTATAGCTTAGTTCCCTTTTGGTTTACAAAATTTGCTCTGCAAGTCTCTAAATTTGATAATGACTATAATTTTACTGTTTTAGTGGGAGAAACCCGAAGAATTTTCATTATTTGAGCAGCAGCAGCAGCAGCAGAAGTTGCTATTGTCGCAGCAGCAACAGCAGAAACTTGTCCAGCAGCTTCAATCGCCATCCTCTCATACCCAGTCACATACGCAGATTCAGTCTACCCAACAAGTTTCCCAACCACAACAGGTGCAGCCACAAATGCAGATGAGGCAGCAGGCACAGTTGCAGCTCCTTCACCCTTCTATAGCGGTCAGTACATTTTGTCTGTTTATTATATTTCCAGAAGCCAGTTCTTTTCATCACTATTTTTCTTTCTTTTGTGTTTTCAGTACCAAGCTTCTGGTGTAGCTGGTCATCAAAATATGCAGGTAAATTCTGGATTATAAGAGAATCAAATTATTGCCTTAGAGTTGTCATTAGTATGGAATTGTTTGAAGCTATTTTAAGTGGCAGTTTTATATAATAGATGAGGAAGTGGTTTTGTTAGTTGATTGCTAGGAAATTATTGGTAAATGGCCTTTCATTGCAATTATAACAGCAATACTTGGTGCAAACGAGCAAGAAAAGATATAGTACAAGTGGAAATAAGTTGTGCTTGTTGATTCCTGTTAATTATTAAATATTCATTTCTAATTAATAGAGCAATAACGTGTCTATTGGGAATTAGTATATGAGAAGTCTACTGATGTCAATGGTTTTCTTTGTTTGAAGATTCTATGTATATGAATTTCTGATGATCGAAGTTGCTTGGATACTGGTAATTGTGTTGGTGTTAGATTCTCCAAACTGTAAATATTATAATTCTTGAGATGCGTATATATCTTATAATACGTTTATTTGCATCTAATCTACGAAACATTTCTCACAAATTCAGGAAAAATATAGCATTTTTACTTCATGAAAGTACTTGTCTTAAAACACATTAATGGATTGAAACATATGAATATTTATTTTGCATGACATCTTATTAAAAGTCTTGGCAGGCTTGAGTTCCCAAAAAAAAAAAAAAAAGACTGCTCCTTCCAATTGAACACTTGTCCCTTGCTTCCTTTAGGGATTAAGGTATTCGCTATACTGCCCGTGCTATGTCTAGTTTCAGGTGAGAAAATTTGACCTGCTTTCCTGAAGATTAAATCATACGTAATGCCCATGTCGGCTTGGAATTAACATGGTGTGCTTTTACGATTTTGCTGATGCTCCGAAATTGAAATGAGAACATGTTTTGGTTTTGGCCAGAACTGAATCCACAACTACAATGGACAGTTTATGCCCCTTTATTTTTTGCTATTTTTTTATTTCTCTAAATGCTGGGAAGCATTTCTTTTCCATATAAACATGGATTTTATGAGTTCTGAGAATAATTGAAAGCTTAGGCTTCTAAGAAATTTAATGGAAAAGTAATCTTTCTGAAATTGGTTTCTTTATCCTAGAGCTCAGATCATTTAGATAATTAGATCTTTGTGTTATTTTGACATCAAAGGATGAAATGGTCTGTTTCAGTCATGAAACATGATTCTTATATGTTCATATATTTCTAAAAAATGCAATGATTTTTTTGACTGTTTCAAAAAAAACACCAAAATGATAGATCTGATGTTCTAAGCAATACAATATACTCTAAAGTGATGTCTAATTTATTTTTTTGCTCTTTTAAAAAATAACTTTATGCTCTTTTTTTTATGATTCTTTGGCCAAAACTGTTGAAACTAGAACAAAATCATTGAAATTATGAAAGCAGAACTCATCTTATTTTGGTAGAAACCAAAACTTGGGGCATGATAAGTATGCTGCGCCAACAGTTAGTGCGCATGCATGAGGGTGCAAAGATCACCAAGAACAGCTATGCTATGCTGTGTTGTTTATCCAGTTTTTTGTAAACTTAGACATTTTGGTTTCATTGATGTTAATTAGTTTGAGTAAATCTAGCACAAATCATCCTAGATATCTGTACTGATTGATATTGACATGTTAATTGCTATATTATTTATATTCAAGTAATGCATCATTCGACTAGCATTACTTGACTATGCAGTTGGCATGTCTAACATGTGCAACATGTATTAAATGATCACAGCTGACACATGTTTACACATCAACACAGGTAACTTCAGATTTCAGGATAAAAACTAAATAGGAAAGACAAGTATATTTGCACATATATGTGTTGAATGTCTTCCTTGCATCCTAGAAAATATGGAAACCTCATTCACTATTGGCTACCGTAATTTCTATTTACTGATTTGATGTAAAGTAATTCTTTTGTGTTGTTTTTTTAGCTTTCCGTCTGTAGATTGAACTATAGGGGATAAGGACTTCGCAATTAAAAGAAGCAAACTAAGTATCGACTGCAATTTCAGTGGATGGAGATGATAATGAAGCTATGGTCGGAAAGATAAAGAGGGTAATGTGGTAAGGATGAAAATATTCAGATTATTATGTGGTACCTTTAAGAAAGGGTGACCAATCGATGAGTACATGAGATGATGTGGAAGAGTTGCGCCAGTTAGGACAAAGTGATGAAGTGACTACTGTAGGCATTTGCAGTTTGAGGAAGCCTTGTAAGAAGGAATATGCAGGTCTTTATCAGAGGGCCTGGAGAAAGAAGAGGAAGGCCTTAAGGTAATATTGGTGTGTGAATGGCATGCATTCACAGGCGAATTCATTAGAGAATTTGAAAGCTTGGGCATGAGAGGCAGCCCTTATCAGGAATCATGATTGAAGATTATGGCTCCATATGGTGGCTGTAGTGGACATATCAGTTGTTTGATCTTGCTTCTAGTTCAATATCTACAACCTTTGATAGGATGATTCAATTCCAAGATTTTCTTTTATAAGCTGGAGAGCAATATAGCAAGCCTTCTTTGATATTTCCATATTATTTTAAGATCTTTCATCTATTTTCCACTGCATGGCATTGAGTTTATACCAACTCGCTTTGGCACAATTAATCTAGATAATGTTTTGCAATTACTTTGTGGTAAATGATGACAACATAAAGTAAGAAGATGTCACACTGAGTGATGACATCAACCTTTGCATCTTTTCTATGAAAGTTGATCGCAACGACATGCTACAGATAAATAATCGAAAAAGCTAGGAGGCAATGATTATTTTGACTTATATGCGGATATTAGAGGGTGATGCTTGGCGCAATGATGCGATTGCTCAATTATGACCTGAGTGTTATGGCTTTGAAACATGGAAATTGCCTCTTTGAACATGAGGGTGAGGATGCATATATCTGACCCTCCCTGGACTCCGTGATGGCGAGAGTCTCATGCACGAGAATGCCCTTTTTCTATATGTGAATAGAACAATAAAAAGATCCAATGTATGCACATGTTCAGATTTGCAAGTAATGATTGAATAGAGAACATTTTGTTTTTATAAAGAAATGATTGAATGACATCTTTGTAGAGTTTGTATATTTACTCAAAGATAAGGTTTAATGGTTATGGTATCACTTTGACCAGCAAGTCCTGCAAGGAGAGAAGTCTCTCTCTCTCTCTCTATTCTCTACACATACATGCATAGATAATACAAACGGCTGTAAAGGGAACTTTACATCCACTGCTGAGTTCAGTGATGGGTGTTGCAAAATAAAAATGTAAAAGGAACCATAGGATGTGATCTACTTGGTTTAAAACGCTAGAAATGAAAAATCGTATGTTTTGGAAACCTCTCGTCTCTGCACCAAGTCATCTCAGATTAATACTTTTACTAGCAGGATATAGTTTATTGGTTTTCAGGCAGTAGAACATATTAAACAGTATACATTTTTCATTTTACAACATCCATTGCTGAATTTGGCAGTGGTGTACGGTTCTCTCTTCACACCCATTGTATATCGTAATTGTGTACTTGTGTTTTATTCTGCATCTTTCGCGATGTCTGTCTTTAGCTTCTAGTGACTGAACCTTTTGTCTTTTCTGTTGTCTATGAGGAACCTAGCTTTGTCCATTGTTTTGCAAATTTGTTTTGGGCTCACCTCTTGTTTCATTTTTTTTCTTCCAGGAGTTAAATTACTCACAATTACAGGCCGCTAGTTCTGTTATTGATCCTAGCCGAGCACAACAGGCATTACTTAAATTCTAGCCCTCCGTTCCATTTCAACTTTTTGTGGCTATTGTCATGTTAATAATATTCTGCTTTGGCATTTGCTGCAGGGGATTCAAGCTGCACAAGAATGGGCCTGGAAAAACAAGACTGCAGGTATGGAAAATATTTTCCATTGTTAAAAAATCCCCCCTTCCTTTAAGTTTTCACCTAATAAACCTTCAAGTAGAATTAAAAAGTAAAAGAAAAAACTGCATGATTTCAAAATATTAACTTCTGTCTTTTCAATCACTAAATGTCCTTTGTGTCTACTTTCTAATTTGCCTTGAGCATGTTGCTTTTAAATCAAATGCATCAATTGCATTCTTCTCTCTGTGCATAACTGATCCTCAATTCGATGCTCCTTTGTATAAATTTATAATATATGCAAACATGTTGCAATTTTTTCTTTCTGAGACCGTTAATCCCTGAGCTCTCGCTCAAAGGGAAAAATCTCATACCATTCGAGCAGGTGCTTGGTGATTAAAAGTTTTACAAGTTATTACCATGCTTTTCCTGCAAAATGCTTCTCCAACACTAACCTGAAAGAGGAAACAATCTATATTTAAAAAAAAAAAAAATAGTGTCTTTTTGAATAATTTACAGATGGTGCAAGCAACTTGACTTTCCAATTTTTTGTCTAATTTTATTTAATTTTCGTCTTTGTATCCATAAGCTTCTCGTGCTTAATTTTGTGTCTTTCTCCCTCTTTTAATCTGCTGATTTAAATAGTTTGAACAAGGCTTGTTGTTGTGGTTTTGTTTGTTTATTTTCCAGAATATCATTCACATTTTTTGCTTTATTTTCATGTCATGTATTGTTTTGCTTGCTGGGTCTTGATTATGCCACCATGGTCACGTTCATTGAGCGATAGAGCTAGTATCTAATATGGGATTCCTACAGGGAACAAATTAATCATGCATAGACTTATTGGTCAATATGCTTCCTGTAAGGATGTGCAACTATAAATGGCATTCTTGGTATCCATGGCTCTGGTAGATTATTTTCTTCTTTATTTTTAGATTGTTACAGTCCATATCTAGATCATCAAGCCTCGTGGCCTACTCATCTTTATACATGCTGTCGCTGTACTTCTTGCTTGTGGCCTTCTTAATTTTGCTGGTTCCATTGTATTTCTCTGTGCCTTCTTGGATTCTGTTGTTTGCAAACAATTTGATATGTGAGCTGCACAATGGAAGACAGTTAGAACTTGTAACGGTGCGAAGAAGTGAGATGCCTGATTGTAACACGGCTGCATATTCCATGTGCAACTAGATTCCATCCTCTAATTTACCTTACAGAATATGGCATTTTGTTCATGATATTTTGTTTTCAGCTTTATAGGATGCTTAACACTGGAACCTGCCTTTTCTTTTTACCCGTAGGTTCTTGATGATGCAAGTTGGCCGGTGAGGTGCACGGGATTGTGAGAACAGAAATTCACTGCCATGGAGTGACAGAAGTGGCAGCGGCATCAACTTTGTTTCATATTCTCATGATTGCTCAATTATGAAATGTACTATTATCAGGATTTAGTGAAAATTGAAAATTTAGATTTTTTTTTTTTTTTTTAACTCGAGCATGGCAATTCGAAATGCTTTCTATGCTGGTTTCTTGTAGAGATGTGTTAACGTGTTTTTCCTCGTAAATTTGCGTCAGGGATACTCTTTCACTACTATCGTTGTGATCTGTGGTAAACTATGGTGGCTGGTAATTATTTGATAAATTTGCGCTTTATGGCCGGCAGTAGGGCATGGCATTATGGGTTTGTTCAGAACAGAGAAGCTTGAGGCTAATCATCGGAGTCTGAACTTTAGGCCAAGAATATTATAAGACCTCATAGCTTATACGGTCATTTGGACGTTTGGAAGGGCCAAATTGCCGCAGTTTCAGGAGTTCATGTTGCTTGCGGTTGCAGTCCCAGAAAAATGGCTGCATGGAGGGCCGTTGGCCGGGCACGGAGCCCTTCGTTGCTGCGTGATAGGGATTTGGTAAATTATGCTCCATCATTTACTAGAGCTACTTCTGTGGAACGCATGATGGGTTAATGCTTTGGCAAGTTAATAATTCTGAAGTAAATCGGCCAAAGGGATGGATTTGAGACTCAAACAATGTCAGAAATTTGGAAAGAAAGTGGAGAATAGACCACTATTAAAAAAATCCCAAAGCGATTAGGATCTATAGTTGTTGATAAATCTTGGAAGTGGCTCAAAAGTACTAATCATGATAGAAATGGCAAGAGGCAGCAGCTATGAATAACAGCAAGAATCAATATTAACTTTAAGAGAATTTTTGAGCGTCCAACCAATTGTATAATTGATTACCTCGTAAATAGTCTGAGCATTTAATTTATTCATGAGCAATACTGATAATAAGCCTCTGGCAAATCAACAATAACTTGGATAATTATCTCACTAATTTTCTTTTGGCGGGGTCCATAACTTTATGATTATTAATGTGCATTATGATTTGTGCTTTCATAGATCTTTAGGTTGATGCATGTCAATGCCCCATTAGTTCACAAGGATACCAACTTGAATGTATAAAATGCAAGTTAACAGGCCATAATACGGTAAGTCTAAAGGCTTTGCGAGAATTGCAGACCAGCACAAAAGAAAATGCAGAAACAAATTTATAACTTTATAGAAGGTCAGGAGAGCAGATTTTGCCGAAGGTAGGGCCAACAATTGATACAAGTATTGAACAAGTCGAGTTCAACTTGGTTCTAGGGTTGGTCGAGCTCGAATAGCATATAACTTGATACAAAGATGGGTTTTGGATCAAGCTCGACATACATATAAATTAGCCGAGCCTGATTTTGGGTTCTGGATATGAATTTAGTTTCAAGTCAAACATACCTAACTCAATTAAGCTTGGCTTAATAAGATTTAAACAAACTTTGGTCCAATCACCAAAAGACTTTACTTGTGACGACAACAGATAAACCCGCACCTTCAACTTCATTGATAATTTTATTTTGCTTATTTAAGATGATAATCTTTGAGTAAATCAAGTACAGTCCACATGCCTCTGTTAACTTGACACAGTGCAATACTTCTTCAAAGTATTTTGCCCAAAGGCAGAACCCTTTCTTTTGTGTGCATATAGCGTTGGATGGGCTCAACAGGCCTGTGTGTTATACAAACTAATATCGTGTCCTGATATCCCTAAACCTTCTAATTTAGGTGAAACCATTATTGGCCTCTGCAATGGTTATAACTTGTAATAGCCGTTATCCATCTCAAGAGGTAGTATTTCAAATTTTTAATTTAAATAATTACTGTTCTAATGGCTGTTCTAATAGTATTATAACAAAATAACAGATAATAATGGAAAAATAATAGTGATCTTTTTATTCATTTTTTACTAGATAAAAATTTCCACAGTTTCAGACTGTACAATCACTTCCGGGGGGAAACTTGATGCAAAATTTTTTAAATTTAAGATATATAGATAAAAATTTCCACAGTTTCAGACTGTACAATCACTTCCGGGGGGAAACTTGATGCAAAATTTTTTAAATTTAAGATATTATATTTTATTTATTGAAAGGTACAAGTGAGAGCGATGGCCATTACATATGTCATAATAAATCTTTACAATGCTAACTAATGTATTATAATGATGGTTATCTTTTCCTATATATATATATATATATATATATATATATATATATATATATATATATATATATATATATATATATATATATATATATATATATATATATATATATATATATATATATATATAATGAAGGCAAAATCTGATCTTAGCCCCCCGGCTTGTTCCATGGGTCTCAAGACCATGATCCATGACTTGCTATCCCGGTCAGCAAAGTTCCTATGTCTACCTTTCAGTGTAGATCAGCATAGATTCAGTAACTTCTTCTAGATTACGTTACGTGTTGAACAAACATCTGCGGAATATATACTTCTACAACATTAATACTCAAATAATCCCGAAGCCACAGTAGGGGAAGAAAAACGGAAGAAAAAGTGAAAATAGATAACAGAATTTTCTACAACCATACTTCTATGCTGCTGATATTTGCTTCAACTATTCTGAAGCCATACGCGTCCATGTGTGGTTGGCGGATACTCCTGACTGGTTGCAGTTTCCTCCCAGCATCAGCTCTCGCTGTTCACTCCAAACATAGATCAGTTTAAAACATACTTACCTATAAAGAAATCATGAAGCGATAAAAAACAATTGGGGACTATAGCTGAAGGCACCAATAATTATACTGTTTTGTTTCCATAAATAAGGATACAACGTTCGTATACACAATCAAGATATCTGATGTCCTCAGCCTGCCTGCTGAGACAAGATTTATCACAAGTCTAATGGTACAATTATTAAGAGACTTTACCACTAGTAGACTACTAGTCTTGCTATCCCATAATCATATTTCTTTTAACAAGATTTTTTCTATAATGTATGAGAAGGAAATTTTCACAAAAATCCTCTACAACTGATAATATTATATATTACTAGTATTCGGCATACATTATCTACACTCTAAGAATAGATCTTTAGACTTACAAGCAAGCTCTATGTTTGCTTCATAGACTTCTGATTGGGTCTTAGATAAATAAGACCATAGTTGGAAATTATGACTTTACCATTCATTCTCCCTTTTTGTAAATTAGCTGATACTTAATACATGTGGCCTCTCTCCATCTGGTGACATATTACTAATATTTAACATGCTAGACATATATTTGTTGGCATATGCTTAACAAACAAGATGCCATGAATAACAAATAAGATTTGACAGAAACCGAGTGCCTAAAACAGTAACCGTCTTAGAAAATGAATGCCACCATCGGACCAGTAATTTCAAGAATAAATTCAATTTACTGACTTCTTGTCATCTGTAAGGATGACAAAAGAAGTGAAAATGCTTACGTTTTCCCCCTTTTTTACTTTGGATCAGGAAAGAGCTAAGAATGTTAAGATACTGTTAGAACTAAGTGTTAAATTGAAGGATGATTTTGAGAATCCAAGAAGAAGACATATATAGATTCGTTTAAGTGTTGAGCTAAACATGAGAGATAAGAAAGGGAGAATGAAGATAAAACAGTACCCCTAATGAAGGTAAAAATAGCCTCATTAAAATGCAGTGAACCAAAATGAAGTAGAAAAACTTCCATATAGGTCATATAAGAATGCAAGGATCAAAAGAGGAGAGATGCATACTAGGATCAAGAAGGGTAAAGATTATGACATATTAAAAGATATCAAAAGAAACAGCACAAAGAGATCTTATTTCATAGGATTCACGCTTAGAAACTTAGGAGAAAATGCATAACCTAAAACAAGTGTATTTAAAATTCTCATGCATGCTGCAAATAAAATGCCACTCATGGTGTCCCATTTCAAGAGCCTTTTGGATCCTTCATTCTTTCACTTCTCCGATCAGCACAGGTTCACACATGACTTTCAAGTTTGATGTTGAATATTATAGATTGATTTGACCTTTTGGTTTCTAATTCATGCATTTAAAAAAAAAAACAACTCCATACTTCAAACATTGTGGTCACTTGGTTCATATTGACTCCTGCCAGCGAAGAGGAACCTCAAGGTTGTTACTCCTAAAAGATAAAAAAAAGAAGATAGGTCAACCCACTGGTCAGCAATCAAGCCAAACTTGGATCCACCATTAGCCACAAACACTTAATTTTCTTTGGATATCATAGTTCCTACACAACTTAAGTTTTGATGAGCCTAAAGCTAAGCAGCATTCATGCTCATTAAAGTATTGCATTCGCTAATATCATAAAGTTGCTGATGACATAAAGCCTAACAACCAAAAATTCAAAAAGCTTCACCAGTCATAATACTATTAAATTGGATCTGGCAAGGACTAAATGAAATCATTTACTGTACAAGTAGAAGCAGTACAACTACTGTATTATTATAGAACAGATTTAGAGAAAAGCTTTCCATTATAATGATGCCTGTATATAAATGGTATGGCTTGATAATGTCAACTTCAGTTACATAACAGGCTCACAAGCAGACCGTTTGCTTTCTGCCACAGTTCCTACATAATGTCATCAGGCTCTTGTATTTTGACCGGAGATGAAAGGAAATGCTCTCTTAAACTCCCAGCTGAAAATACATTTCACGCAACAACGCAGAAACATTCTTGGCATTTTGGCTACTTCTCTTGAGCCTGGTTGCAAACAGGAATTTAACACTTAGATTTACCAAGTATCAACAAGAAGCATGAGGTGCCTTCTGATCTTTGCTAAGAAGGCAGCTACAAAGCGAAAGCAAGATCATTAAAGGTAGCAATACATGAGCCAGAAAGGTCATGTCGGGTGAAACACAGGATAACTATAGGACAAAGCGGCAGAAGAAAAAATCAAGTTTCGTTTTTGGGTAGCTTGAGAGAAATTCATGTTTGTAATGGATATCTACAGTAGCATTGAATAAAATTTCAAGAACAAAGGATCTAAGTTTGGGCGGTCACTGAATTTTATGTAATGCCAGCTCTAAAGACAACAAGCAGAAAAAAGAAACAATTCTGCAACTTACTGAATCAGATGAAGTTCTTTGCTCCGCAATGTCATGGTAAGAGTGCTCCGTGCTATTCTTTCAGGAGTCCAAGCTGGCTCAGAGCTAACTGTATGCCATTGGTGCTGCAGCCCTCACACTGAACAACAGTAGGGCTGTCAAACTCTACGACATCTTGTAGAGGATAGCTTCTAGCTGCATGAAGCTGGCTTGGAGCAAGGTTAAATGCACCTTTCAGTATAATGGTTTTGTGTACACCTCTAAGTAATCCTTCATAATCTGTGTCACCACTCTCACCAACAAAGACCACCATATTCGACAGCTCCGCACCCCACCGAACATATAAATACCTGAAAAAAAAAAAGTAATCTTGCAAATAAATTCAAAAGTACCTGGTAAAGTTAGTTGTGCCAGAGAGAAATGTGTGGAGCAGAGAATATGGACAAAGAAAACTGATATAAGCTATAAACAAGCCAAAGTCATCATCTGAGTACTGACCAACAGAATCTATAGAACTGTTAAACCAAAGATCAGCAGCTTATTAGTAGTCCTATGCAGTCATGTGAAAGATGGATCTGTATGCACTCCATTCATCTTGTGTAGAAATAAAGCACTAGTAAAATTGCAATAAATATGTAATTCAGAAGTCCTGTTTTTGTCCCTAGGCTCTCTTGTTAATAAATTTCTCGCATGCTACTCGCTCTAGAAACTATGGGCACAACTAGCAATGATGCACACAAAAATTCATTCGCATAAATGATGTTTTCTGTAGTATTTTAGTACCATCAAAAGGGCAACAAATTAACCAAGTTGTTCATGAACAGCTCAGGCTCAGCACAGTAACAGGCTTGATCAAGCTTGTTCCATTAGGAATCAAGCGAAGTTCAAAGATAATTTACAGCTTGACTCATGAACAAGCTGAGCCTGGACTCGGCTTGCAAAAATTAATGGAATATGTGGGTGGGCTCATTAACAAGCTCATTCAATTCACAAAAAAAGCCAAGCTTGAACAGCTGTCATCAAACTTAGTTCGAGCTCAAATGCCCCTTTGACACAATGAACCGAGACTGAGCAATAATTTGTATTTTGCCATCATAAATTAATGACTGCATCAGCATAATATAACAAAGAGTCTAGGTCAAGAGAATCCACACCATCCAAAAATTTATTTTATGAGACATCAACACATAAGATTCTTTAAAGTTTAAATAAAGAACATAGCGTTTTCCAAAAAAACAAATAAAGATATTTCATCCAATAGAAAATTCACAAAAAGATACAAGAATGATGCTGCTAAAATTTCATTGATACCTTAGTGCCTGAGATCTAGAAGCCAAAACAGGAATGACATGCAGCTTGGTACCATCATGGCTATAAAGGACATGACAACGGAGCGCCTGGATTCTCATCATCTTCCTAAGCTCCTTTACAGGAGGAACCTGTGAAAAAAAAAAGAACAGCTTCATATGCTTTAAATTATAACAATACAACTTAATGCTGCTAGAAATATGTATCATTTTTCTTTAAAAGAAAGGACTTCAGTATGCAAACAAGAGATTTACCAGTGCTGGGTTCTTCACTTTAAATGCATGACAAAAGGTAGATGAGCGTTGTTCATCTTCAATGACAATTTGTTCCTCACCTTCTCCCTTTTTCTCAACAACTGAAGCAGCCCAACGAACTAAAGTCTTTCTCAGCCCTTCTCCACCCCAGCGATACTCGATCTGTGAATGGTAATCTTCATCAATTGCAAAAGGAAGCTCGGAAGAGCTAAGCATTTCATCAGAATTTGGTGATGGGTAATAAAGATCACTGCCACTATTGCATATAAAAGCATCAAAATCAGTAGCAGGGATGCCTCCAGAGATGAGAATAGAGTGTATTTCGGATATTGTCAACGAAGTTGATAATATGAAGCCAAAAGAACCTGATGTCCTGTCCTTATGTGCAGCCTCAAATATACTCTTAATAATCCCAACAAGATCTGCATTGCTAACAGAATCCGCAGCAATGACAAAAATATGTTTTCTTCTCCTCAATATTGGTAGCTTACTAGAGTTTTCGCTGGATGCATCCTTTTGTGTGGCTCTTATAACACTCTTTGACAGTTTTGATACAATACGTTCCACTCTACTCTTTTCATTAACAGCACTCTCTTCAGATTCCAAGATACTATCTAGTGTGCCACTATCTTCAGCCTTTTCACCATCTAATGAAAGTTTTAAGTTCAAAGATATATCTTGAATATCCCTCAAAGAATCACCTGGTGAGTCTGATTCTGATTCTTCAATACCATCTTCACTCCTTTTCCATTGAGGATGTCTTGGCCTGCAGGTAGCTAACCGTGATAAGTAGGTCTTGCAATGCTCTGGCCAAGAAAATAGGTGAATATTTTTCAATCCATTCTGTCGACATCGTGCCCAAAGCTGTTTATCAGATACAAGCTTATAAAGTGCATCAGCAATGGCTTGCTGATCATGGGGATCAACAAGGAGACCATTGTCGAGAACCTGAAGCAAAATTCAGTTAAACGCTTAGGGAAAAAACAATAAATGATACTTCATCAACCATAACACAACAGATGCTAAAATGGAGGGTTAGGAAACACATGATGGACCAACCCGATGTATATCAACAGGACCTCCATTTTTTGTAGCCACAATAGGAAGACCATAAGCTGCAGCCTGCTCCAATAAAGAATGTAGATATGCTGATAAGCAAAATTCGTTTATACATACATATATATTAGAATAATAGAAGAAATCAAATTGTAACCTCTATCAAGGTGAGGCCAAATGGTTCAATGAAAGCAGGATTGATAAAAACGCCCTGCAGAAAACAAAATCTGTCAGGTCAATGAAACTATACTGTGTGCAGTGCAGTTATTATTACAACTTATAATGAAAAGAGCAGATGCTCACCTAGAAAGGGCGGAACATACTAGAGCGTAGTTATTTTCTAAAGGACTTGCATTATTTTTGACGTGTGAGTCAAATGGAACCAGGATGCTGCTATTCTCAACCAGACACCAGTTGGTTCAAGGTAAAGATTACGTTTTATCTAAGCTATCAGAGTAACGTTAAAGTGTAACTCATACTCAGCTTCAACTTAATTAAACACCATTACAATAAGATTGCAAGCTTGCTAGTTTTTTGAACTATATGGATATAAAAGTTTTCACCATTTCATTGTTTTCTTCTTCCATATTGCATGATATCCCGAACATTGTTACCTTTTGAAACAACAATCTACAACTCTGTCACAAAGATACAACACAAGGTTTCAAATACTGCCGGAATAAGGGGGTATGAACAGTACCATACCATTCCACCAAGTTTCAGGTACCAGTACACAGATAAGTCGATATGGGACACAGTCCCATGCTGTGTGTCGGTACCTGGTACCATACCATTCCCGTAAAAACTGGTACGAGGTCCTGTACCGATATTTGAAACCTTGAGACAACATGTTTGCTTATTAATAGCAATACATCTGCATACTATGCCATTTGCTTGACCATCAAGACATGCAGCAAGACTCTTAAGTGGATTAAGGCAACAATAAATCAGTTATCGACAAGGACTTCTAGAGCAGCTATAAGGAAAGGAGTATTGCATTATCTAAAACTAAGTTACATATGGAAATATACTGCATAATTCCAAAGAAGAAAACAAGAAAAATAAGGAGTGATTTAAGTCTATATCTTAACAAAACTTAACAAATATAGTATAAAAAATTAACACTGAACTCTTCTCACAAAAGAAAAATATCATATGTTGCATATACTTGGTCAATACTAGGGCAGTCTCACACTGTATCGTGCTTCACAAGTTTAAGCATGAAGAGCACGAGTCTTCAAAATTTAATATGTCTAGTTCAAGAACCTAGAAGTGCAATATTTTTTGTTCACCCACCATTCTATATGGTACACACTTATCATGTCCATTAGTTGTATTTTTCTTGCAGGTCTGGTATAGAAAATAATGCCATATCAGAGGTCTAGTTGCTAGTGAAGGACAGACTTGTTCCATTTTCTCTCTCTCTCTCTCTCTCTCTCCTACTCAACGATACTGTCTCTTCCTCTCTTTCCCTTCTTATTCTCCTTGTACTCAATAAAAATGGAAATTAATAGCCTATACCAACATTCAAGACTTGATCAAATGGAATATTCTAGGCTTTCAGTAACACCTCCTATGCTGTGGTGGCAACCCTACTGTATTTCTCAATAAACTTAGATGCATGCACACAAACAAATACATACATACATTCATACAGTATGCTTTGATTGGTGACCAACACCCATGAGCATAAAAGATTAGGGTTGACACAGGCTGCATCAATTCAGGCACACTCTTCCCCCCCAAGCCCCCTCCCCTCACTCTCGCTCTCACCACGCACAATGAGAAGCACACTTGTTAAAAGACCGCCAAATTTTGATCATTGACTAACATTAAAAGCATACCTTTGTCTTTGCTGCCAAACGATAAATGTCAGGAACGTCAGATTGCTTGTGGTGCTTAGGATATGCCACTTGTCCATATAGATCATACTTGTCAATTAATTTGAGTACTGAAGTCAGAAGAGCTGCATTTGTGCTTGACATTTCATCAATAGCCTCACGATTACCCATTATCAACGTCTGCAACATATGAATTTACAGAAACATCAGAAAGCAACTAAAAATCAAATTGTGAAATTATTTGCAACTTCTATGAACAAATGATCACAATAGATAAACTCACAGAATGAGGGTAATTATACAACACTAAAAAAATAGCTATACTAAGAGCATTAGCTTCCACATACAAGGTTTGCAAGCTCCCTCAAAGGGCGGCATTCACCAAATGCCTTCACGAGTGTTGTGATGTTCTTCTTGGGGTCTGGTCGAGCAAGAGCAAGGATCATAGGTTTGCGAGGGTTGGTAAAGAACCGCATTATCTGCCAAAATTAAATAACACCAAGCTGTGAATAGTAGCAAACACCAGCAAATCCCAGTAAATTGGATTTTTTTTGTTGGGGGTGGAGGGGGGTTCTTAAATACGTTAACTAAGAGATCAATATTTTTGTCATAGTTATGATAAAAAGAAGTTGCATTATAATAACTCCTTGAACAAGGAGCCTGAAGTAAATTTCTGGACCTCAGACCAAATAGGTGGATCCGGAGATGATGAATTATCCTCACTTCCTTCAACTTCGCCATCCATATCACCATCATGTACAACATGATTGAACTCCATTCCAGGAGGAATTATCTGCAAAATAGAGCAAATATATTATTTTCTGGAACCGAACAGCAAATGACCTCCAGTATAACAGTTTAATCAAATGCATAAGTGCAACCTCCCAAATAAATACATTTAAAAACTTCTAAAAGGAAGAGGAAATAAGAGATGCAATATACTTACAACCATACGAGGCATAAAACGGCCATAACAACTCACACCTCGCTTAATTCTAGCTCGGAGTTTTCGCTCAAGAATCGCATCAAAACCATCATACAATTGCCATTGCTGTTCTATCTCTTGTCTAGTGCTTGTGATAACAATCTCAGAGGCATCAAGAGCTAATTCCTCAGCCTCAATTCTACGCATTATTTTGTATATCATGTTAATTTCTTCTCTTGTTTGTCGCCCTTGTTTCAGAAGTTGTTCTAACTTATCTCTCCCAAGCGAGTGACCAGTGAATAGCATAGGGACATTTAATGCCCCAGATAATAGAGCAGCAGAGTCACCCGCATCAGCATAATGTCCGTGGATAGCAACAGGCCATACTGGCTGCCCACCACCAATTTGTTCTCCTAGAACTTTGGACATCTGCATAATGTGGACGAGTGCACCATCAACAAATTCTTGAATATGTGGCCAAAGAAGTTCTTTAGGGATATATTTATCTTTTGGCCCAAATGGAATGCGGACAATATAAGCACCACTGCTCTCTCCCATCTCATGCATAAAATTTTCAGCGTTTCTTAGAGTCAGCATATCTGTTGGTTCTCCATAACTCCAATCAACATCTGGTGCAGATATTTGCCTGGTCAGCAAATCAACCCGATAAACTCCAGGCATCGAGCCTAAAGCCCTTGCAAGTTCTACAACATACTTGACCTAACATAGTACAACAGAGATCAGGCCATTCATAAGTTTAGAGCACCCTCTAAATTTTAAATACCACAGAAAAAGAAACAGTATCAACAGATTTTCCTATCTAAAATGGGAGAGATCATAAAAAATTTTTATGTAATGGATATCAGAAGGAAAATCATGATGGATTTCAAAGTAAACATCATGACAGAGCTACCTGACCCCCAGTATCAGAATCACGACCAAGCTCCATATTTTCACCGCGTATCAGACCATGAATGCTGCATAAAGTGAAACATATCTGTCAGAAATAAGAATACATAATGAAGAATCCACACCAGGCCACAAAGATATTAACTGTTTTTCTTTACTATCCATCACAAGTTTCAGTTGTTTGACAATATTTACAACCTTGAGGCCATAGGATGAAACACAGATTACACATCTAATAATTTTTGTAATGATGATGAAGATGAAGGTGTCATCATTATTGTTAGTGCACTATTATTATCAAAAAAGAATTGATAGTTCTACTCCAATATTTTCTCAAAACTTTCAAGGTTTAACTGCTGGACCTATGGTTAAATATGTAGAAAAATAAGAGGAGGAGATTGCCCTTTCTTCTGATAGTATCAACTATCCAGTAATACCTTGTTATTAGTCTGTGCATACGCATAAGCATATACACATTCAAGCATTTACCTACAGAATCAAGAATCTAGCTAAAGAATTTAAAGATATCACATCAAAACTAATTATAAAGTACTTAAAATTTGTATATCACACATACTCCTCACTTTGAGGGTGAACCTTGGCGCAACGGGAAGGTTGCTCCGTTGTGACCTTGTGGTCATGGATTTGAAATACAGAAACAACCTCTCTGCATGCTAGGGTAAGGCTATGTACATTTGACCATCTAACCCTCACAGACCATGCAATGGCACGAGCCTTGCGCACTGAATTCCCCTTTTTTACATAGTCCTCACTTTTTGTTGATTGTTGACCCCATCCCATCTGATATTAGGCTAAAAACCTCTATACAAAAAAAAAAAAAAACTATTATCTAGATAGTTCATAAAAACCTCTAAGTTACTTTTTTCCTCATTGTTTAAATAAAGAAATTCTACTCTGAGAACTATTCAATCTGACCCTCCAACTTCCACAGTACCCTCTTCTTCTCAAGCATTAATTTCTGACACCTGCTTCTAGCATCCATCAAATGGTAAGCACAAAATAGGGGTCAATAAAATAGGAAAAAACAAAGATTACTTTTCAAAAAAAAAATCTCCAAAAATTGATGTGAAAAAAATGTTTGCAGAGTTTAAAGAAACCAATATAACATTCTAATATTTTCTAATGTTATCTACATTGAAGAAATTTTGCCACCTGCCACTTGAAGGTTATAATCCAAGTATGCTAGAAATGCTATGTGTCAAAAACTAATCCGTGCCATTTTTGCGACCAATATGGTTTAGACGTGCATAGCATGAACATGCAAATTACAAGATAATAATAACTTGGGTAGACCACTATAACAAAAACATTTAACTGTTATAACTTCTTTAAGTTTCATGCCTTATCAATACTATGTAAAGTTTTTTATCTTTAAGCTGATTAGACCAAGCCTCCATAGCATCAACAGAACTAATCCTGGGCAATCTGCCTCTTGTGCTATCACCATGAGTGGATAGATCGCTGACTATCTCTCCTTTTTCTCCTTCAGACAGGTCTTCGGACATATCAGCAGTTGCATCTCTGCGCCCCCTTTCACGTTCAAGACGGCGTTTAGACATACGGAGGGCCTCCTCTCCCTCTATCTGCATTAGGAGATCAATATGGAACACAAATAAGTAACAAATTTACAATTAACAAGCATTTCTCCTCGGCATAGGAACACAGATTCAAAAGTTTAAAATGATATATATTTCTTTCATTTACTTAAGGTCCAGCAAATTTAGTACCACAAAATCATTAATATGGCCAAGCAACACATTTAGTACCATGAAGTCATTAATATGGCAAAGTAACATGTTCCTAATCTCTTTCTCTTGCAATTCTCAGTCCATAACAGACAGCTGCAACATTGATTTATTAATATATTGCTGTCACATCCTGCAATATTTTTTTCACAACTGGTGGAAGAAGCTGCAATGAGGAGCATCCTTCCTGGAAAGAAAAGGAGAAATATTTGAATTATCAATTAAAAAAAAGAAAAAACATACTATCATGAAATTCTTCAATGATCAGTCTGCGAGTTTCTTCTGGTTTAGCATTTAATCCTGACCTTCTCTTACAACTGACACCATAACATATCATGATATCTCCTCTTGACTGGTTCATTTATGACATGTGTAAAGACAAGTACTCAAACTTGCACAGGCCCAATGCCAAAAGAAATTCAAATACCCAACCATAAGAAATTTGAATATATCCCATTTGCCTATCAGGCATATGTCCTCAAAAATTGTGATGTATTAATTGAGCAAAGCATTCTAACTTGATGCCTGCCAGATGACATCTCATTGTACTCTATGATATGCATTCCCCCAAGTCAAAAAAGTCATGCATAGATTCCCTCTTTTCATAATATTTCATTGCATAAGCAAGAGAATTGATACCATCATTATCCTTCCCATCCTTATTAGCATAAAACAATCTGGTTATATCAAGTTCACATCGCCTTTCTTACTTTCTTATTTTTCTGTTGCACGCATGCTCCTATAACCTCAAAAGAGTCCGTAAAAATTCATGTAATACTATGTATTGCTCCTGTTAACTATAAATAAATATTTCTTATTTTTCAGGACATTGTTGGGTAAGCTTGTGACCCATTTTAATCTAATGTTTTCTCGCGATTTTCCATATATTGATTGGTATATCATCTGGCCATAAAACTAAGCTCCATGTCCTCCCCACCAAAAAAAAAAAAAAAATCTTGGAAATTTCTGACTGAAGATTTCTGATAATTTTAGAAGAAAAGGACCTGAAAATTTAAAGCCTATCAACATGAGGCCATTGTCACACATGTAGGCATTGCAAAATAGACTGCAACTAGATGCAAAGAATAGTCCACTCAGACAAGGAACACAGGTCTCTATCAAGATATTTGAATCTTTTCACTACAAATAATATCAATATTTGCCTGCTATAGTAAAACTGTTCTGCAGATTAGAAACACACATTCACAACAACACCTCATCTATTATGCAACTATATATTACTTAAAACATCTGATTCCCTGAAGATACATCTTGGATACATATTCCAAGATTTTTCAAGCAATCTTTAAGCCTTTTCAAGGCATGAATGCTATAAGTTTCAATTGATAATTTGTTGCTCCTTGAGTATATATTTGTGAGTCACATTTATCTTGTCAACTGGAATCTGGCTTTTATATTCAGCATAGCTGTATGCATTACTAGAGTTTGTAGAATATTTTATGATTTTCTCTAGATCAAATTCATGACTAACGAGGTTCCTTTTCAAGCTATGTTCTTTTGATATCTCCAAAACTTCATCAAAGGGAAAAGAAATTTTACATGATCTATTCTGAGTCCTCAGCTGTAGATGTTAATATTCCCTTGGTTTCAATTCCTAAGCTCCTGATGTTAAAAGATGCAAGTGCAAGACAAGGAATATCCTCCATATATTTGAATTGACAACGTAGAACAAGTTAATACTCACCAATTATTAAGTATTCCCAAGTAATCGACCTGCAGCATGTAAAATAACTTTTTGAGACAGAATATTTAGTGCCTCACGCAACTTCTTTTGAGTCAAAAGATATAACAATCAAAGTTCCTCTAAATATCCCACAAATTTGTCTATCTTGAGTTCGACATCTTATGTTCTGAGACCATCATTACTTGAAGATGTCACCAATGCTTGACTCAAATACCAGTATGTTTCATACTGCACTCAAAAAATTTGGTTTAAAAAAAAGGGGGTAGGCAGGGGGAGTAACCAAGGGAAGGAAAATAGTAAATAAATCATAGGCATAAGACGATATTAGGACATGGCATTAATGGCAAGCTATGAGAACAAAACATCCACATTTCCAAAGCAAAATATCAGGTCATCTCTTGTGCTTTGGACATTGCGAAAATCTCTACCCAATTTTAAGCCCTAAAACATAAAAGATCCCCTATCATTACATTTTTCATGTTCTTATCATGACAGCCATTTAAATTCTGTATAATATATGAATCGGGCCCACAATCATGACCTCTTATTAGATTCTGTCACTTGTTAATCAAATTCTATGATTCTAATCAAACATACACAAAAATTGCCATATTTCTCTATATTTTACCTTATCATGATAAGTAAATCAGAGACCAGGATAAATCCACAGAGCCATGATGATGTTCTGCAAGGTGCTCTATATGCACCCAAAGATGTTGATCCGAAGATCAGTGCAGCCCATTTTTATTGCAGATGGTGACTGGAGATGATTAATATTGTCTCAGAAAAGTTTGAAGGCAAATGAACAAAAAGTACAAGATTAGTGGTTCATCCTACAGGTTTCTCTTGAGATGCTCATCAAGAAGAAGGGACCTGTATGTTCTTTGGTTCTCATCAACTGGTAACAATTGAGCAGCTCCATCCTAGAGTGCTAAGGGGTTGGGCTAATGAAGGAAATGGATATAAATTATAAACTGTAGCTTGAAGAAAAGCTTTAAATGTCCAAATTGAAAGAAGGGGCAAAGATAATTTAAAAGAAATATATAAAAACCCCATATCAGCAAGCATGCAATGTGCACATTGACAGGTGATATGGTGGTTTTTCATAATTTCATTACATTATTAAGTTATAATTTGGACATTTTATGTTTTGACAATACTCTAGATACAGCAAAGGCTTTGGTAATGTTACCTCTCGCTCTAACTAGTGACTCTTGCCAAATGATTGAGCATAATTAATGAATACTACACGTACTTTCTTAAATTTTGTGCAACTTTAGAGTAATGCCCATATATTCCACCAAAATAAAACTTAATGAAATTATTAAAAAAAAGTAATTGTTATTTAAAGGACCATGAAAGCTTGTATAGTTTTATATAGAGAAATTCCAAATTAAATAGGAAGGTGATTATTTCCATAGGTTCAACGAGATTAAAAAAAGTGCTAATTAAAAACAATGTGCTAAGGTCGAGCTGTCTCCATTTGGTCAGAATAATCACAACATAATGAATACCTAAAATCCTGTTTCAAATTGACAGTAAAATCAAGGAGGAATGTAGAATGCACATACTCCATGTGTAGATGATTTGACAAATTAAAGATCTACCTGACAGTATCATTTTGATATTTGCTTTGTACTCTCAGGAGGACTGGCCAAAGAAACAGATTCCTATAAGAGTCATGACTAAGATTACTTAATCCAGTTGAATAAAAGGTCGAAGACACAATAAAGGTACTTTTTCAACAAATTCTATTCTTATAAATTTTATTGAATTATTTAGAATGCCAATGTGATAGCTAGGCAACAAATACCGCATTCTTGTCTTATGTCCATCCATGTGCACTAATTTCTTCTTTCTAAGATTGAGATGCAATACATTGCATCAACATCATGATCCTGCATTAACAACATAGCGATGCCTATCCAGCCTTTTCCCAACTATTTGGGGTCTGTTTATAGTTCAGCATTAAAAACACAAAAACAATGGAAAACCACTTTTCATTTCATCGTACACCAGATAAAATTGTGGCAGTACTTCCCACTTGATAGAGAGAAAGAGGATGAGAGAGAGAGAGAGAAGAAGGTTATCATCGAACTCAAACAATCACACGGTCACAGTCTACACAGACAATAAAATAACAGGACAGACAAAAATTTCACGCCTCGCACTCTTTCAAATACGCTCCCAAACATAGAAACATAGATGCTGCCTAAATAAATATTCCAGTAATCTCTATAACCCCCTTCCCAGAACCAAATGGCATAACCCATTCATTTAGACCGCAAATATAACTCCACTACAGCATCAGAACATAATTCTAACCATCCCCGACTCGCACAATAACAATCAAGTGATTTGACTGACACGAAAATAAATAAACAAAACCAACATCGGCCAAACAGATAATCCAAGTCTCGATCTACAAAAATAAACAAATAACATAAAAACGTAGAACTTATGCAACAAAGAGATAAAGAGAGAGAGGGAGGGAGCAAAACAGCATCATTTTTGATCCAAAAAGAAAACAAAAATAAAAGACCTGCTTCTTCTTTCGGGCAAGATTCCAAATCCTCCAGCACATGTTCTCCAGCCTCGTGTTCCTCTCCTGCGGACTCCTCATCGCCGCCGCCTACCCAGATAATATAAAAGGAAAACCAAAAAAAAAATCGAGAATAACAGGTGAAAAGAAGGGGAAAAAATTATATCTCACATCCAGAATCTAATAAAATTCGACCATTGAAAAAAAAAAGAGAAAACAACAGAGTATTAGAACAAGAAGCAGTACCCGAACCCATGTCTTGTAGAGATCGGTCTCGTCGTAGCCAGTGATGACTTCCTCGACGAAGTAGCGAGTGGGGCTGAACCTGCCCCTCTCCCTCAGCAGCAGCGACGACTTGGAGGCGTCGATCACCGGCCCCGCGTCCAGGATCGCCTCCAGATAGCTATTGATCCAGTCATTCCCCGCCATTCCCGCCTTCACCAAATGAGCCCAGAAGGAGAAGGATGAAGAAGAAGAGGAAGAAGCTTTTCTTCAATTTATTCTTTTATCATGGCTTATGATATGAGAAAATATTTATAGCGGTGGGGGTGGCATCGGAGGATAGGGAGGGGATGAATGTAAGAGATTTGAGGTAGTCTCGCGAAAGATCGTCCCACTCGACACTCTCTCAAGATTCGTGCCCCCTTCCTTTTTTTTCCGGGAAATAATGAGAGCCCTTCGATCCTTGGCGAAAAAGGAGAAATATTCGGGGGATTATGCTCTTTGGGTCCCTGGAAGGTCTTCCCCACTTTCTCGGCTGCTTGATATGATGACGGAAACACCCATTCCTCCGCGGTTTTGGCTGTGCACGCGGCACGAGATTTCTGTCCGAGCTTGTGAGGGTGGGTCCTAAGGATTCGCCTTCCTTCGTCCCAATCATTCATTCTTCTAAAAACAACAGTGAATGAATTTTTTTTCCAAAAATTAGATGGCATTGTACGTGACCAGTTTTTTTTTTTTTTTTAAAGCAGAACCCACCCATATAGCAATCTCCATGGATTCCTCTTCCATCAAAAAAATATTCAATGCAAATCGCAAGTTTTTGCGTGCCCTCTCTAACTCGTGAAAAACTTCACTAGGCTATCCACGTGTGAGTACGACACCCTAGCGCCATCTCAGTACTGATGGAAGGAAAGCATATCCACACAGAACTATCCGGACATGGACCATACGGTCTTCTGATTTAATCGAAGTCCGTGAGTTTCGAATTCTGATAACTCAAATGGAGTCCAAGCTCTCTTACTACCAGGCTACCACCT
Organism: Phoenix dactylifera; assembly: GCF_051530095.1. Classification (NCBI taxonomy): domain Eukaryota; kingdom Viridiplantae; phylum Streptophyta; class Magnoliopsida; order Arecales; family Arecaceae; genus Phoenix; species Phoenix dactylifera. The sequence continues at coordinate 22,682,419 of NC_143200.1, forward strand.
TGGTGGCTATGTGACCAGTTATGTCAGAGATATCTTGTGCACGGCTGTAGAAGAGCTCTTTAGAATACTCCAAAAATTTTATTATTTTTTTATTTTATTAGATGTATTTATAATAAAAATGTATATAAATATCAGTTTACCAAAAAAAAAAAAAAACTCTATCCTCACGTAAAAGATGCAATTTGAAGCAGCATTCATGGGGATTGTATCCATTTTGATCTACATTGGCTAGAGATTGGTTTCACCATGCGAAATGGCGACAGTGACATTTACTAGTGACGCATGACAGCAGGCTGTCTCATTGTCTTGGATAGCTCGCAATGATAGCTAAAAGGCTATCCACGTAGCATAAGAATAATAGATGTTGAGCTTAATTATATAATATGTTATACGTACCAATGTTATAATATCAATATGTTGGATGTTTGGTGCCACGTATCCCTTTAATGCAGTTTCAGCTATCCCAAAATTAGCCTTTCTAGAGAGACGCAAACTACGGGACCCAAGTAGTGATCAGCAATAGCATTAGACAAATAGCTAGGGACCACAATGGATCAGAAATCCTAAGTTTAAATAGTAAACTTTAGAAACATAACAGTTTGAATGAGAAAGGAATGATTAATGAAGCAAAAAATGTTACTGCAATGATGCCGCTCAAAAAACAATATCAAGACCATAACTATTGAGTTTTTAATTGTTATTACTTGCAAATAATTTAATTGCTATCTAATTCTATCATGAGTTATATACTGCTGTTTTTCCCCCAAGGAGAAAAAAAAAAAAAAAAAACGATATGTCGTGATTGGATTCTGCCAAAATAGTAGCATACCTTACTATCTCAAGCAGGTTTGGCTGCCGGTTTTCTCCTATTTAGTCAATGATTAGTACTCAAATTAGCCAAACAAAAATTCGAAAATGCTAGGATAATTATAACCATTCAACATTCCAAAAAATCAACTACTTTGGTTAACTTTATTTTATGTTTATGGACAAAGATAGAATTAGGGCCAAAAGTGGGCTCGGGACGGCCTGCAGCCCATCTAGCCGAGATGATTTCGAGTTGGGCCACAGGCCAGGCCCAACTAAGTTTAGACCAGGTTTGGGTTCAAATTTAGAGCCTGTATAATTTTCGGGCTTGACTTGGGTAGTTATGCCTAGCTTGAGCGCAAATTTAGGCCCCTGGACAGCCTGGTATGTGGCTCGAGATATAGCCCAATCCCTTAAACAATGTCTTTTTCGATCAGCTAGGGTTTTTTCCTAACATCTTCAAATGTTTGCCACTCTACCTCCATAGCTCTATGCCTCCACCAATTCACCACCTCAAGCAGCTGGTCATCGATTTATGCAAACGAAGACGAGATCCTATCTACATTCACCATCTTCGGTGGCCAAAAGCCATTTATTGAGCATTCCATTATGATGTGGAATCTGATCCTAGCCTCTACCCGCCCCATACCCTCCCCCACCACTGATCTCTCCATCTCTCACTTCCTTGTTGCACCCTACTTTACCCATGACCCCCTCCTCCCCATGGTGCCATGACTTCCACAACGATCTCGAGTCCGCCATTGCTACTGTTGCTGCTGCCACCAATCTAATCACTCTTTTTTGGGCTGAAACTCAAAGGCGTGCCCAATTGGGTTTCGGTCGAGCTCAACGTATATTTTTCAAAAAAATTCAGATATAAGCCTGGCTCGAAGCCAAGAAAAAAAAAATAGGCCGATTTTGAATAGGAGTATGCCCTAACCTATGCTCATTTCCATCTCTAGATAGAATAAAATCAACCATTGAAACTATTTTTTTTTTTTATCTTTTTCACACCTTATTCCAATAATAGTGAAAATATCAACTAAATAGTACACCTTTAGACAATGATAGCTGATTTGATGGCTGTCAACAATGCTTAACTCGACCTAGTCTTGTTTAGCAATTCATGTCCGCCATTCATTCTCTCCCCACCTTATCCTCTAATTATTAGATTTATCCTTTAATTATCAAACTTAAATCCCTCCATTATATTTGTACATGGTGGTTCATAGACTAATGATTGATGCGTGATCGTTCTAGCAAAAATGCATTATTGCATAAAGTCACTATTGTGGAATAGTGTATTGTTATTAGGGTATGACAAACAGATATAATGACTTGTAATTTAGTAATTCTACAGGGGACTTCTTTTGATTTTTGAATTACTTGGGACGTAACTACCATTTTAGAATATAGAAAAGATCCATAAACAAGGAGATGTATCTACGAGAGTTCTCCTAATAGCTGGTTGTTTCCTTTTTCATAGATTTTATGCATGTTTCCATCACTACATCTCCTTCTCAGCATGAAAAACAAGGAGCTGCATGCAAGAAAACAATGAGTTTATATTGCACTGAATCTTCTACCACCTGCTTTCTACCATCATGGTGCATATCACATATTATGATTGGTTTTTTATTATTCAAAGCAGATGCATGCACATTCTGTGGCAGAGATGTAGATGAAACTAGAGCTGATCATGTGCGCAGAAAATGACAAATTTTAAATGGGCTGGTCCAGGTTCAGCCCATGATCAACTCTATACGTAACAATATATCCAAGTCGGTCGCATTCAAGAGCATGTGTAACATCAGAGGCCAGTGTTGCCCTCTTCCATTCAGACGTTGAAATTAGGAAAATGATATAAGTAAATAGACGAAGGAAAAAGACACCAAGAGAAGGGACCGTTTTATTTCCTACCCACATGCACATCATCCTTCTCCGACCCTCAGCTTGAAAGGGGCAAAGCTTGGGGCACGTTGGGCCGATGCAGTCCATTTAGAGAGAGAGAGAGAGAGAGTTGCTTTATCCAATTAGTGCCTATAGAAAAGATTTAAATACCCTCCAGAAAAGTAGATTAGTAGCATCGCCTAGTGTCAAAGCAGCACCCTGTGGCCTTACGCAATCAGCCGTGTATCCAAGGTAAGTGCAGCCAAATATAAGAGAAATAGCAGTCCCCTACTATTAGCAAGCAGCAATGAGAGCTGAAAGTGGTGAATGAGAACAGCTGCCTGCCCTTTGAAAAACAGCATATGCACTGATCACCACAGCCCAGTAGGGTTTGGATAAGCTTGAAATCTGAATCTTGATGGATACAGTAATCTGCGGATATGCTTGAGCAGACAAATTCATACCTTGTAACATGAAGAACGCCCAAAGAGACAATTATGACATAAACCTTGAACACTCGCATCACCGGGACCCCAACACATATAAGCATAAGTGATGCAGATTAGATTTCCTGCGATGAAAGAACTGAAAAGTGATATAAACATAATAAAGCAAGAGAACTTCAGAGCAAACCAACCCAGTCCACTGCTTGATTTCCCTCCCGAAAAATATGGGACACATTAAAGGAAGTAAAGGAGTGTCTCCACATGGAAATATCTTGAAACGAAGGGGAATACTTCATCCGACCTTCGGAACAAGAAGTAAGCCATGTAACGGCAACAGCTGAGTCTCCTTGCAACCAAACTTCTTGGGGGCGTTAAAATAACACATAAGTTTGTGAAGTCAAGTCAGGCACCTACAAGTTCTGCATACGGAACAGCAGAATGGGACAGCATTTTGCCTCCAGCGAGTAGCATGTCACCTTCATCGTTTCGGAAGATAACCCTGCTGCGGCTTTATGCTCTCGTACCATGCCATCAAAATTTACCATTAGCACTCCAAAGGAGCCGGCGTCCAAGAAACAAAATTAGATATTGAACAAGGCTGATCGAACAGCTTAGGACTACCCCAGACCTTCGATGAAGAACCAACAGTGGTAGAATACCAATCTGGTACTTGTTGAAACATATCCTGGCTAAAGCATAGGCCGAGTCTTAGCAAGTCCTCTGGTGTACAGTGTTTATGCTGAAAGATACGTAGATTCCAAACGGTCCAAATAAGAGAAGCAATATAGGTTGTCGCTGCCTTAGCCTCCTTCCCTGCTATGGCATTAGAGGAAAGGGGGGTGAAAGCGGTATCAAAGCGAGACAACATAAGTCAATTCTCCTAGCTTAGAAAGCTAGAACTACTTCAGCAATAATAAATCCTAATCCATCAGTGCCGTAGATAAATGGGTCATTAGAAGGATTAAGAAATTGTAGCAAAGCTGGCAAAGGGGTTGGCTTAAAATCAGCGACCGCCACAGCCAATCGAGTCCAACAGCTTTCAGCAAAAGCACATGTCAACACAGAGTGCTGACAGTCCTCCACACAACCAGGACATAGATCACAGTCAGAAGACACATTAGACAATATTCCCCTGCAAATTAAAAGCTCTTTGCATGGAAGTTTGAGCCACTAAAGTTTCCAGCAAAAGCATTTAATTTGCTTAGGGACAATTAATTTCCAGATCCATGAGAATTCATTTGCTTCCAAAGAAGACCCCTTATTATAAAAAAACATGAGCAATATCTTTAGCAGAAATTGATTGAGATCTAGAAAAAGCCCGCCCGAGCTGATCAGACCATGCTCCATGCGCCAGGGGCAAAGACAAGATCAAGGTTATCATATCCACATAGCAATATCCAAGACAGTTGCGTGCAATCCCAACTATGTTCAGAAGTAATAAAATCAGCCACCGTAAATTCAGCAAGATCAAGTAAAGCTTCTGTAAATGAAGGCCAATGATTCAAGGGAAAAGTAATCCAAGGATCAGTCCAAACGTTAATTGATTGACTACTCCCTGTGAGCCACATAAATCGATACTGAATTTGTTTCCCCTGATTACAGATTTTGTGCCAAATAGATGAAGAATTTTTAGGCTTCCTATAAGAGGTCCAAGAGCCAGCAAACCGGTATTTGGAAGAGACTAATTGGGCCCACAATGAAGCAGGTTCAGTATTAAATTGGCAGCCAGCTTTACTAATAGAACTTGCTATGTAGTATGAATAGATTGAAGTCCTAGACCACTCGCTGCCTTAGGTGAACAAATTGTCTCCCAAGATAAAAAAATGCACACCCCTCCGATCTGATGAATGGCCACATAAGAAAGCCCGAAATTCCTGTTCAATAGCATTAAGGACAGCTATGGGAATATGTGGACAAGACAGCATATATGGGAATGGATGAAAGTACGGACTGAAGAAGGGTTGCTCTCCCCGCGAAAGAGAGAGCTTTCTACTTCCACCCCGATACTTTGCCCAGTATATTATCCATAAGGAAATTGAAATCAGCAGAAGCAAGCTTTGTGCCAGCTACTGGGACCCCAAGATATTTCCAAACCCCCCGCCTTTTTATCATGCCCAAGAGAGAAGTAATTTGTTCTCTAACATTAGTTGATGTAGATGGACTAAAGATGATAAAAGATTTAGCTAAATTTACAACCTGACCAGCATAATGGCAGTAACTTCCAAACGTAATTTTGAGGCATAAAGCATCCCAGACCGAGGCTCTAGCGACTAGAACACAATCATTTGCAAAGAGAACATGGGATATAAGTGGTCCATTCGGTCGCGGTCTATATGCTCTAAGTAACTTAGCTTGTGTTGCTGCCTGCAACGAAATAGAAAGCATCTCCGAGCACAACATAAAAAGAAAATGAGATAATGGACATCCCTATCTTAGCCCACACACTGTAGGAAACCACGTTGTCGGCCTGCCATTGATAATTAAGGCAAACTCAGGATGTGAGATACAAGACTCAACCTATCGGATAAAGTTGTTATGAAATTGGAATTGCTTGAGGACTTTGATCAAGTAGTGCCACTATACACAATCATAAGACTTCACAATTTCAACCTTTACCATCATAAGACTCCGAGTACTGGATGCTCTATGAAGAGAATGCATAATTTCCTGTACTCCTAAGATATTTTCCATGATACTCCTACCCCCAACAAAAGCCCTTTGTGCTGATGAGATCAATCCAGGCATCAGTTGTTTTAATCTATTAACTATGATAGTGCCCCTTTGTGCACATGAAAGGATGTGCTTCAACAATAAACATACCTTATCTATTCTACAACATGACCTCATATGAAAAGTAATCTTAATGCAATCCCTGTTAGATGAAACCAGGTTTCTTGCTCATATTATTCTCCGTGAGATTCATCCTTTCACATTGCGTACCCACCAAGCAAGTCAATGTCATCGTGTAACTTTCATTGCATGGTTTCTATTGTTTCAGGAGATTATTGCAGACGGATGGAACTATAGTTATATATGTTTAGTGAGATGTTATGAATGTCTTTAGGACATCACTATTCAGGTTCTGTTTGGATGCACTAGAACATCATGAGTTTCTGTTATTTAAAGTTTTTTCTTTTCCTTGAAATGCAAGGTATGAATATCTAAACCCGAGCAATTAGCTATGTAATGAAATTCATAGAATATCTGAAACCATGAAATCAAAATTTCATACTTTAAGCAAAACTTTCCAAGTTCAAGATCTTTACTCTTTCTGACTAGAAAACTTTGAAACAAAGAAAAGGATAAATCATGATTCTGAATATGAAACAAAAAAAAAAAAAAAATCCTAGAGGAGATTAAAGGTCCCATACTTTCTTAGTTCAAGTGAAAATTATTTACATATTTCAATATTTTAAGCAAAATGGTACTTTGAAATTGGATTCTTAAATTGTTGAAATTGCTGACCCTGCATGCTTGCTTACATGAATGACAAGTCATGGTTAAAAGGAACCATTGTTTGAGCTCATGAATGCTTTAAAAGGCCGCCAAATATGCTTTTAATTTCCACATTTTTCATTTACAGTACCTTTATTTCTTTATTTCTTTCTTTTCTTCTTTCTCTTTCCTTTTTCCTTCCCTTCCTTTCTTTCTTTTTCTTCTCCCTTCCTTTCTTCATTTTTCCTTTTTCCTTTTTCTTTATTCCATCGCATCGACTGAAAATTTAGGGTTGCTCCTATCGACAGCCAGAACCAAACGTCTTTCTAGGGTCACATTGTTCATTGTTCATTTCATCCAATCACCCCCACTCCCGACCTGTTATTCCCATGACACTGATATGCTATTAAGCATGCCCTGCACATCAGACAGCACGTAGAAGCACAAGGAAGTCCAATGACACATGCAACGCACAGAGACAACCAAAAAATAAAAAAAAAGGGAGAAAAAGTTATTATCTTGCTAGCATTACTCGTATCTATGCATCAACAGAAGCATTAACACAAAAAAAACTAAAACACCATCACTACTGCATGAAAGATTTCCAGTAAACTCCAAGAACCCAATTCTCTAAGAGAGTAGAATAAGCATTGATCACAAATGGAAAAAGAAGCGCCCTATCGTATTGCGAAAAAAGATGTCAAGAGAAATCCAAGAAACCAATTCTTGAACAAGAATCGAAAAGCCCTGCTCTATTGTAAAAAAAGATTTCAAGAAAAATCCAAGAACTTAATTCTTGAAAACAATCCCGAGGATTGAGACACGAACCTTTGGAATGGAGGCGATCTTTCCGCTTCCTGCCTCCCAAAGGCGATAAACATGTCGTAATTCTCCTGCGGATAAAGAACGGCAGTTCCGATCCAAGAATCCTTCAGTATTGAGGGTTCTGGTAGAAACTAGAAAGGGGGAGAAGTCATAACGAGGAGGAAAGAATAGATTGAGAGGAGCAAACGATCGAAAGAATTAAAGAATACGAAAGAAGAGAACCCGAACACGGCCGCCCTGCGCTCGAAGGCGGCGTTTCTTGGAGCGGGCAAATTGATGTATCTGTTCCGTGCGAGCAGGTTTGCCTATTTATAGGCGTAAATCGGCCAACTTATCGCCGACATACCGAGAACCGGTTCAATTGCCTGCCCCTGTTTGAACCGGACCGAGCCCACGTTTTGAGGGACTTGGTGCCATGCATACACATATTATACATCAACTTTGAAGATATTTTTTTTCCCCTCAGTACAAACAAAGAAGTGTAACAAGGTAAAAGTAACAAGTAGATGCATGTTCCAATACTTACCATGCAAAAACTACTAGAGAAAACCTTATAAATCCAACCACTGCCGATAAATGCAACCCCTACCAAATCATCTGTCAATCTCTGGGCAAATCTGAAGGAAGATATGATCTTGCTGGAACAGAAGGTCCCATTGGAGAGGTCTCTTAGATAACCAATCAGAAGCCATATTCTTTTCCCGGAAAACACAAGAAACTGCACATGTTGGGAACAATTGTTTCCAGCTAAAAATCCTACGAGAAGATGGATTAGAAATCCAAGCAACCACTGTTGTAGAATCCCCTTGTAGGATGATTTCATGACCCTGGCTACTAGCATTGTGCTGCAGCTGCTAAACTCTGCAGAAGAGCCAGGAGATGAAGGAAGAAGCTTACCCTTGGCATGCAATGGGTTACCTGGACTATCTCTAACGACACATGCCGCAGCTGCAAATGAACGTTGAAATGCTACATCATAGTTGATCATCAACATCTCAAAGAGGGGAGGCAGTCCAAAAAGTAACTTGTGATCGTTTATTTGGGCCGGCTCGCTCTAAAACTATTTTTGAATAGTTGTGGATGTAGATTTATGCTGATTTTGCTGGTTGTATGAGTCTAATACAGAAATCTAATAAAATATTCAGTTCGGTTCATCTAAATATGCTCTTAATATAAATCAATGGGATGTTATTTTGAGTAAAAATTATTTAGAAGTCAGTTTTTGTGAGGACCCGTGCGGGCGTGTGTTTAGTCCCGCATCGGTTATTCACTGGATAGATCTTGGGTACCTATACAGGATCAAGGAATCCAAACAATACCTTCCGGTTAGCCATTTTGGGTAAGGTCCTGTGTTGTTACAAATGATATCAGAGCGAATCCGACCCTTAACTTATGTGAACTAGGGGACACTGCAGCACGGATCCATTGGGATTGACCATGGACCGATCGTGGTATTTGTGATTAGATTTGAATGGATTTGAATCCTTAGCCTGACGAGGACGTCAGGGCTTGAAGGGATGGAGTATGTGAGAACCTGTGCGGGCGTGTGTTTAGTCCCATATCGGTTATTCGCTGGGTAGATCTTGGGTACTTATATAAGATCAAAGAATCCAAACAATATCTTGCGGCTAGTCATTTTGGGTGAGCTCTTGGGTTGTTATAGTTATGCTCCGGAATCCATGACAATCGTTCCCCCAAGTTGCAAGTGAGCTGCAAAACCCATCGCGGTAATTAGCGCCAGCCGCCAGTCATAAAATAAGGAAGCTTAAATTTTTTTTTAAAAAAAACCAGGGTGCGAGTAACGAGGGCTTCCCCGTTTCCACGACGATGGTCAAATCCCTCTGCTGTTCCCAGCTGAGCTGGGCCTGCTCCTATGGTCCACGTAGGTCAGGCGATGTTAACGTCACACCCACTGCTCTATTAGCAGGTCATCTCCACGTGTTCTTGGACCGGGCGGGGTCTCTTGACTCCTCGCTTGTCCGTACCGGCCAGCCGCCGCTATCCAGGGTCAGGCATAAGAAGCGCCCTCGCTGTCCTGTTTGTCCTTCCACGAGCAGCCCTGAAAGCGTGTTGCCTACCAATCTTTCGATTTTTTCTGATTTTTTTTTCGATATTTGTGTATGGATTTTATCCATCCTGCCAATTTTTGGATGGGGCGAGTTTAATTCGGCCTTAGATTTAGATTTTTGGGAGGTTTCTATGCTGAAATTTGTCAAAAAAGGGGTGGAAAGAGGGGCTTTTTATTGTAAGTAGTTTGATCCTGGCACTATCGCCCTAGGGCGTTGGTTTTGTAGGAATTGCAGAAAGATCTCGAGAGCAAATTGTTCATTTTTACGTTTGAGTCATTTTTTGGTTCTCGGTGAAGTGGGATTCTTCCGATGTTCTCATTCCTGGCTAAAAAATGAGAGCTTTTGGAGGTGTCTGCGCTCGAATTTCTGAATAGATGGCTCGTTTTGTTCTGCCTCTGTTGATCCTGGTGCAATTGTCTTGGTCTTCGCTTTGTGGATCGGCGCCGACCCTCTCGACGGTTTGTGGATTTGATCATGTTGCCTACTCGAAGTCATCGGATGGTTATTACCTTTCAATTAATGGGCAGAGGATGGAGGACCCTGTTTTCATATGTGAAGTACTGGAATCCTACTTCAAGAGTGGGTGTTTGTTGTGTGACTCCCAGGTGGAATCATGGAGAAGAATTGGTGAGGAGTACTGTAATCAGGACTTCACTGTACCGGTCGGTGTGAAGTGCAATCCTAATTCTGGTAATTTCTTGTCAAATGGATAATTGGTACATTGGTGTCTTATGATTATTCTTACTGCTTTATAATGTAATGGGAATGTGATCTTTTGTTGGCCATGTTTTGAATATTTTCTGAATTGTCTACGTAAATCCATACCATTGGAAATGGATGAGAAGCAATAAAACCTGATTATTTGGATTCAATTATGTGATTTTGTTGGAAAAGTTATAATTTTCTTGTATTAGACTAAATTGTCTTGGATATCTTTTCCTCTAGCTAATTGTGTAAATAATGTTTCTGTTCCTTTTCTTTTGTTAACTTCACCTAGTTTTGTTGATCATCAGCATGTACAGATTGAGTCTTTCATAAGGGTTTCTTATTACATTTTAACTTATTTTGGTTATCTTCTAGCCTTGTAGAAACCAGTTGACCTGATTACATATGACGATTGCTTCTTTTGTTGTTGCTTATTGCAGTGGATTTACTTCGAAAGGCAGGGAGAAAAATTTTGCTGCAGTCATCAGCAAATGCTTCCAAGCTTGATCAGTTGACCAGCAAGAGTCAGTCACTGAAAGAGGAGCTAGATATTAAGTATTCTTCAGCATCGGACAGTTTTTCTCTGGCTGTACCAGGAATGTTCCTTCTTTGTTGTGCTTTTATGTGCCCTTGCTTTCGTGCAAAGAGGAGAGAAGCAATAGAACATAATGTTCTAGACAGACATCTGAATTCAAGTAAGTCAAATAGCATTTTGCCATTTAACACTGTCAGCTTTTCTAACATATGTGGTCAAGTTCTTTTGCTGGAAAATGCTTCTTTCTAGTAGCAAATCTACTAGATTTATGGTAGTTTTATCTTCTTGTTGGCTTGCATTTTGTTTTCATTGCAACTTACATGAAAATGGTAATTGAACTGATTCACATTAGTTTTATTCATATTTTTTCGAATGTTCCTTTTGTATATAAAGAAAGATATCCAAGGAAAAACAGAATATGTGCTTGAGTAGCTGAAAATTAACTGATACTGGGCCATATGCCTTATGTAGTGACTTTCCATCAAAAAGATAGCATGAGTTTTTTTATTATTTATTTGTTTTTGAGAAGAATAAGGCCAGTATGCGTTATGATCCATCTTCTTACTCTTTCTAGTGTGTGTATGTGTATGTTTGTGTGTGTGTGTGTGTGTGTGAGAGAGAGAGAGAGAGATTCAACTTCCATTATGATCTCTTTGCCATTTATGTTTTCTACAATCCGCTATTGGGTTTTCTTGTGGGATTCTCTTTAATTTTATGTTGCAAACATAGTGCAATTCTCTTGGGCTATGCTATATATGAAAGTCCACTCGGGCTATGCTTGGAAAAGGAGAGCTCAAAATTCTGGTGAAATTTCTTGTTTATGTTATTGAAATATCTATTTCACACTGTAACTTTTGTTGATACAGTAGAAAATTAGAAATTATCTCAATTCCCAATTAGTGCATGGATCTTGGTTGAACCAAATAATCTTTTATTTTGTTGTTATTTATATCATTCTATATATCGTCCACTATTTGTGCCTGTAGTTTAACTTGATTTGTGAAGAGAGATTTCTTGCCAGGGATAGGGTTTACAGATCCTTGAATGTAGGCAAATGGTATCATGGCTTGAATGCAATTGTGCAGGGAGGATCAATCATCCCAACAGCAATATCAGTGAGGGTGAAGGCAACATTGCCTTTGGTGAAAAGTATGATAGACATTTTCTGCAACAGGCTCTCAACAAGTTATTTCAAAGAAAATCTGAGAAAGTTATTTTTGTGGATTTGAATTTGTAAATAGTCCATGAAGAACATATTCATTTGTATATTCTACGGCTTTCATATTTATCTGCAGCATGACCTCTGTTACTTTCTCTAGCCTTTTCACCCTTATTTAGCCTTTCAAACCTTTATTTGGGTTCCTTAAGCCGATCCTTTTCTTGCATCAACCATGCTTTCTCTGCTCTGGCACATAAAATATATGCTTTATGGCTGATACTATGATTTTGTATCAAATAATACAAAAACATGTATCTGGAATTTGCATTGACATGTATATAGGACATCTTTCACTTCAAGTTTGTCTTACTAACAAGTCATCAAACAAAGTCATTCGTGTTTCCTCTGGTGTTTTGTTTTGTATAATGCAAGGGGAAATTGAATATGTGGAGAAAGTTGACAATTTAAACAAATTCTAGTAAGCAAGTCCAACAATGATGTCTTCCTTGATAGAATACGATATTTTTGTTACATGTTCATTCTCTTGTAAACTATTTTTACAGTTTGGTGGAATACCATAACCTCTATATTGCAGATAGCTTTATTTACCAATTGAAATTTACATTAACCCCTAGAGCTTATGTTAATGGGATTGATCACTTGCAAACTCATTCAGAGTTGTATCCTAAACAATTTTATTTGTTGCTGCAGATTCAACTTCATCCGTAGAAGTAAGCTCAGCCTCTGAAAGGATCCCTGCAACTCCACTCAGAATACCTCCTAGCCCATCTCGATTCTCATTGTCTCCGCAATTGACTAGAATTGGTTCAGTACATCTCGGTATCAATCAGATTATCAAAGCTACTCGGAACTTCTCTCCTTCATTAAAGTTGGGCGAAGGAGGATTTGGAGCTGTGTACAGGGCTGTGCTGCCAGATGGTCAGGTTGTTGCTATTAAGCGAGCAAAGCAGGTAACTATTACCTGAACCGCGGATGCTTATAATTGCACATGTCTTATATGATTATGGCTCTTCTTGTAATTTAATTTATTTCCTTTACTTAGGCCTTGTCAATGACACGGAGTCATTGAGTTGCTCAGTGACATGTCCAAAGAGATATTTGTTGTCATATGGAATAGCAACTCTACCTCAAACGATTCATAAACTTCAACATTTCTATGCAAAAGCTTTTGTAGTACGAAATATTTTTTCAAGCTATTGATTGAGTAACAATGTCCTGATGCTTAAAAAAAATATTCACTTTGTATGAAATATTAATGATTACTTAAGGTCTTGTCACCATAATGTTTTGGTCTTCATGTTACCAAATAGATTGTTTGCATTTGAAAGCTTATTGCAGTAGGAAAATCATAATACTTCTTCAATTATTCCCAATGACGGCATTATGTTTAAGTGGTAATGGAATTGGCCTTTGCCCTCCTAAGGTGCTGTGTTTTAAGCTATCTTGTTCAATGTCAGGAGATCCAAATAATAACAAATACTATGGTCACTAGACCATGAATTGGCAACGTGATGACCCTAGGAAAGGAGTTATCACTGGATTGCTGAGTCTTGGAAAGGAGATAATAGACAAAATTTTTTGACCTTGAACTAAACTATGTTATTGTGAATTCAAGTTCTTATGGAACAAAAAAAAAAAGATAACATGTAAAGCTTTGTGTAATTTAGTCCTAGTGGCTAAAACTTGAAGAGAACCCCTCTTTAGAATTCATTAAATATTGCCTAGAACATAATAAAGAAAAGAAGGAATGTTTTATCAAGGGCTATATAGGTTTGTAGATGTTAAAAAAAAAACATGGCAAAATATAATGTTTACTTGTACAGAGTTTTCATATGACCCTTTCAACTTAATAACTTTGCCATGCATGATCTTAATCACATGAAATCAAAGGTCTTACATTCTGTCACTATCAGGCTCTCCATACAAGTATAGCTCAAGGAACAGGGTGTCTTACTGCCTATGTAACTTTTGGTTGTTTTGCAATGGCAACTTGTCAGTTTATAAGTATTTACGCATGAGTTAATGCTGGAAAAACATTACCAATTTTCAATTACTGAATTGGATGAATGATAGTAACATTAAATATTAAATAAAGTCTTTTTATGTATGTCTATACCATGCATAGAAGTAATGAGGAAGAATTTAAGACATTCCTTATTAGGAACATACGAAAAAAAAAGTATACATAAAGACATGGAGGCAGATGAGTTTTGTTGTTTCTGACAAATTAAATGTCTTGACATAGTAACTTCGTGTTTCTTACTTTATTGTAAATAAAACTCAAACTAGGCAAACTAAGGTAGATGTTAGAGAAAATGGAAGTGGTAATGTTCATAGTACAAATACATTCTCTCAAAACCTGGTATATTCTCTCAAAACCTGTCTATGTGCCGGAAGCCTGGAACTTCGGATTATTTTGGGAAAACTTCTGTCTAGAAGAACAAATACATTCTATGCACAAAATGCTTTTGACAGAGTATATTAATGGTGATAAATGCACATTCGTGGGACTTTTTCCATGCACAATCCCTTTAGCTTTCTCCAGAGTATACATCTCACTGATGAGATGGACTTGAAGTTTGTAACTAATACAGATGAGAGAGTAGAATGAACCCAATAGTCCGATGACAATTCTGTGGATACCAGAAAAGTGGAGCCAGATGCATGGATATCCAAGCCTCCAGGGTAACAAAACATTTAGGTTGTAGACATGCTGGCCCAAAACGACATAAATTTCATCATGTCTGCATAATTTTCCTTAACAAATAGGTACATGGTCAAGAGAACTTGTGCTCACAGTTGCTCAAACCTGATTAATTTTTAAATATACTGCTGAAATACTGCTACAGGAACTGATTTGCAGCAATATTTCTTCACCTTCTCTTGATCTATAGGCTTATTTAACAATATAACAACTGAATCCGCGGGAAAGTTCTGTTTTTCCTTAGATATTATGTGGTTCGCTGTTGATGGTAGATTTTTGGACAGGAACAAATCCCAGCACTACGAGATGAATTTAGTAATGAAGTTGAACTGCTTGCGAAAGTCGAGCATAGAAACTTAGTCAGGTTACTTGGTTACACTGACAAAGGAAATGAACGCATTATCATTACGGAATATGTTCCAAATGGTACTCTCAGGGAGCATCTGGATGGTAAGTTGTATATTCTGTTACATACTTTATTGATTTCTTTATATGGAGCCTAAGTACATTTATTTCATTTGGCAGGTCATCATGGAAAGATTCTGGACTTCAACCAACGATTAGAAATAGCTATTGATGTTGCTCATGCCTTGACTTATCTCCATCTATATGCGGGTGGGGCTGAGAAAATTTCCCTTCAAAGTTTTCATATTGTCCAGCAAATAAATGTTTTATTTCATTTACTTACAGATATACTTCAGATTTTTGCCACTTGTTGATTGCAAGCATGTTAAAACATGACTTCAGCACCAATTTTATTCCTTTTGAAGTGTGAAGACATACTGTCTTAGTGATTTAGAATCTGCGATGTGGAAATCCTTATATATTTTCAAATCATTTTTCAGATTTGATAGAAAACAGTAGATGTCGCATCTAAGTTAGCAGAGGATTTTTAAATTTTTTGAAAATTGTCAACAAAATTTAATTTCCATCATCATCAACGTATCACCTGGTTCTTTGAGTTTAAACCAATATCTCATTGGTTTCTTATCCAAGTAATCGAGTCTCACCATGTGACCTGCTAATATGTTTCCTTCTGTGCTGAATGTGCTGTTTTGCAGAAAAGACGATAATTCACCGAGATGTGAAGTCATCTAACATTCTGCTGACAGAAAGCTATAGAGCCAAGGTGTCTGACTTTGGGTTTGCAAGAACTGGCCCAACGGACACAGAGCAGACTCACATATCGACCAAAGTGAAAGGAACAGCTGGGTACCTTGACCCGGAGTACCTGAGGACCTATCAACTCACACCCAAGAGCGATGTCTTTTCCTTTGGAATATTGCTCATAGAAATTTTCTCCGGAAGGCGTCCAGTAGAACTCAGGAGAGAAAAAGATGAAAGAATTACTGTCAGATGGGTGAGCATCAGCCTCTCTTCTCTTAGAAAATATCAATTGTTGTAGCTACCATTGTTCTTGAACTGCTTGATGTAAAAATTCTCACTCATAAGCACCTTACTTATAAGTGGAAGTATCTCATGTTAGAATTAGAAATATTTTGCACTCAGAAATGCTGCATTTATTTATTATTATTGTCTAAATCCATAGATTCCGGGTGTTGCAGGCTTTTAAGAAATATAATGAGGGCAACTTGAGAGACATTTTGGATCCTTTGATGGAGGAAGTGATAGATGAGCAGGTGCTTGGGAATATTCTCAGTTTGGCATTCGAGTGCGTTGCTCCTACGCGTGCTGATCGACCGGACATGAAAGAAGTTGGAGAACAGCTGTGGGAGATAAGAAAAGAAATTGGGAAGAGCCTCAGGAGAGCGTAAAGTAGGCAACCATCCCACCTCCGTTCTGCGGAGCATTGCAGAGGAAATCAGCTGTTTATATCTGTATTCCAGAGTAGGATGTCATTTTAAGAACTATTCAGCATTTAGTTTTCCATGTTCCCACAATCCTGGTATCGTTCACATTTTTTTTTGTTTGTTAAATTTTGTGCTTGACAGTGAGACACCAGAAAATAATACACTCATGGTATATTTCAGCAGTCGAAATCTTTGTTTTATGACATGGACAACCAAAGAGTTTATGCAAATTATTCAGAACCCATGTTTTTCAATATGCTATTAGCTTGTGTTGTAATTTTTGAACTCAATAACTTAGGTCATCCTTGCACTAGATTTGAATCCTCTAGGTGGTATTCTGAGCGACCTCGAATGGAGGCCGATTCAGATATAATGCTAATCGGTGCCAATAGTATGCTTAGATTTGGGAACTCAGAAACATCTCTTGATGCTGGATACCGGATCACTATCACCATCTCTTGATGCAGGTGATTTGCACATGTATCTGTAATAATACCCTGATAAAAACATAGAAAATAACAAGTACAATTGTCAGAGAGGTTGAAGGGCATGCAAATGTTCAGCATTTGAGGAGTTTCCGGCAGTCAGTTGAGGAATTACCAATAGTACGAGCCTTTTGCATCATGTACATCTGCAAAGAAATTTAAAACATTGAGGTCTTAGTAGTCAGAACATGGATGAGCAAATGTTTTCAGGGTTTGTCCATTCATTTTATTAGTGACATTTGACACTGGATTTGGATCGTGAAGTCAAGTGTTTTAGTAGGTTCTAGTGCCAATCTCCTTCCATGCATCACAGCCAACTATTCTTATATTAGCCCTGATTGGTTGACATGTATTCTATACAGTTTAGGAGAGAGATGAGCAGATCTCCCTGACTTCAAGAAAATAAACTGATGCACAAAAGAGGTGTGATGCAGGGCTAGCAGGTGAAGATGCAAGTCGCCAAGATTGTTGCAGCACCCAGATTAAACTGCACCTCACATGGTGCTTATCAGGCAGGCGAGTAAAAGAAAATATTTTTCCTACATGCAGTAAGCAAAGGCTAAAACTTGATTCCAAGCAGATTATTTCTTCTTTTCTTCTTTTGGATGGAGAATTAATTTGGATTTGGTCCTTCACATTAAGACCACTAAAACTTCTCTCGCAAATTTTTAAGACGCAATCTTTGTAAAATGGAATTTGATTGTGAGATCAGGGATATAACGGTGGAAAGACAAGAACACTGAAGGATTTGAGGAAGCTTTAGAGAACTGAATGGAGAAATAAAATATGCATAAAGCTAGTACCAAATGGACAGGGTATTGTTGCTATTCTTGATCGAGATAATTGAGGACAAGAAAGAAAACTATATTTTGTTTACTATGTGCCATTTATTTCATTCCAAATTAATATCTTCTACTTCAAATTATAATTATTAGACAAAGCCCAACTTTTCTTTAGTGCTGGATTAATTATAATTCTTAAAAAACTGTGTTGACATATGGAGGAACCATTTTGCAGCGCGCATATGCGAGCCTATGCAGCCTTAATATATAGCAAGGTAAAACTGCTCTGTTAGAATTATTGGCCTCTGTCGAAGAATCAGAAATGCTGTTCCATGTCGACGGGCAACATCTTTGGTTATCCTACTCAATTCACCTTTGAAATTAATATGTTTTCAGGCTAAAAAAATCAAAAAGTAATCACCATCTTGTTATCAGTTATTCATGTTCATCAAAATATATCTGACTTCAGAAAGATGATGATGAACCTATCAGATATATGAGCAATTATCTGTATAAATAGCAATGCTGACTTATTTAATATATGAGAGCAAATTGTATCAATTATCATACAGCTTCAATGCAAAAAATTGAATGAAAGCATATTATACTGTGTTTATGGCACATGAAAATGGTTCAATTTTGACTCATACACCGGTGGCAAAGATGCAGAGAATTGGAGAATTTTTAACAAATTTGCAGCTCTCAGTTGCAGAACACAACGTCTGAACATGACCTTGCCATGTAAATCAAAATAGATATGATTCTGGTGTCTCCTCTCTTTCATCAGAATATGAAAAATTGAAGCCCCTCCTCTTCAGTTGGATCTGGTAGATCTCAGATGCTAGGTGCAAGCCCACATCAGAAAACCCCTGAAATATTTCTTCAAAGCAGGCACACTGATTCGCAATCTCTTCCATCTGCTCCTCATCAGGTAAGGATGCAATCCCAATATATGCTCAGGCATAAAATCATGTCTGGTCAGTATGCCCACTACTGGTGCCCTCTGCAGCAGATTACAAGTGAAACAAATCTAATCAAGTCTTCGATGGAAAACCAGATGTTAGAAATGCAAAACCGAATAAAAGATAACGAATTAATACCTAGTGGAAGCAGGTAAAACAATCAGTGTCATCTAGATACTAATATTAGCTGCAGACATACATAAAGAGCTTGAATTAAGGACAGTTTTCCTTACAGGAGAGGACTTTGGCACAACCAGGAGATGCCTTAAGCCGACTTCTCGGAACAGTATGAGAGCTTTGGCCAATGACATCGTCTCCACCACGGTATAGGGCGATGTGTTTGTGAATGGATGCAAATCGATGAACATCTCCATCTCTTCCGCAGTCAGTTCTATATCCTCGACGCGGTCGTGTTTGCCTGAGCTGCGCTTCGCAAAGTCATTAGCCATGAACATCTTCGATGCATCAGCACCGGAGCGCGAGCAAGTTGGCAGAAAATCCTTCTTCTTCAACAAAACTAGAAGGTGTGCCCGAAGGATTAGGCCAAACAGCACAGGAGAAGAGGAAAATGGAGGATCATCTATCACAGGGAAACCATGATGACCTGTAGTCCTTAAAGCATGGACTATGTTTCCAACTTTCTCCACGCCATTAAAGGTTTGCAAGGGACCGGTAACCACATCACTGACTGTGAGTTGCCTCATGTAAGGTTCTGCATGTCCTTCAAGATAAGGAAGGCCCTTCAGTTTAAGAATCTGATCATAGATATTGGCATTGAAAGAGTCTGCCACTGTTTTGGATATCAGCAGAACCAGCATCACCAGAGGAAGCAATAAGAGATTGTTGGTAAGTTCAAGGATGATAACACACATGGACACAGTCATCCTCATTGTCCCACCTAGAAATGAAGCAGATCCAAGGATAGCAAAGAGGCCGTGGTCTAGATTTGAGCTCGAACCCGTCAGCATGCCGACGAAACGTCCATAGATGGCACCCGTCAAGATAATGGGCACAAAAAGACCAAAAGGAGCCACAACACCATAGCTTAAGATGCCAAGAATGTAGGAGGCAACAAAGAACAACAAGATTGATGTCCGGTGCAGCTCATCATTTGTGCCAGTAGTAAAGAGATTTCTTATAGCATCATCGTTGGTGTTAAAAATCAAGCCAGCCAGATCATTGTAGTGCATGGGAGGGCATCGAAACTGCTTATAATTGCCAGAGTGACCTATGGAAGGGCAATCTTTCTTAGGGCAAGGCCTGCAAGATGCAAGCCATGGTAACCCAAATAGACAACAAGATGTGAATATGGACACGGTGGCAGAAAGAAGCAACTTGTGGGCACAACCTTTCCTGAAGGAAAAACAAAATTTATGATTCACAACCAGAATGCAATATGGACACCAATATAGATTCAAAAAAATGAAGTGGATGGCAGCAGATATAATTCGACGCATTATTTGACTGGAAGTGATTATAAATGAAAGTGAAGCATGGATTCTAAAGATCACATTACAGAGATAATTCAATTGTCAATAAAACAGAAAAATTGTTGCAGGTGTGGACAGGCTACAATAATGATAGAAAGGAATATAAGGTTAAAGCAATACTTACTCGTTAACAAGACTGTATATCCGAAGAACTTTCAGCATAAGGAAATTGTAGAGACTTCCCAGTATTCCTCCAATAACACCAAGAAGGATCACTGGAGGTAAGTCCGTAAGGTGATAGGTAATACTGTCCGAGGTAACATCAAACATTATTAGCCCACCCTTGCCAAACAAGCCACACTTTCCACTGTTACAAATGTTAATTAGCGTCTGAAGCACAACGGCAACTACAGCAGTTGTGAAGAATGCTCTCCAGATTAATGCACTTCTCCACCTGCGAGAGCAAGCAGCATGGAGAAAGATAAAAACAGTGTAAAAAAAACCATTGCCTGCAAGACCAACTACATTAAAAAGCATTCAATTAGCTGGAAAAGTGAGAGACTTTTTGAGTATCTGCTGATGCATCTGAACGGGATGAAAACTGATCTGCTGTTGTGGTAAAACCTAGGGAAAGTATTTAGTGATGATCTCAAACTTTCTCCAATCTACCTGTGACTTCACTAGAACCTAAACTATTAGAAGTGGTTCATCTGGTGGAGAATAGTAAGAAATGGATATGGAATCATGAAGAAGACAAGTAAATGCAGTTAAAGCAGCTGAATCAGTACCATGATGACAGTGATTCAAGAGCGAATAGAACGCCACCAACAGGGGCACGGAAAGCAGCAGCAACTCCAGCAGCAGCCCCACAGGTTACAAGGTCGCGTCTGTCTCGGTCGTTCTTGAAGTAGCGCAGCCATTTGCATGTCATGCGGAACCTACGAGACCCGCCATGTCCAAGTAAAGCTGCAATGCATGCACCGGTGTGTACCATGGGGCCTGCCTTTCCCACATGAAGGGATGATGAGACAGCAGTAATGCAGCCTAGAATCTGCGATACAAACCAGAGCATGGACGAGGCAAATTGTTTATCCATATATCATTTTAATTTACCTTCAAGCTGGGAAACGGATATCATGATCTCTTTAAGAATATTGATCATGGCTTGAAGCATGTAAAATAATGTGCTGATTCTACCAGGCTAAGTGATCGAGGATGGAAATAGAACATAAGATGATCGAGGATGAAAACAAATCACTGAGGTGTTAATGTTTTAGCAAAATATATGCATGCATTGCAATGAATGACAGGTATGTTGATGGAAATTAATCAAAAATCTGAAATTTTTTTAGAAAATCATGTTTCAAAAATTAATATAAAAAAAATATTTTAAAATTCTTGAAAATCTAAAAACTAGAAACAGTAGTGGACATGAGGTATGCTACGGACTGTCCTAAAAGCAAATCGCCCTTCACGAAAATGCTCCCAAGGTACAATGGATCCGGGCTCTGTCTGAATACTGATGACTCCTTAATTGCCCGAAAAAATGGTGGTATTCGGATTGTAAAATAATGGAAAAACAATGTAAAAAGTGAGTTGGGGGGAGTTGAGTAGAATCATGTTTGAATTAAAATATATGTATGCATTAACATTATGATTGGGTTTATGTTTCTTGGTTTTTATGTTAATAGAACAAATGCAACAAGGGAAACTTTGAGAGAAACATCAAGAAAATTGGATTGGCATTCGGGTTTTTTTATCTCCCTTTCTGCTTTTATTCCAAAAGAATATATTGTCAAAGGGAACTCAAAATTATCAGAATCTGATTCAGTTTAATTGTTGCTAAAACAAATATATATTGAAGATGGTCCAAACTATATGCTGCAAAGTAAAGGAAGCTGATATGCTTCTGGACTGACCATAGCCAATATGGCAGACTGGCTAATGAGATCTCGCTACGAAGCTTCTGATCAAATAGTCTAAACCCGCCACGTAGCCGATTTCAGAGGCATGCGGAAAGCTCCTCAAATTTCAAACTCTTTCTCCAACTGGCAAGAGCTCGGCTACGATAGCAAACGGCTTCTATAATCGCATGACGAACGAGCGAGAGATATGTGGAATGTGATGCACGAGCAGAACACCCGTGCGTAATCTTCGAGATGCATGATCGGTGACCAAAAATGACAAATTCGCACGCCTGATTTTCTCGGCTATGAGTGCCTACCCTCACCTATATAAACCTAGAGGATCCTCGAGGTAAGTACTCTTAAACTCTTTTATTTTCTGGTGCTGCAACTCTACCGTTCTCACAACACTTCCACTATTTTCTAAGAATTTGTTTTACTTAAGCATCAGAGGATCTCCTTTGGACACTTTCTGCTAAGAGAACTTTCTTATCTTTGTTGTTTCAGGTTGGATCTAGCATCTGAGTGAAGGTCCGAGCATGATCTCCACCATTCAACATCATTTTGGAAACGGCTGGTATTGGAGCTATCACTGTTCAAGCACGACAGCCACTGAACCATCATCTCGAAGATGGGTCATGATCTTCGGCTAGCTTTACGATCGGCCCAACCAGCCGACCATTCGAGCACTTCGATAGCTCAACCAGCCTGGTGTCTTGGCCGAGCTGATTCTCACCAGCAACAAAGCATTTTGTGATATACCCATCAACCTTAACACATGTGATTGTAATGCTATATTCCTTTTTTTATACATTATCAAAAAATTTAAACCAGTAAGCATAAAAATCTCACCTTGACGACGAGGGTACGCAGAGAGAAGATATCAGGAGCATCCACACCATTCAAATAAGCTTTCACCTCCGGTATTCCCGATCCCCCGGCAGCAGTCGAAATGTACGATGTAATTGTCGATGCAAACATTAAGAGAGCCAAATTCGAAGCCGCAAACATTCCGAACGCCAGCCAATACCTACATTCCACCCTCACCCAATAGAAGAAATACCACGAAACGAATTAAATACCCATTCAGACAGAATCAGAAAAGGCTGAGCTTTTTCCGGTCGGCTTGCCTGTTGGCGAGCATCAATTCGTAGAAGGCGACGAACTTGATTCCCGCGAGGTTCTCGATGGCGAGGTTGTTGAAGAAACCGACGGCGGCGACGAGGATACCGACGAGAAAACAGAGTGTCCACTTGAGGAAGACGTACTGGAGGATGGCGGCCCGCCCGCGGCTCCTCCAATCTTGGTTGAATAGGTCACTCTCGATCATCCTAACCACAGAAAGATTAAATTTTTATCTCAAAAACATCATTCCCCAGAACAGAGGACGGAGAAATCAAAGAAGCAGAGGAGAGGTGATAAGTAGTAGTACTCGTAGTCGAGGCTCTCGATGGGGCAGGGGTTGGATCCGATGATGGCGATTTGGGAGGTGCTGTTGCGGGCTTGGCGGCGGAGATTGATGGAGTGGAGATGCCCCAAGAGCGGCTCCCTCAGCGCCTGCCTCTGCTCCTCCTCTTCGTCCCACTCCTCTCGGGGAGCCATGGCCGCCATGAGTGAGTGAGTGAGAGAGAGAGAGAGAGAGAGAGAGAGAGAGAGAGAGAGGGAGAGAGGAAATGGTGCTGTGGAGAGGAGTGGGAATGGAATCCGCGGGGAGGGCGAAGGAGGGAGGGAAGCGTTGCGTCGTTGGGGAACACGACGTTAACGGTCTCATGGAAACTCCGTTCCATATAAATTACAGTCGTTTCCGACTTCACGACTCACGACCGGTTATCGGTAACGGCAGATCATCGCGCACAATAACGGCGTTATCAATCCGACTACAAGGCCCGTGGTTGGCTGATGAGAAGCTAAGAGAAAACCACGTGTCTATTCCTGCTCCTCTGTACTTTTTTTTTTAATTCCTGAAAAAAAAAAAAAACTCCGAGAGAAAGACGTGCAAGGTTGTCCTTACGTCCTTATCTGAAAGCTAATCATTTCAGTTTACACTTCCTGGCCCTGAGAACAGAACCACGAATTGAACCCATACAAACGAACCTAGAATTGAGAATGGTTTGGTGCGCTTCATTTACGTGGGCCCCACCAATCACTGAGTCACTTGGCTGAGTGCAAAGCGAATTTGGCCTCTGCATGTGGTCAGATGGAGACCACGAGCGCCGAGATCGACCTGAAATTTTTCGGAGCTCTCTCTGGCCCTCCATCGAAACAATTGACCAGTCTTGTCGTCGTCCTCTTCGGTGTCACTTTCTTGGGTGCCAGTTACGACACGAGGTGGGACACGAGCGGGTGGGTTGTGTCTGTTCGGGTTTCCTTCGGGCTCATCGTGGGTCCACCATCACCAAATAATTGGCTTTGCTGAGTCGGCTTAGCTATCACTCCTGTCCAATTATTGGATTCTCCCCGACAAAATAATACACGTGGAAACTGTGATCTCGATGACTCGGCACTCCAACAATTATTTGGTGTTCACCGCTTCCCTTAATTCGATCTACGGCTGCTAGTCATAAATCAGAGTTCATATTTGGTGTTCCATCAGGTTCGATCTCCAAAATTGGGCGTAGAAGGCTATAAATGGAGTGTATAAAAACTCCTGTACAAACTGGCTAGGAGAATTCTTGCCATCCCACGATGGATAGGTTGGTATGGACGGCCACTAGGCTATCAGCTGATGTGCAGGCGGCGATGGGTGAGTAAAGCTCGAGATGACTGGACGGCAGCTGGATTTGAAGGATGCGTATCCGCCATCAGATTGCTTTGTTCATCTGAAAGATGACCTGAGGATGCCTACCGACGAGAAGTGTACTGGCGATGAGGAAGATGGAGATCTCCCCATTATGCATGGATTGCCTAAAGGTGGACGAGATGATTAGTGTTGCCTTTGTGATTAGGGATCACGAGTCCAGACTGATTACGGCGGGAGGGTGTCTCTCATATGGTGCGAGTTTTGAAGGCTCGGTGCATCATCCTGGAGGAGGACACAATAGAGATAATTTAGTGGATTCTACAAGAGGGATCGAGGGTATTCGACCATCCACTTTTAGAGGACGTCCGGCGATTGCTACAAGAGGTGACGTCTTATAGATTGTGCATGTATTCCGGAAAATAAATAAAGCTGCTGATTGGATTATTTTTTTTACTGCTCATCATTTTATCTGGGGCTTTAGCGGTAAAGTACCACAGTGAGCTTGTTCCCGTTAAGCATGGGCCCGGCCTAGCAGGTCGGAACGTTGCACCATCGACAACATTGGCGTAAATAATTAAAGGAGACCACAGGAATCTCATCACGTGGCCACCTGTTGGATGGACTTTTGCAGCGGTTTTACGGCGGATCTTTGAGCTGGCACATGGGATACACGTACCGAAATTGTCCGCATTATGAGATGGGAACAGATCTGGACGTACCAGTGGTTGAGACCGAATTATTATCCTATAGGAGCCGACCAAAGAATCCACCAAAGACCACGTTGTACTTTTTTTTTTAGATGTCTGATGTAGACGTTCCTTCACAATTATACTTTTTACTCTCCCGTAATTTGGAGGGCTGTACTCACGTTCGTACTATATGATATGAGTAGCCACTTTTATCAAAAAAAAAAAAAAAAAAAATCCACCAAGGACCAAATACATGAAATAACTGTGTACTTTTAAAAATAGGCCGAATAGAGATACTGCAAGAGATTCAACTAATCGAGCACGACTATGACTAAAGATACAAAGTTTATTAACTTGACAAAGGATGCCAAAATAGCTTAAATTCTTATACTAGATACTTTGTTCGAGGTTAGGATGATATTTTATTCAAATTGTTGGGCTTTATATGTGAATTTCCGTTAGCCTTTGAAAATTTGATAGATGATACTATATCTCCTAGCGATGCATGAGAGCAACGGTCGTCTTGCGTAAAGACTTATGTTGCCAACGTTCAATAAGCAGGGATGAGAACGTCAAACCATTAAGACCTACCGGTTCAACTCCAAAGAAGGCATTTACAGTAATGTAAGAAACAATGTCTGTACTCCATCAGGCCTGGTTCAAGCTTTTCCGGTTATCTCTGGAATCCTTCTAAGTGGACTCTCATAAGGTTATATGTATTCAACAATATTTGAAAACAAGTTATCTGGTTAATCTGTCCGATGTCAAAGAATTCTCTATTATATGACAAATGTGGATCTATTTTCCATAAGTGAAATAAAATTTCTATCAGCTCACAATGTAAAATATTTTGAATAGAATTTATCAGGTGGACCAGGTTCACCATGGATATAGGATGAAATCACTCCATTTTTCCTCCTCTTTCTTCTTTGTTATGTGTATAGCAACACGATTTCATGCTAGGTCCAGTTCTGGTCCATCTAATAATTTCTCTTGATGCAGGATCCATCTTTACGTGCCTAAGTGTTGCATTGTTCTTTCTAGCAATGATGCCAAAGTAATCGGTCTATGGAGTCTCATTTCCTTAGAACTCGTTTGGTTCATAGAAAGATGAGTGGAGAGAGTGTGGTCAACGAAAAATAGAGAAATGCCTCATATTTGATTGAAGTTTTTAAAGAAGGGAGATAGAAAAGTAGCAATTTTATGGAAATAAGATTCTCATATTTAATTAAAAAAAACTGATGTGGGAACTCCTACAAGCTGAGAATTAGGAGAATTTTTTTTTCAATATGCCCTTAAGCTTTTAAATAGAATTGAGTAATGTTTTTTTCTTTATTAAGGTCATAACAAATATTTTACCCAACTTCTTCATAAAAGCAGATGCTCAACCAAATATAAGCCACTCTAAAATGTGTTATTTTCTCATTGCCATCCAAACATGCAAAAACTATTTTTTCAAGCATCGAACATTAACTTTGCAAAAAAATATTTTAATGAGAGAAAATTTTTGTCACAAACAAAACGAATCCTAGAACGAAGCTCTGGTATTTTTGGATTTATCTTCACACCTAGGTGGATCTTAGAGATAAAGCAAATGGCTGACTTTGCCAAGTTGACCTGTCATCCGGACACCGCACAATACTCCCTCAGAATCCTCCGAATAGCTTGAGTCGACCGTCTTGTCGCCCGGGCTAGTAACAAACAATCATCAGCAACAAGCAGGTGCGAGATCTGAGTCGAGTTCGACACCGGCCTGTAGGCCTCTGCCTCTTGCATTGTTGTAGCGCGATGGAGTGCTTTAGACAAGTAGTCAACGCAGATGATGAACAGAAGTGGTAGCAAAGGCCATCCCTGCCTCAACCCGACCGAAGACTCAAAAAACTACGAGGGTAACCATTCACCAGTATAGCAAAAGACGAAGACTGAATGCACCTTTGAATCCACCTGATCCATGGTCGGTGAAAACCAAAACTCTCCAAGGCACGAGTCACAAAGTCCTACCTCATTCTATCGTAGGCTCTCTCTATGTCAAGCTTCACACCAATCAAACTCCTGCCCCTCAGTGCTCTCTAGAGGTCACATATGAACTCGTGAGCAACGAACACATTGTCGAATATGAACCGACCACCCACAAAAGCCTCCTGCTCAAGGCATATCTATCCGGGAAGGATCCCTCTCATCCTCTAGACCAGAATCTTCGCCACGGCCTTGTACAAGGTGGTACATAAGCGGATTGACTGGAACTCTGGAAGTAGCTCGGCTCTGTTGGATCCTGTCTCTTCGAAATTAGGGTGATAAAGGTCCTCTTCCACTCATCAGGCATCGTTGAAGACAGAAAGAACTGTTGGATAGCTGTCGTTGCCTCCTGCATGATAATTTGCCAATACCTCCTGAAAAAAATTAGGGAAAACCCATTTGGACTTGGGGCCTTATCATCACCCAAGGACCAGAAGGCATCTTGGACCTCCATCTCTGACACTGACCAAGGCTACATTCTCATCCACCGAGACTCTCGACAGCGGAGCTGGCTTACAAATCACACCACCGCCATCCCCCACATCGGTCCACCTCGACCTAAAGAACTTTTCCAAGGTCCATTTGATGGCGCTGAGGTCCTCTGCCATCTGATCGTTGTTGTCCCTGATCCTACACACTTTGTTTCTATGCCTCCTAATGATGGTTGACTGGTGGAAGAACCTTGTGTTCCTGTCTCTCTCTGCAATTCACTAAACCCGAGATTTTCGTCTCCAGAAGACCTCTTGCTGCCTCAGAAGTGAATGGTGCTTGGATAGTAGGGCCCTGAGCTCCTCTTGGTCAGTGTCGGAGAAGCCCGACCCGCATACCTCTAGAGACAGGAGACTGAAGATAGCTACTTCGGTTTTCTCCACTCTCCTGAAAATGTTCCCCACTTCTTTTCGGTTCCATCTAAATAGTCGGCGCCTGGTCAGCTCCAGCTTGCGGGTAATCCTGTACATAACATCTCCCCGCACTAGTGTCCGCCAAGCCTCACGCACTACATCCCATGCCCGAGGATAGGAGAATCAAACTTTCTTAAAATGGAAAGGACAGCGTATCGGGATAAGGTATGAAGTACTCACGAGGACAGGGCAGTGGTCTGAGGCAATCTAGGGTAGGTGGTGCACCCAAAAGTCTGAGAACCTCTGGATCCAGCTAACCATGGCAAGTGCTCTGTCGATCCTCTCCTAGACACGCATCCGTCTCATCCTATTGTTGCACCAAGTGAACCTCGGTCCTGTGAACCTAAGTCTATGAGTATATTGTTCTTGGATGAACTCCTGGAACTCCCAACCACGTGTAACGTATTATTGTAGTTTTGTTTTTTTTTCATGCATGGGATGTAAACTATATTTTAGGTTATATGGCTTAAGAACATGAGCAGAGACAAGGATGTTTCTTGCCAATCTCAGGCCAGATGTCAATGGTGTCATGACTCAGGAATAGCAGGGGAGCAGTTGAGAATGTTCTTCCAAACACCTTGTCTCCAAGTCTCTCTCTTTGGTAGGAGTAGTCTGAAATCTGGATGGAAAGCAAGGGGAACTGACCGTATGTGGCATGC
Source organism: Phoenix dactylifera (assembly GCF_051530095.1). Lineage (NCBI taxonomy): Eukaryota > Viridiplantae > Streptophyta > Magnoliopsida > Arecales > Arecaceae > Phoenix > Phoenix dactylifera. Next base: position 22,711,395 of record NC_143200.1, read on the forward strand.
TAATACATGGTCCCAAGCAGTCAGAGATCCGGCTTGGGTCAACGTCTCTCTCTCTCTCTTTCTAGATTTTTGACTGAAAGGCTATCACGAAATATGTTTATGTACTAACAAGTAGATAACAATATGTAGCTGTTATGTTTTTTGGTATCTTTTATTACAGCCATCAGATTGGATTTTAATCGAACTATCGTAGGATAGCCGATGTTTATTTAGAGCTTATTCTATTTGCATCAAAAATAGATTGTAAGCTGTCATATTGCTTCTTCCCAGGTTGAGAGAGGAAATTGAGAGTGGTGTACAAAGGTTAAGACTTGGATTTTGTAATTAAATTTGAGCATTTTTTTTTTATAATTTTCTTAACTTTTCTCAAAGTACAGAAGGTGAACACTCCATGAACATAAGCAGGTCTTTGTCGAACCACGTAAAATTCTATGTTCTTGTATGGTTCCCTTGATTTTTTTTGTTATTTTGCTGAAAATATCTGCCGCAAAACTCTACCGTAACTAATACTTTTTTGTACATAGTTTTGATCTTATAAAGTGATGGTTTTTGTTGGAGCTATTGAATCTGCAACTTGTTAGCAGTCAAAATCCTCTCAAGTCGCTTGTGATGTAGCCGGCTGTGCTCGTACCAACAAAAAAAAAAAGAAAAAAGAAAGAGAAGAAGAAAGTCCTCTCGACTCAGTTAGGCGTTCTGTTCAAAAGGCCATGCTTTCCCGTATGTTCTCTCACAAACTACCCCGGTCATGGTCCAAGTCGTACCAACCCATGAAGGTGAAGTGTGGAGCCGCGGAATTCTCCGTCCTTAAATTTTTGGAAGAAATAAACAAGCAAACAATGAGGTCTTTTCAAAGAAAGGAACTTTAGCCATGTAACCAAACAGAGTGTTCCATGACATGATGCAGGGAATCCTCTCTTCTTGCCTGACTACCCGCCAAATTGCGCAGATTTACTCGTCTGATTGGCCCTTATTCTTTCTGCTGACTTTTTTTGGTCGGCCGTACCGATACTTGCTTGCCGGGCTATACCATCACCGACCCCTTTCCATCGAGCTAAAAGCTTTTCGAACTTTTGTGAGTCTTCTTGTAGTTAATTGGCCTTCTTGTTCCACCGAAAATTGGCCTAGTCTAGTTTACTTTAGGATCCACTGAGTGGACGGTCCAAATAAAGAAGACTTTGAAAAGTCTCTAGTTGTTTTCTCAGGACAGCTTCAATGATATCATATGAACCGCCAGTGCCAACCACAGCATCCCAAATTTATCTGATTCCTGGTCAATGACTGGCTTCTAAATCCTACACTGCTCTTTTTCATCCAAATACTTCATGTTTAGTAATCTGCAACGGATACCAACAATAAGGCCATGTTCTCACTTATAAGAATTGCCAACGACAGAAATATCAAAACTTTTTCCCTACCTCATCTGCATTGACTTAATAAAATTTTAAAATTTTCCTCATTAAACTTTAGCATTACTTTTTTTTAATCATTACAACAACATTTAAGCCTCAAAGATGATGACCACCAAGGCATGATGCAGATAGCAAATATTCAAGTTTCTTGCTTGCTAGACCTTACATGTAATTGTGACACACTGAAACACTGGTAAGCAGGCAGTTTGAAGATGTAAACAGAAGGGAAGAATTTCTCATGCCCTTAAAGCTATGATTATTTTTTTTTGAAAAAAAATAACCTTACTGAAACAGCCAGTCAACAAAACCCCTATGTTTTTAGCTTGTCAGTCCCATTGCCTCAGCGGTTGATGGGAGTATGCATCCGCTCGACAATCCTATTAACAGCATCTCGGGTCATCACAAAAGTATCATGCTGCAGGATGCTGTAAACATTCAGACCCTGCAAGAACCAAATTGATATCAACAAACAGATCAAGAGGAAAATGTACCACCTTATGATCAATAAATTCCTGAACCAAATTGCTGATCTTGTCATAACCATTCAATTCATTCCAGTATGGTTTGATTGTTCTTGTTCTTTTAATTTTTTAGGTTACTTACGATTGAAGGCAATACGTTCACATGATGCAGGTTTCTTGTTGCCAGCTTCAGTTTGTCATCTATAGGACCATCATCCACCAACAAAACCTTCTTCGTGTTCTCCAACTGGGAGATGTGATTCACAATATTTTTAGTCCTGTGGCTAGGAACCGCCAGATCCTCAAAAACTAGAAGCTGTTAGAAAGCACTATTAGAAACATTCCTGCATGATAAATACAAACAACTGAACAAGATGATACGAGATTAGTAGGGCATTTACTCTTAAGTGGTGCATGATATATACCAACTAGGCTTGACATGACATGACATGACAATTTGTCAGGTCTTAAAAAAAAAAAAATGGTGTGACCTATAGGAAATTTTGATGCCTGGCGGATCAACAATGGAAAGATTCAGATAATCCAATTGTATTCTTTTATATATATTGTGGTTAACTAAATAAGAATGCAAGGGATAACTAGCATTCCAACCAACTCCAAAGCTTTCAAAGCCATGGAGAATGCTGTGCCATGAGGACACGGCAAATAACTCGAGTAAAAGCTTGAAAAAACACTTACTAGAATTTCATCATGCATATGTTATATTAGTAGATATGGAATTAGATAACACTGAAAAAATGTAAATGTTTATTCTCAAAATAAGGGAGAAAAATAAAAGTTTATGTATAGTGGTCATATTAAGAAATTTAACATGCACATCAGAAGGGATCATCTCGAGGAAAGAAGAACTGAAGAAGCATAAAGAAAAGAAAGAAAAAAAAACAAGAAAGAGCAAAAATATAAAAACAAGTAAAGAACCCTTGAGATTTTTCAGTTTCCTTTTGTTGTTTTAATTTTTCACAAAAATATTAATTTTTTTGATTATCAATTTTTTATTTCTTATTAAAAATTTATTATTATTATTATTATTATTATTTTATAAAAAAAGTCTCTTTTAGTGAGTTCACCTTAGGTCCCCGATTGTATTGGGCCGTCCCTGTGCACATGTGGTGCGGGATAAACACTTGCTTTGCCTTCAGCTGTTCGAGTTGACAAGGCAACTTTCGGTCCCAGACGTCGAACCTTCTTTTGCAGCTTGATTGCATGGCTTCGTGGCTTAGGCCCATGCATGGTGGCACCATGCCTAAACTGTTAGATACAACTTCATCAAATCAAACAGCACTATTGTAATAGAAAATAGAAATAGCAAACAGGCTGTTCGAACCAACGCCATTCACTATAGTAAAACCAATGAACAAAAGCTAAAGTCAAGTAACCTGAGGCCCACGTAAAGTCCCATGCCTTGCTCGCCCGGTTCCTCTTTGCCTGTATGGTTTTCTCCCCGAGCCATTTACTTTCACTGATTGTTTTTGTTGAGTGTGTCCCCTGTAGAACAAGTTAGATGAGATGTTCCAAAATTTCGTGATTTCTTCATATTCAAGATTGAGAAAAAAAGAAGAAAATCTAACATATCAATTGGCATGATTTACTTGAGAAGATGCATGCTACATGCATTAGGATCTCATCATACGCCGATCCAGCCGCCCACAAGCATTAAATTGCAGACTTACATAATCATATATGCGCATGCCTACATGCATAGATGAGTGAAGAGTAACTTGATTTAAGTCCGTGATGTGCTTCACTTGCAAAGTCACATTTCACTTCATAGATTACTCTAGGATGATATATAAGTTATTTAACATGTAATAAGATAATATGATCGTGTATATGAAATTCCAATGGAAAAATCTAGAAGTAAAGAAGTATAAATGCAGATAAAAAGCCTAGCTAGATAACAATTCACTGCACAAGCTATTTGGACATTAGAGTTTACTGGATCACCAGTTCAAGAGTTAATACCCATAGTAAGCAAAAGTTCCCTTACTTCACATACCAATAATCATGTAATTAAGACATCATGTACAAATTTCATTCGTAATTGCACTTGTAGTAACACAGGGACAGAACCATAGTTCATAAGCTTCAACATTTCTTTGGAAAAAAAATAGCCACAACTGTAACTTCTTATAGCACTATAAAAATTGGAGAATAGATAATTAAGAAAAAGGTCATGACTTTCTCTGGCATAGATTAAATATCAAGGTTTGTTTCATGTTAGTTATATTTCAGAAGCGCTGAAAGTCAAGAGATAATTATCTGAATGCTTCATATACAGTTGTTGGTTTTGTGAGTTACGCAAGATATGTTCCAAAACCCAACAACTGAATATAAACCATTTAACATTGTAGGCAAAAAAAAAAAAAATTAATCAAAGTTGAAGTTCAGTGCGCTTTCGTTCTTTCCTTTTCATTCAAATTAAATTCTAAAGCTTCAGCAGGTTCAGCTTGATGTAGTAATGTGTCAAACTAAGGAAACTCAAGTGCAAAGGCCTGATGCAATTCTTCTTCATATGTACCGAGGGCTGGCTCTACAAATCCTTCAGGACAAAATTTAAACTTACACCATCAGTAAAATTTTTCTAGAGGAACTCCAATCTTCCCACTATATCCACTTCACAATGATCAGTGCAATTTCAAATATTACTCAAATCTATATAGATGGGCACCACAGTACTTTTTTCCATCAATCATTAATCATTCTCCTTTGCAGAATCAGAAGTCATTTCTGAAGAACAAAATTTTCGATGAGTCACCCCTCTCCCAAATTGAAATACAGAAAAAGAAGACATACGGGGATGTTCCGAGGAACAAAAAACTATACAATTGGAAGGAACAAGAAATGGCCATGCTACACCAATGCCCATATGGGCTGGGTCTATGTATCTCTAATTTACATGTCAAATTCTGGGACAATGGTTAGGATATCAATGCTCGTTGGATTAAAACAGCCAGATATGCCTTAGGAACATTTATATCGTCAGCACCTTTTATTTGTGTGATTCTGTGTCAATTCTGATTTAGAAAAAATACTAAGTCGTAACACTATATATTTTTTCTAAATCGCGATCTTGGATTTTAGAGTGACATGTGATGTGATCAGTCCGATTAATCGAGCATGGATCAATTATACTCATAGTGCCTGCACAAAATCTCACCGGTGTTTCCGGTAATTAAGGCTCCCCGATGCTTAAGTTAGCGTGGAGTATTTGTTGGCCAAAAAGGTCCTTAGATGTTATCTGATAGGGCTACTTATATTTTCCGTAGAGATGCCCAAGTGGCGAAGGTATTACTCGTCCTCATCATAGAAAGTGATGGCACCGGCCAGGTGTAGCATGCACCTATCAGTGCCTATTAATCAAAATCCCAAATATGGCCTATTGAGGTTTTGATTCAGCTCATTTGTAAATTGTGCATGCACCTTGGCTGCGTGCTTAGACCTGGACTTACTAATTTAGGTAGGCTACCCATCTGTTTTGGATTCAAACCCCCCCCCCCCCCCCCCCCCCCCCCCCACTCCTCTCTCTCTCTCTCTTTATTGTTCTCAAATTCTCTCACCTAGATTCATGTAATGATGTGAGGGCTTGGGAAAACTCTATCAAGGCTCTTTTGTTTGAAGTAGATCCAAGCAACGCACCGTGTGGATATAAAGTTTGGATGTCATGCCCGGGCATCAGCCATGAGTACGACTCGTAAGAAAATCGACCGCTCATTTAAAATATATTTTCTATCATTGTATGATTTATCGAAATAAAAATATTTGTACGCATTGAATCAATTCTGCAGCATATCATAACCTTTTCTGCAATCTATTTTTCCGTATATCATGCTTTTGAATAGTCCTCTTCAAGAGTTTGATCGAGCCGCCTGATTTTAGTTGCGTGTGCAACCTTTTGGCAATTCTTGGTAAATATCAAGAGCTATAACATATTAGCTTTTATATTTGTACATTTCTTATGCCTTATCTTTAAAAGGTATTATCTTAGTGGCACTAATGTTGATTAAGAAGTCATCAACTCCACTTATAAAATTTAAACCTTTTTTATAATTATTAGATTTATAAAAATAAATTTATATGAGGATCGTGGGGGTGGGCGGTCCACATCGATTATTTGCTGAGTATATCTTAAATATTTTTATAAAACTAATAAATTTAAAATATTTTTTGATTATTTTTTTTGGATGAAATTTTAGATTGTAATAATAGGTAGTCTAGCACTCTTTTAAGCCCCTTTTTTTTTTTTTTTGAATAACCTAAAATATCATATCCTGCCATGTCATACGTGCATTGGATCTGCTAGCCCAACCTATTATCTAATAAATAGGTCAAACTTAAAACGGGTCAGCACGAAAAGGGTCCCACCTAACCCCTTAATACCCTCATCATCTCACTCTGGAATCCAGACACATGTAAAGAAAGAGCTCTAATAATTGGCCGGTCACATTTATCTAACCACGTCCGGATCCAGCCAAACTTAATGGCCTACTTAATTAAAGATATCATTGCCGAAAATAACGACAACTACATCCATCCGTTCACGTGGTAATCACGAGATATCTTACGTACGGACGGATGGAGAAGGGGGCCGCGGCAAGGCGGCAAGTCGGCAAGGAAAGGGAAGGCCCGGGTTGTCATTGGCCCTCACTTTCGTTCCGCCGAAGAAAAGAACTAGCCAAAGCCGGCTGCTGCCGTCTCCTTCGCCTCCTCTCCTCGCTTCTCCGTCTTCTTTTCTTTTCGTGTCCTCATCATCGATCGAGAAGGTCCTCGATCTGTTCCCAACCGCACCAAGAAATCCCAAGCCCTCCCTCTTCTTGATTCGAAGGGGAGAAGACTTCAAGAGAGAGCTCCAAGGCTTTGCCTTCTCTCCGGCTTGTCTTGGTCCTTCTGAAGCTCTTGTTCACCGATCCGGGATAGGGTTTTGAACTCTCTTCTGGGTTGGGAAGTGGTGGGTGGAGGTGTCGGAGATGGCGTTCTTGTTGGGGTTGTTCCTGGGAGTCGTGGTTGGGGTCGGGCTGGTGATGGGCTTCGTCCGTTCCGAGAATTACCGATCCAAGAAACGATCCGAGCTGGTACATTCTTTTCTTGCTTTGCTTTGCAGGTGTTTTATGTTTTCTTTTTTTTTTTAAAAAAAAAATGATAAGCTATTAACCCTGTTTTGATGAATTTGCATGTGGACGACAAGGAATGGATGCTATTTTTAATTTGGGTGATTGGATTCTTATTTCATTATCTTAATACGAGTCTTGATGAAGGTGTCTTCTGGCACTCACATTATGTCAATGGCGTTCGTAGGTGCAGATTGTATATCCGAGTTATCTCAATGCGGTGCAATTTATGTTGCCTGGTGTGGAGATGCTTCTGGTTTTACCTGCTAAGCTGCTTCCTTGATAAAACTATGCAATGATTATGTTTTCCTTCTTTAGAGTGTTAAAAAAAAAAAAAAAACCACAGTCTATTTTCAGTCTAGAAACCAACAAAGGGAATACAATTTGAGATTAAAGGATTTCAGGTTTAGTAGTTGGCTGTGAGGACTGAAAAGGATTTTTCTTCTTCAATCTCTGCTTAGCGGGCATTCCTACATTTCCAAATCAGAAGCTTCCATAATTATAGCTGTAGGGGATAACTAATTGGTTTTTTGTCTCTAGCATTCTCACAAGACAGCAAAAGAGGAATAGGAAAACCCCTGAGTAGAGAATAGTTTACAGATCCAGCTTCCGTCTCATCAGCATAAGTAAGTCTTTTACAAAATCAGGGGCTATAACATTTGACTCTTTATGAGTATGAGGATATCCTAAGAACATACACACTTCATGAACTGAACATTAAAGTATATCCTCCTAGTGATAGCTTCTGAAAGAAACATACTCGTCCAAAGAGTTTGGCTTGAAGTGAAGTGAGAACAAAAATAGTTGCGGAGCCAAAACTTTATCAGGACAGGTCACCTGGAATGCTGGAAAGGCATATGATTGATATCTAGTAGTTATGCATATTTGTCTTCATGCTAGGAGTCATTGTCAAGGTTACTTTTATGAAAGTTTCTATTCGAAAACAGTTAATGATCTATACCAGATGAGTTAGAAACCATTGAAATTCTTAAGACATATTTCTAAATTCTAACAGCATTTTTTATTTATATAATTTTAATTGAATCAACAAACTGGGTTTTTAACTCAGTATGAAAATAATCAGATAAATCAAATGGTTGGGCATGCCTTTTCATATAACGTTTCTTAGTCATTCTGAAATCATTAACAAAATTGGCATAATAATGAAATCTAAACATCTCTGTTATTCTTAAGGATTCTCAAACATCACTAAAAAGGATTGTCATGATACTGTCCTTGTTGTGGAAATACAGTTCTATGGTGTTTCCATACCCAGCAACCTTTACATAAAATTTCTGATTTCGATAATAAACAAGTTAAGAGATTTTAATTTTCAACGTGAGGAACCGGGGAAAAATATTTCTAACAAGGAGACATGGAAGAATGTTATGCAGAATTCACTGAGACCCGGCTATGATAGTTGAGTTCTTAAGCATCATGCTCTTGTAAGTATTGGAGAACACTGGGAACGAAAAAAAAAAGATTTTGTTAATCTATTAATAAATAGAAGAGTCAGAGAAAATTTAGGAATATAAGCAAAGAGGACAGTTGAATTAGAATAGCATGTGTCAAAACTCAAAATGATGCGAACAGCTATGTTGAATCACTGAATCACCTATCTGCTAACTTTGCAGAAGAGCTTCAATAAAAAATATCAGAAGTCAAAATACATAGATCGCTTGTCATGTTATCCAGAATTAACAATTCGAGAAGTTCAGGGAGAACAAATGTTGACTTGCTGAGTGAACCAAATTAGTGGATGAAACTGAAACATTATCAGCTGATGATGAGTTAATTTCTCAGTAAATCCATGGGAACCTATGCAGCAATAATTCTTTAATAACAAGCATGGTGGGAAGACAAAGTGCCATTATAGATTATGTTATTTTATTTCCGCTGCAGTGCTTCAACTTTCAACAAAGTTATTTACTTTTTCTAACTCCTGTAGTTGGCTTGTTGTAGCAATCTTAATGATGGGATATGTCTTGCTAGCTCATTTATTGTAGTCTCTTGTACTAAGAACTTCGGACCTGTGAATTATGTTTAGGTCCAAAAGCTACACCTGGGCAGCAAATGGGTAGAATGTGGGTTGGGCACAACCCAACCCAACCAGAAGGCCCAGCTTGTCCTGATTAAAAGGTAGTCTAGAAGATTGTCTGCATCTCATAAAAATATTAGACCAAACAAACATATATATGTATATAAAGGGCCTTTTTCGTGCATTTGGGGACCCCTCGTACCCTTCCTCATCTGATCCAGGAAAGTCCCTTTTTGGTTAGGCCATTCTGGACGTTTTTCAGAATGGGGAGCTAGCCAACACCAACCCTTTTTCCGACGGTGGAGCTAAGAGCTTATATATATATATATATGTATATATATATATGTATATATATATATATATGTATATATATATATATGTGTATATATATATATGTATATATATATGTATATATATATATATGTATATATATATATGTAGATATATATATATATATGTATATATATATATATACATGTATATATATATATGTATATATATATATGTATATATATATGTATATATATATATGTATATATATATATGTATATATATATATGTATATATATATATGTATATATATATATATATGTATATATATATATGTATATATATATATATGTATATATATATATATATATATATATATGTATATATATATATATACACATGTATGTATATGTATATATATATATATGTATATATATATATATACATGTATGTATGTATGTGTGTGTATGTATGTGTGTGTATGTATGTATGTGTGTGTGTGTATGTATGTATATATATATATATATATATATATATATATATATATATATATATATATATATATATGCATGCATGCATGTATGTATGTATTACAATTTAATGATAATGATGTCGCTAAAGATATGAAGGTATATGTTATGTGTAAAATATGTCAATGTCTAGATAGATATATGTTGTCTACTTGGAAGCCTGCATTACATATGTTGATATTAAAACTGCAGTACTTTTTCTTGTACTTGAAATGCAAAAAATTGTGGATAAGTGAGATTACTAGTTATTTTCCATGAATCGACTTGATTTCTTAAATATTTGAAGATGCTCGAGATCATTTAATTTTAAAATATTTTTTAATAGAGGGTCTAAAGTATCTGGATTTTGGGTTTTTCTGCTGCTGAAACAATACATCCACCAATTTTTGCCCAACTAAAAGATGCTGTGACATCAAGTTTTTGTTCTCATTGTGTTTGGGATCAAAGAAATTTCTTACCTCATTTGATAGTGAATAGATAAAATATATGTGCCTCTTGAGGTTTCCTGTGCTGATGGACAATGTGTATTCTTATTGCAGGCTGCTATAGTGGCAGCTTTCTCAAAGATGACAGTCGAAGATTCCAGAAAGATTCTTCCAGCTCAGTTTTATCCATCATGGGTTGTTTTCTCACAGCGCCAGAAGTTGAGTTAGTTTTGGTTTTAAACGACATTCTTTATGTGCCACTTTTTTTTAATGTCTTACTGATTCTGGTTTTTATCATTCTTGCAGTTGAACTGGCTCAACCTCGAATTGATGAAAATCTGGCCTTATGTTAATGAGGTCCTGATTTATTCTTTCTTGGTCACTGCTCTATGCTTTCAAATTCTGAAAGACTGGCACCAAGTAGTACATTTCAGTTTGTTTGCAAACATCCGTAGAGAACTTATATGGATAGGGTGACTAATGTGTGATTAAGAAAGAAATTTCCTTCTTGCATAGGATTGCTTGATTGTGTTTGCCATTTGATTGTCACAGGCAGCATCTGAGCTGATAAGGACTTCTGTTGAGCCAATTCTTGAACAATATAAATCATCCATCTTATCTTCACTTAAATTTGCAAAACTAACTCTTGGCACTGTTGCTCCACAATTTACAGGTAGGTCCTTCAAACAGTTGCTATTACATCTGATTATTTCCTAGAGTTACTTCATACCCTGTTGATTTATCCGAATTTCACTTTGCTGAAGGGATAACATTACTGCTCCAATAATATGCAAATTACAGTAATTTCATTCATTGCCTGTTATTGGGATAATTGCTTTTCTTCTTCCCCCCTTTCATCTTAGTTATTTTTATTATTAAAAATGATAAATATAACCTCTTCAAGATCCAAAGAAATACATATCATTGCACAGTATATTTTCTAATGATCTACTACATTTTGTGTTCAAATGAGAACATGGTAATTTTTTGTCATGGGGTTATCCTATTACAAAACTTTCTCATAGCAATTTTTTATTAGAAATTTATAATGTAATCATCTTTTCCAGGAGTTTCTATAATTGAAGATGATAGTTCTGGGATTACCATGGAGTTGGAGTTGCAGTGGGATGGTAATCCAAACATTGTACTTGATATTCAAACAAAACTTGGTGTGGCACTTCCCATACAGGTAATACAAGTATTTCTTGCTTAGATTCGAAACGGCAGATATTCTGAAGTAATCAATAGAGAGGCTAGGTGCATACATAATTATGTCACTGCATCCTTGATGAATTACTGTTCTGACTGTGTAATGCTGCAGTATTTCGCTCTATTCATGAATTATGTCCTGTGATTATTTTATTTTATTTTTTAAAGTCTTTCTCTCCTGGGTTTTTTTTCCATTTTGAAAAAGTTGCAAAGCCAATCTACTTAATATTTTTTTTTTGGAAAATGTGAATCACAATGCTATGCTTTTGCAGCCCCCGGTAGATTTGTGAAAAAAATGTGCTCATAGTACATGTCTCTCAATTAATTTTGTGGATCTGTTGTGCAGTAATGGATGATTTCATCCTTCTGGATAAGAAGCCAATTTGATGTCGCTGTTCAGAACCTAAATTTTTTTCTTTTAGTTTAATCTTAAGGGGCTAATGTACCTAATTCGCCACTCATAAGGAAGAGAGCTAGGTATTGATCTGAGTTGGCCCATTTCTGGAGATTCTTTGGAAAAGGATCCTTGTTTCGGTGTTTTGAATTGAGGCTTTTGAGCAGCCTCATGGTGGAATTCTCAGAAGTGTCCTTTGAATAAGTATAAGGGCATCCAAGTAGAGTTTGTGTTGTTGATAATTGGAGTAATGTTACATTATGCTATAGAGGGTTCTACCTTTTCAAACATTAAAACAATAAAATATTGCATTGGTATTCGTCATTAAGGCATGATGTGAGAGCATCAAGGACATTACTATATGCTATATAATTATGCTATAGAGAGTTTTGCTCAAGTTATATAGCATAATGTATATCCTCTTAGTGTTATTTGTATATTCTAATGGATTTATAATCATGAGAAATAGTTTAATTACACTTTCAACTACAGTGAGCTGATATCCTCTTAATTGTGCATGTGTTTTCACTATTCCTAATAAAGTGACTTGAATACTCACTCATTACACCATTTTAATAGTTCTAAAAGTAAACTTATTGTTGTAAACAAACTAAGCGCAAGCAGGCTAAGCCTAGCTCAAGCTTGGTTACTTTTGTAAGCAAGAAAAGCTTATATAACTTGAGCAAAACTCATGAACACCTCATTTAAGAAATCTTGTGAGAGCCTACATACGTATACACGCACGTGCCAATTTATATTTCCAAAACTGAACTTAGGGCTGAATGGAGCTCAAGAAGCCTAGCTCAAGTTCGGTTCATTTTGTAATCAAGAAATGCTTATATAACTTGAGCAAAATTTGAGCTGCTTGTGAACACCTCATTTAAGAGATCTTGTGAGTGCTTGAGATCTCTTGGTGCTTATATATACATATATGTATGTGTATATACACACATATACATACATATATATATATACACACATAAACATTCACATATATATATATATATATATACACATATACATATATATATATACACATATACATACATACATATATACACATACATATATGTATATATGTATGTGTGTGTGTGTAGATATAATGTATAGACCCACACGTACGTAGATACATACGTGCACCTGTCCTTACTAGAACCTCCTCAGGTTTTTGTTGTATGTGTCCACACTATCTTAAATTCTTAATTGATTTTCCGTCCATCTGTCTTTAATTTGTGCAACTCCTACGGCCTTCTTATATATTCATTTTTCAATCTATCATTTCTAGTTTTACCACAAATTCTTCTTAACGTTCTCATTTCTGCTACACTCAACTTGTTTTCATGTACTTTATTGCCCGACACTCCAAGCCAAACAATAGTGCAGGCTCTATGTAGACAAACCCACACTTGGAGCAAATTTCCGCTGTTATATCTCAATGTTATAGTTGAAATACATTCTTTAATATACATATTATATTGTCTTTAATAATTGCAAATACAAACTAGAGAATATATTGTATTTTAATTATTTATCTATTTCAAGGATTTCTGTTGTTGGAAAGGAGATATCTGGACAGTGACCAGCATGGAACAGCATGTTCAATGCTGATGCAATTGCAGAGATGTGCCAATGCATGTTTAGAGCTATACTAAAACAAAAACAATGTTAAAATTAACTTAAGAATTTAGAAAAGTCTTTTTGTTCAATAATAAAAAAGCATTTAGTGGATGTTGTATTACCTAGCGGCAGTGTTGGTGCTGGACTGACATGGGCAAGCACTTAGAAACCTTGATTTATTTCTATTTCAAGCTTAATTAAGCTGATTGCAAGTGAGGCAAGCTAGCTCTAGCTTGGATCATTTACTAATCATCTGCACTGATAATACTGTAAAAAGCTCTTTTCTGTTTTGGCGAATTGTTTATTATTTCTTAAACAAATTGAAATAGATGAACTTACAGAATGCGAGAAACCATAAATTTAATGGAAGTTGATTGGAAGTACTCAGTTATCAATCTTTTTTTTTTCTCCCATTGCTTCAAACTAGTCAAATTCTTACAAGCTGCAAAATTTCCAATCCAGGTGAAAAACATTGGTTTTACTGGTGTTTTTCGTTTAATCTTTAAACCATTGGTGGAGGAGTTTCCCTGCTTTGGTGCTGTCTGTTATTCATTGAGAGAGAAGGTGAAAACACTATGTCTAATGTTTTGGTCTTGTTAGTTACTGTGGTATTGTGTATTATATAACGATATACCTTTGACTGTAGAAAAAGCTGGATTTCACTCTCAAGGTTATTGGTGGTGAAATATCATCTCTTCCTGGAATTTCTGATGCAATTGAGGTTGATAATTCCTTCCTTAGCACATTGCATCTCTTTTATGTGCATGGACACCAATACATACCTACTGATACTATGAAAATAATATGTTCATCTAGGGAACAATACGTGATGCTATTGAAGACACCTTAACATGGCCAGTAAGAAAAATTGTTCCCATTTTACCTGGGGATTACAGGTATAGTCATTTATTGGTGCATTTGTATTGAAAATTGTACTTCCACTTGTTTCACAATGTCAATGACAGTTTATTGCTGCTTAGTGACCTAGAACTGAAACCTGTTGGAATTTTGGAAGTAAAGCTTGTCCAAGCAAGGTCCTTAGCTAATAAAGACATAATAGGAAAATCCGATCCCTATGCTGTGTTGTATGTACGCCCATTACGTGACAGAATGAAGACTAGCAAAACAATTGTAAGTCTACATGCAAATTCTTTCCTTGCTTTTCAGATCTTGTGTCTTTTATCTGGAGTTAACTTCATATCTTATACAGAACAATGATTTGAACCCTATCTGGAATGAACACTACGAGTTCATAGTTGAAGATGCGTCTACTCAGCATTTGACGGTAAAGATATATGATGATGAAGGGATCCAACCATCCGAACTTATTGGTTGTGCTCAAGTGAGGTTAAAAGACCTTCAGCCTGGAAAAGTGAAGGATATCTGGTTGAAACTAGTCAAAGATCTGGAAATCCAGAGAGATAGGAAAGAGAGGGGTCAGGTTGGCTTGCATATCATAGATTTTTTTTTTCTTTGTATCTTTTTTTTTTGTTGTAACAAAATCAAGTATTTTAAAGATCACATATGGTAATGACATGCTAAAGAAGAAACAATAAAAATGGAGATGCCTTTCACAAATTCAAACTTCTGAAGTACAACAAGTATCAGACAAAAAAAGGTCAGATACTTGTAAAGAATGGATAAATAAAAAATAAATTAAAAGGTAGTAATTTAGTCCGTCGCCTGCTATTTGTTGCATTCTGTTTAATATGAAGATAAAGATTTTCACTCTCCAATTTCACATGCACTAGTGTCTTTATTATGAGTTTTTGTGTTTAATCCTATTTCTTGATTTAATATTGGGTTCTGTGGTTGGACCTTTGGGCATGATGAAGATCTTAACTCTTAGTACCAAAAAAAAAAAGAGAAAAAGATCTTAACTCTAATTTAAAAAGAAAAAAAAACTAGCATGTAGTCTGTTATAGATGCCTGGACCGGATTGCATGATCAGCAAAGCATTCTATTGGAGGCCAGCACACCTGTAGCTTAAACTGGCATGCATTTTACAAATAACTAAATAAAATCGTAACTAATAAATCTTTAGCTTTTCATGGATATAATTGGAAAATGCTCATCCTTATCTATAGATCCGTCATTGTTTTTGTTGTTGTTTACTTCTTCTTTTCCTTTCACAAATTCTGGAGCTGGGCAATGAAATGACTGACCGATTAGCTTAAAGGAATTATCAACCTGCATTTTAGGAGAAAATGTGAAAGTAAAGTAGTTGGTGCTGTTCCGTACTTTCCTGTTATTTTGTTTTATGACAGTTATAATAAATAATTCTATATCATGTAGTTTGATTTATAGTTATTTACTAATATTGTTTTCTTGTATTCTTGTCTTGAAGTTTTTTGAATATGCTCTGCAGTTGAATGAGCTTAAACTGCAGATCCGTTAGAGTAGCTCTGTTTCTCCAAACTGACTGATCTTTTAGGTCTAACCATAGACTCCTCAAATAACTTTAGTAGCCTGGCTCTCCCTCACTTTCATGTTTTGGTGCCTCTTCTTAGGGTTCTATTTTTCCAATGAGGCTGGTCTTCCCCTTAAATTTTCGAATGGTTTTTTTAAGGTGTATTTTGAAAAATGTCCTATTGTGTAACTTTCTAAATTAGTGTATAATATTTTTGTAGAATTGTTGTGATCATGCATATGATTGCTTGATATCACTTTTTCTTCTGATATTGTAATATGTTTACCAGACTTCATTTTAATTGGGATCTTTTGCTTCATTTATGCCTTAAAAATCTCCATGTCTGTCTGGAGTTTCTCCAAATGTAGGGCAATCTTGAGGAATTGCTTTCTAGTTGCATGAACTTCAACCGTATGAACTGTAAGGTGGTGCCTTGATTGCTAACTGGCCTTTACTTTGTGGCAAGGCTTCTCTTTTGTCTGAAGCTGCTGTTTGTCACTAGGAAGCACCAGTTTGGGGAGTTGACATCAGGCTGAGGGGTAGTCCTTTTACATTCTCAAACTTTTGTGGATCATAAGTTGATTTATTCAGCCAATCCCATATATGTGGGATGCTTTGTTGGTTAGGGTAAAGGTAATTCTTTCCTAATGCTTTATAATTCAACATGGGAGGGTGCATGTCAGACTGATATCTGGTTGTAATATCTGGTCGCCTTTTTTATCGGTCCTTCCTGCTAAAAACTTATCAACTGTTATTTATCTGTGCTGATGAATTATTCTGTCATATTAGGTAGAACAACTTGCTGGATGAAAGTTGAGGCTCAACTAGTTTACTATTGCTCAAAACTTTTGTTCATATCGATAATACATATATTTATGTGCATGTGTGTATTTTGGACTTCTTGAACTGCTGTAGTTCCAATAACACATGTTGTGCCTTATCGCTTCAGGTGCATCTAGAGCTTCTGTACTGTCCTTTTGGCATGGAGAATGAGTTTTTAAATCCTTTTGTCAGTCAAAGTTTTTCAATGACTTCATTGGAGAAGGCCCTCAAAAGTGGGGTGAATGGAACCGATGCTGCTGTGACTGACAGGACAGCATCTCTTAGGAAAAAGGATGTCATTATAAGAGGAGTTCTCTCTGTGACAGTTATATCTGCAGAAGATTTGCCTGCAATGGACGTGATGGGAAAGGCAGACCCATTTGTTGTTCTGAGTATGAAGAAATTAGAAACAAAGAATAAAACAAGGGTAGTTTTCTGATCCTCACGAATTTTGAAAACCTTGTACTCTTTTGAAATATGAAAAACTGTGGCCCTGTTTTGCAGGTAGTAAATGAAAGCTTAAATCCAATTTGGAACCAGACCTTTGACTTTGTCGTGGAAGATGGACTACATGATATGCTTATTTTGGAAGTCTATGACCATGATACCTTTGGAAAGGTGAGTTCTCTTTCGATCTTTTCATTTTGGCTGCAACAATTAGCTGCATGCGAGTTTGCAAAAGCTTGGGTAGCTTTTAATTATTCCTATAGTATCCTTAAGTACAAATGAATCTTGAAGGAAATTCCCCTTGGCTAAGTTCTTGTTTGTTGTTTGTAACGTCTCAGAGTTCTGATTTGAATGCAGAGAATAAAGAAAACAACAACAAAAAAAAATCGAACCTCTAGTCTTTGCAGTTGCATTCAAATTTGGCAAAAAGAATGTTTCTAACAATATCATTCGCCATTATAGGATTACATTGGGAGATGCATCATGACACTAACAAGGGTGATAATGGAGGGAGAATTTACTGAGAGTTTTCCTTTAGAGGGGGCTAAGTCTGGAAGGTTGAATTTGCATCTTAAGTGGACGCCGCAGCCAATTTACCGGGACCTATAAATCATAATGGATGAAAGCCAAGCGTCTCTCTCTCTCTCTCTGCCGTGGATTAATCCTCTTATATACCAATTCCTGGATAAGGCCTCGGCTTCTCACTAGTGAAGAGTTGTAAATTTGAATTTTTTTTTTTTTTAATCTGTAATGTGTCATCAAGTCCTCATGGTTGATTGGTTTCTGTTTGTTTCTGGAATCCCTGCTGAGTGTAAATCATGATATACACGAGAATGAATAGAAGAGTGAAAAATGTCATAGGAACGTTCACAATTTGTCAGCACTACGGAACTTATTATATTGTTGAGTAAATAGCGTAATGACTCGCAATTTACCTATCACTCGTTTCCCCATCTAGCTAGAAGAATCGCACCTTGTAGCGGGACTGGAAAGCATCTGGTGCGGTGATGCGTTCTCATAATGTTCATTTTTGCAGTATCGTTTGAAGTCTTGTAGAGGTCGCTGGTGATATACGGTTGACCGTGGTAAATGAGAATATATATATATTCTGTTTCGTCAATTGGTATATTGGCTGCTTTGTTGTCAGCGATCTCTGTCAACTAATTGCTCTCCTTTCGTGTATCCTACTTCTCTGCCTTTTTTAAAAAAAAAGAATACCTCTCAGCCCTATGAAAAAGTGGTATTTTTGATTGCGCTGCAGCGATTGATGCTTCATTGAGTATGCTTTGTTTTCTTGGTCTAAGCTAGAAATGTTACTTCTGTGACACTGATTTGTTTTATTAGTTATTTTTGGTTGTCAGTGTGGGGAGAAGTTTCCGTATAAAAACATATACATAGATTGAATTTTTCCTTTTTTTATATCAAATCTAAAATAATCTTGAAGGTTGTCTCAGCACTGTAGCGTCATGTCAGAACCTCGTAGCCAACGTTGCACCTTGCAGCCTTTATTTATCTGGCTATTTTCATGTAGATGTAATCTCTCGCCAATCAACACGAGCTTAAGGTTTAATTTGAGTAATCGCGGCTCCATATATAACAAATTATGAAGTTGCTCGAATAGGGTTACCAGGTTGTTTGAAATAAATCTCGTGTAGTTCGTGATGCTGCAAGATGGTGGTCCTCTGTCGATCTGTGATTTCATCTCCCTCTACAAATCAAAGCGAATCCACACACCAAGTGATAAAAACGATCATGGCCATTCGACTTCATCAGCAATTGGGGGGGGGGGGGGGGGGGGGGGGGGGGGATTCATTGTTTGGTAGCTTCCCCGACCGCACTCTGCAGAACCGATGATTCTTTTACCCGAGAATTTGTTCCAGGGTTCGAGATGCAGTAGGGATGTGTGCGCACGTCAGCATCCTTATGGCGCTTCACCGCTATCACCCAAGATCTTCCAGCCAAATGGTTGGAGGCTCCGTCCCGAGCATGAGAAGCTGTAGGTGTTTTGAGTCGTAAACTGTCGTTTCTGGAATCTTGAGATAAAAGCGGGTAGAATCACACACGCATAGGGATGAGGGTACTGATCGTTATGGAGATATTTTATGGGTCCTGCTAGCTTAATGACAAGCAAAAAGGCTCTACAACATGAATTGTTTGATGTTTGGGTGCTATAAGTGGGGATTATGCATATAACAAATGCATGCAAACAACTAACCATTTAGGGGACAAATCATGGTACCAAGTGTTGTTTTGGTACAGTGCCATTGGTACCATGTTTACAATAATAAGAGTTTTGTTAAAAAGACATAAAAAAAAAAACAATATCAAAATGCCAATTGAACTCATGTAATTAGAGGAAAAGAACATGAACAAGTCTTTGTCCCCCCCCCCCTTTTTTTTCCTTAATCCTTTTTGCCGCAAATGAGACTAATAAAACACTCGAGGCATAGTAGCATTGAGTCTGGATGAATATAAGCATTTTGGTAAATATAGAGCAACATTTTGGTGACATGAGGAATTGAAGAACTTCAGCATTTAGGAACTCATTCAGATTACATTTGCTGTAACTGATGTGTATTATAACTAGAAGTTGTATACCATCTGCCGTTGCACCCTTCAAAATCATAGGGTTTCTGTATCAGCCTTGCTGATGGTATTGATGTATCCCCACAATGATATTTTTTTTGGATTTTTCGGGTCATTCACCTCGTAACCAAAATCAGATGTAATCCATCTAATTTCTCCCTGCTCAATTCATAAAGGCAGTACTGGTATATGAATCTGTTTCAACTTTCAAGCAATGTTGAAACAACCATCCAAATAATTACGAGATGTTCAGAAGCCCACCTAAAATTTCTGCTCATAGAGGGCTCATCACCCAGGCATTTTGCCATTCCTGTTAGTTTAGCATTTTAGGTAAACCTGATGTCACCATTTTCATCAAAAAGAAAGGTGCTGGCAGTATATCTCGCAACAAAAAGAACCCATCAAAGCAAAGAAGATAATGCAGTTCTGCGTCAATGCATTATTTGCAGCTTTAATTACCTCGTGCACGTACGGAGGCATCATCTGCCAAGATCTGCATATAAATAATAGTACACCCATGCAAAGATGAGTTGTGCAGGCTCAAAAAAAATCTTGAAGAGCTTTCTTTGCCTCTAAAATTCATTAGCATATCCACTTGAGTCATCTCCCATCACTATTGTACATTCATGGGCCCTTGAAGAATCGGAACGGTAGGAGGCATGTCCAACAGGAAAAAAGCCGCACCACTAACTTGTCTCTCAGCATCACAAGAAGAACAAAACTATTGGTACTTCTATTCTGTTTATTTATCAACTAATAGGAAAACTAATGTTTCTCCATCAGCTCACAGCATCAGTCGGCCTTCTCCGAAATAAGGCCTGAACTAGCGAAAAAACTGCTACCAGTGCTATCTCAACATGTTCTGAAGTGCTGGTCCTTACGCAAACCTGACCCAACCTTCTATTGTTCAAATTGGCACTAACAGACATCTTCATACCACGGCCAACTCTTAAGTCTGACTGAATACTTCCCCCTAGAACCAACTCTTTATCCAAGGAAAGTAAAGTGGCGGCAAGCACCACTCTATCATCCCTAACAGGGTAGTCTCTCCCTCGCATGGTTGCTTCTAAACCCCCTCCATATGCTACCTGACCACAGCCCCCCATCCGCCCAGCGTTCAGCGCCAGCAAAAATCTCCTCCCAACTGAAATGGAGTCCTCAAGTTTGGCACCAATAAAGTGCACACCACCAAATTTGGTCACAGAAAGCCCACCTCCAATTGTGTTAAATTGAAAGTTTCTAAACCTTGCATCTCCATGAACAGTATATACTAAATCCTTACCAGCAGTTTGAATGTCAATTCCTGAAAGCAAAGCATGGCCTCTTGGTTCCACGTACTTCACTGCAGATTCTGCTTGAATAACAAATTCCTTTTTATCCTTGCTTACCTGTCCCGCAAGTGTAGCCTGGAGATTCTTTTTCACATCCAGAGAAGCCTCCAAATTGATCCCATCAAACCCAACATCATGATCCCAGCCTTGGGGATCCAAAACGGGCCTCACAAGCCACTTATCATTGCTAAGAAAATATCGATATCTATAGGTAGGACAACCAGAGTCAAAGCTTGGTGGGACAGTCATATCAGACAATTGCACGGCTTCTTGGGAAGCACCATTCTCAGAATCATCATTGCCTACAGATGTACCATTGGTAGGAAGCATGTTTTCTCTTCTACTCCTAAGTTCCTCTTTCCACTGCTTCTTCAGAAACAAAGTTTCGCGATAGTCCAGCTCATTAAGATAAGCATTCCTTTGAGCTCTAGATAATTTTTGAAACTGAGCTTTTGTTAATATCCGGATAGGGGGTAGCTGATCATAGTCATCCTCATCATTGTCTGAGAGCTCATCCACCTCATCATCAAAGCCACCGCCACTTGATGAAGAACGGGTGCGAAGAAGTGATGACAGGAGATGTGGCAGTGAAGGCAATCTGGTGCTTGTTGGTGTCAACTGAAAGCTGTCCTGAAATTTTAGAAGGGAGTTTGCATCCCCCAAGACCTTAGTGGCTATGCACAACACCAAAAACTGAGACATCCAAACGTGACCATTTGGTAGAACCTTTTCGCCTTTTGTATTTCTCATACACAATGAATGGTTCTCCACCAAAAGGACAGGGATCTCAAGCTGCGAGTTGGAAATTACCTGGTTTATATAACGCTGCACCAAATGTGTACGCTGGTCAACGAATGTTTCAAAGCTCACAGGGTAACCATCAGGTCCTTCGGAAGGCGGCGAGGAAGAATGAGTCATGACAAGCATGGTGTTGAACCAGATGGATGAACCAAAAACATCAGTTATAAGCTTCAGTAGTGGGTAATCACTGTAGCCCCTGTTGATGGCATCAAGCCGTTCAAAATATAGAACAATGTCTGGTGGAGATTTTCTTATAAAACTTCTCACCGCAAGCATGAGTTCTCTATTTCGACGTTGGTTACCATGTGCAGGTGAAAGGCCTGGTGTATCTATTACTGTAACCTTGATTCCTTTAATAAATCCAACAACTTCTTGGATACTATCAGTGGCAGGTTCAAATGCATTAGTTGCTGCCTTTTCTTCATCAAAAATTGAATTTATGGTTGCACTCTTGCCTACACCAGTTCTCCCCAGGACAAGAATCTTAAATGAGAAGTCCACAGGGGGTCGACCAGCAGCCTCTTGCTCTACTGCTATAGCTTTAGCCTTATTGATCGTAAGACCAGGTCTCTTCACATCTGACTCCCCAGCTCGTATCATGCTTGCAAGTTGCAACCTGTATAAAACCTGTGCAACTACAAGATTTTCTGGTGGCTGTCCAATCCGATGGACAAGACGCAAGAACTTGATTTGAAGAGCTTCAACTTTGCTTAGCGGGTCTGCATTATTATCATCATCATTATATTGCACTAGATGAGAAGCATCAGCTGTAACATTCTGCGGGCTGGCCGGAAATTCAGTTACTTGGTTATTACTGGACCGGGGAGCACCAGAAGATACTGTTCTTGCCATGCTCACCGCATCTATCGTAGCTGGAACACAAAGAACATTACTTGGTAAACTTGCTGAAAGTGCAAAAAAGTTTAGCATTTGGAACATGGAGCTTTAGCAGAATAGCAAACTTGTTCTGTTATTTTAACAAATTTATGAGACAGAGTCATAATGGCAAGGCATAACTCATATATGTTTAACATCCATTATACGAAAATAGATTATACATGAAACCTTTCTTTCGTTAAAATTTACGCTTTTAAATAGTGATGGAGATATAATTAATGGGTTTGACAGATGGCATTGGATGACTAGGTTTAGAAAGTCAAGACAACATATTCTCTTTCATAAATTTATTTCCTTCAGTTTTATAAAGTTTAAAAGGTTTAATTAACCACACATCCATGTGTTCCAAAAATTCCACAGATTTATGCTTCAACAAAGCAAAGGAGATTCAAAACATAAATCAGTTTCCCACTAACTTTTCTCTGAAAACATATTGGCAAAATCAGGGGGAAATCAGAATCCATTCAAAAAGGTAATTATTTTAAAATGTGTTTTCAATTTGTTCAGAAAATGAAGAAGACTTGCCTTGGATTACTGATGTAGTCTACGTCTTAAATTAGGTTTAGTTAATTTGTTGTTTTCATCAAGTCTTCAGAAGGTTAGGTATTTCTTACTTTCTTGCAATTATCGTACTACTTTTTAGAGATATTATTTTTTTACTGGATTATGCAGTCCTGTTATGTGTAGGATTATCATCTAAAAGTCCTATTTTAGGCCTATGTTGGTTTAGTTTTTAAACTCATTAAGGTTGTAGCTTGAAAAGATTTGATGGTCTTTTATGTGGGATCCTATGGAATTACGAATTTATTAATTTTAGAAAATCTTTAGTTATCTTTCTTTTGATATGATGGAGTTTTATGTTGACTAAGAGTCTTATTTCGTAAGTTAGTAACCTAGGTCTATTATAGCTAACTTGGGAGTCTTTTTATGATTAGGAAAATTTGTTTTAAAGTCATTTAAGTGTCCATGAGTCTGGGTCCATGGGGAGTGACAAATTCTATATGATTTATGGATTTTATTGAATAAGCGAATTCTTTGTCAAGGCTTGTCATCCAATATTGTCTCTCTTTTCTCTATACTTCTTCTTCCAACCCCTTTTCTCTTTTCCTCTACTTTTATGCTCTCATCTGCTCTATCATCTGTCAAAAAAAGGAAGAAAATTCAGATCCGTCCAGATCTGAAACCCATTTTAGCAGACAACTATTTTATTTGCACAATAGTGCTAAAGAGGCTGTATTAATTACTTAGACAAGATCTTTCGCTGAATGGGTTTCAAAATTCATGCATCATCAAGAAGACTTCATATTCACTAGAGATTGGAGGACATGAGGCTATACATACTAGCAGCAATGTTTGTGGCTAGTCAAGGGAGTTCAGATATGGATGTAAAAAATTCCTTTTCCTGAATGCTTTGCTTGTGGTAAGATGAATTTTGTGAAACCTGCAAGAATAGTGATCCCCCTTTCTGCCTCTTCTAAATTTATTTATCATTTTCATAATCACAATAGGCATTATCCATGTTCTTCAGACTGCATATCTACACCCTTCAGCCACAGGCAAATTGCCAGCATAAAGTTGATAGCTGTTCTCAAAAGTTGAAAGAGCAAAATGCATATCTGAATTTCACATTCATAAACATCAACAAATGCATCGGTAACTGTTTAGCATGTTCGAATCTTGCTTTTCTTATTCCATCTGTTAAATTCAGCTTTTAGTCCAAATCATGGAATGCCGTACCGGCCCGTACCGGCTGGTACGGGCTGGTACGTACCGGTCCGGTCCTAGACCGGTACCGGAACCACAAGAAAACCGGTATTTTCCGATTTTTTAGCTGAACCGGCCGGTACGGAGCCTGTACCGGTCGGTACTAGCCGATACCGCTTGGTACCGGCCTTGTACCGGTGCGAACCAGCCGGTTCGCACCGGTACGATTTTTTTTTTTTTGAACCACAGCGCCTCGCGCTGTGGTTTTTGAAACCACTGCATACCGGCCGGTACGTACCGGACCGGACCGGTACCAGTATGGCGGACCTTGGTCCAAATTATCTACCTACAATGCAGTAACATTTCTGTATACTATACCTTCTTTTGTAACAATTACTAATGTAGTATGCTGCAACTAAATAAAGACTATTGATTTGTTCTTTGAAGTATACTATTATAATCATCCCCAGTCCAAGCTCTCATAAATTTAATTGCTTGAAAATTGTAAGGAGTAACTTATTTTTTTCCAAAAAACATATAGTAAGTGCATTCACTATGCATATCATGTCATGTGGTACCAAATGTTACTTCATTTATATTTTGATATCCATGTTCATAACAGATGTCATATGCTGCGCGGTTTGTGAATGAAAAACAATGTGCAATGTGTTATGCAGCAGTTTGAAAATAAACATGAAGAAAGGAAGAAACTTGCATGAGAAATTAGTAATTTGATGGAACAACTTGGTTAAAAACAAGGACAGATAATCAGAGAAACATTTGACATGTTAAACCAAAATTTTCATGAAATATTGCTTTTTGATGTACTCTTACAGGTGAGTGTTGGATAAGCTTCAAGGTACATGCCTATGTTCTTTCATTAAATCTTCCAATTGAATAGATGTTGGTATGACCATAAAAGGCTGTAGATGTTCAAGCCAGAAAAAACATATCCAAATTTGAAAATAAGCATCAATACAAAGTCATTGTTGCTTATGTTCATGTGAGAACATTGCTATTCAGTCATCCTTTTGATTAAATTTTCTATTCAAATTTTTCTACAAAAAAGGGTTCATTTCTCTACGATTCCCATAATCTTTCCCTCCTTTCTCTTACAATATTCACTAACAAGGTGATCAAACTAAATAAGTATCAATATCTTAAGTAATTTTACAAGAAGCATTGGCCTAGCTACAGTATTTATTTTGATTTTGCAACATACATTCTTGAAAGTTGTAGCATGTGTTTTATGGGTTTGAGTTGCCGAAACTTGACAGGTATAACCTATATAAGTTATGTTTATCACCAACAATTTACACGTAGAAGAATGATTTCATAACAAATGTTATTTGGATAAGCAGAATATGTTGCCTAAATGTTCACAACATTTATACTTATCATGACGAGGCCAGACCTTGTCATATTGATCGGTGCCTGTGCCTAGCATCATGCTGGACGATACATGTGGTCTGTTTGGACTAGATTTTATTAACTCAACAAAAGGCAGGACAGTTGGGACATAGAAAGTGCACAATAAAACAGACAGAGCATGATAAGAAAGGAGTGTTGCAGTAAGTGAATTTTTAAAGCTAGAAACAGAAAAACTAGAAATAGGTAAGGGACAAGTTAAGGATTGGCGCAAGGTAAAAGAAAGAAGATTTCTCTAACAAGATAAAATGTGCCATGAAGATAAAGTAGTTTCCTGTAAAGAGAAGGGTTAGTGCGCAAGGGTCTGAAAAGTTGGGCTTGCATCTATAGATGAAAATTTGCCAAAAAAAAAAGGTTTGTATTTTGAAACTCAGACATTAACTACAATCAGCCATGATAACGATCAATGGAGAAGAAGGATTCGTAAATGGTAGGCACAGATCATTGGTATTGGATGTATCGTTAGGTTGTGCCGAGTCAAGTCTGCACACAGGCTCCCTATGGATTCTTAGTACATGACAAAGAGCATAATATATGTGAGCACAATAAGAGGATGCAACAAGGTCCGCCGTACCGGTACCGGTCGGTGTACCGGTGGCGTCCCGGACCGGTACGAAACCGGTCCCGTATCGGTCCGAACCGGTGGCGTACCGGTCCGAACCGGTGGCGTACCGGTCCGAACCGGTTCCGTACCGGTTCTTCAACAATAAATTACCAGTACCGGATTTTACGCTGATCCGGTACCGGTCCCAGGCCGGACCGGTACAGCAGACCATGGGTTGCAAAACAGTCAGGCAAATAAAGTTTCAAGCCTTGTCTTGTTAAGTAATTACTCCTTGATTTTTTGGTGCAAATCAACATGCACATTATTATACCTTTAAGCAATCGAAGGTAAAGCAGGCCATGATCAATTGACTTTCAAGCATAGCCTACATATTTTTATAGCTTTAGGCAAATCAACCTGCACAGTTATATATACCTTTATGCAATCCAAGGCAAAGCAGGCCATGACAAATTGATTTTCAAGCATAGCCCACACTTTTTTCTTGGATAAGCACCCCGCTTATACTCATTTACAATTTCAAGAAGAATAAATGCTCCATTATTTTCAGTTTGATATTCCATCACTAAACTGAATACCTATATCCCCAAGCAAGGATCACTAAAGATAACCCCTACCACGGTTAAAACCCCCATACATGCACGTGCACATGCAAAAACAAGAATATTTATCTGTTATGCAATAATGCAGGCTTGAACTCAATATCATGCACATAAATAATTGGGTTCATAGATATCTAAAGAGAAAACTGATAATATGGCTTTGCTAATGATCATAAAGAACAAGGATAACCATTCAATAACATGAGATAACTATGTCGCTTGAAGGAATAAACACCTCGACTGCCAACATCCCCATCTGGTGACTCCTCATCAAAGAAGCTGAAAGGTCTTGCTGACAGAAATGATTTAGAAACCAGTTGGCAAGAAATCCACTTTTTAAAGTTCATCATCCTGTATGAAAATGGGAGAAAATCACACTCATATAGTGTAAAATTTCAACAACCATATATCAACAAAATTTACTCTTCTATCATGCTGAAAAGAATTTACAAAAGAAAAAAGTAGCTGTTAGCAAAATTGCCTCAAAAAGCCCATCAAGGTAAACTAGGTTTTCTATATAGATATACCTTTAAATCATAATTTCCTCCAGTCATAAGCAGTGGTTTTGCTTTTTTCATCTTTCGAGTCCTTCTAACATGAGCATTACTGATGAACAAACAATCTTTGTTTGACAAAGGATACACCTAAGATTATATGGTAACATCATCAATCATTTAGTATCCCTTCATGGGTCAGTATCATTGTAGCAGTGTAAAACAATGGTGGTTCCCCAAAGATAACAAAAGTCTAAGTGTTATAGCATCTTTTAAATAATCCAAATCATCATTCCAATATTTGCAGGGGAAAATGCATCTCATCAATTTGTCATTGAAAGACATGTCAGAAAATGGTTTTAGTACGATCACATATGAACATTCTCAAAAGAAGAAATATTTGCAATGCGACTACATATCTGCTGCCATTAGATCATATAAAATTAAATTTCATGGAAAGCAGATTGCATGGAGGTGTCAGGTGTGGGGAGGCAACTTTTATATGTCATGCAGTCTAAGCAAATGTCTACTATGTGCTGAAGAAAAAGCTACGATAATAGACTATTGCTCTAAATGCTTGATGGGCTATAGGATGGAGATCGATTAGTTATAATCCTAATATATATGCATGACATCAACTACCGAACACTGGAATGCAAAATAGGTCAAAAGTGTCAATTTCCAACCCAAGAACATAAACAAATAGAGCTAGAGTATTACAACTCTGGTAAGCAATATATAGGCATTGGTTACCCAATCCAATTTAGCCTTTCTTTATCTCCACAGGTCCTAGATTTTTGTGAAACTCTTCGTTGCAATGACTTGCTTATTCAAGAAACTACGAGTACAAGGCTGGGTTGTGCATTATTTCAGTCATGAACAAAAAATCAGAATTCATTTTACAGTTTGAGCTTCTTTCCACAACCAGCTATTTACCTATACCAGAACTCCACCTTTCCATCCGGGCTGTGACTGGCATTACCAGTATACTGAAATTGTTAACAGCATGTATGCTGAAGCAGAAAAGCATTGGCTGTAGTTGTGGCAAGACAAAATAATTTTTCAGTCGTAGTGGGACTTACACCAAGGATCAGCATTGTCAGTACCAAATCAATAACTCTTAACACTTGTCAATTGTCACAGATGAAATTACTCCTAATACAAAAAAGGATGTGTCATAGTTTATATAATTTGCAGATGATACTGTTTGGCCTGATGAAAAAGATGACAAGGTTTTTCAGAACAGGATTAATGGAGGAAAGCCTTCAAGGATAAGGGTCCAAAAAATAGTAAAACAAAATAAGGGTGTAAAAAAGCAATTTTAATGGAAATAAAAAATAAATTAGTAGCCCATGAAAATTGGTGACCATGTGATAATGGTGTCTCCATTTTACATTCTTGGGTATACTGCACATAGAATTAAGAAAGGAGAGAGAACTCATACATGAAAACATAAGAAGCAAAGAGGTGCTCAGATGTGAAACATAATTGGTACATTCCTTGGTCACTTAAAGAAAACATCACAAAACAACAATAAAGCATGGAATAATGAATAATTTAAATGTTGGGCAACTAAAAGGATCCAAGGAAAAACATGAATGTGAAAAAAATGAGATTGTTGGGTTAGGTATGTTGCAAAATTAGGAAGCACAAAGTAAAGGACAAGTATGTTGAAGTCAGATCCAATGAAGATCTGACCTGCTCAATTCTATGTTGAAAGGTCTAGAAAGAAAAAGGGGGAAGACTTAGGCTACTACCGGTGGAGGCTAAAAGAGTATGGAAGAGCTTGAAATGACACTAGAACATAGCCCTTAACAAGAATATGTGTTTGAGGATTCGTGAAAACAACAGCAAGTGTATGGGATAAGGATTGTCTTTTACAGTAATGTAGTGACATTGAAGGCAAACTATATACACTTCTATATACTTTGTCTTAGGAACGAGAAGCCTCTCCCACATACATGCCATATAATTTGGAATAAAATCATAAATTCACTTTACATGGAATCACCAACATGATAAAATGATACCACCATTTAGAATTATTTTAAACAAACTATATTAGTCTCCGCATATGGTATCTCCACCAATCCCCATCATAAAGAACTTGAAGCTTTTGAACGATCAGGAAACATGTCGTGCTATTATTTTGGATCATTTTGGCCTCCTTTTGGCCTGTGGAAAACACTAACAGTCTGCATTTTTTACTTAGTATTTTGCCAGGAAATTTCTTAAGATATTTATACACTTATTCTTTTACTAAGCTCCCCAACATGAAAACTTTGTTTTGAATACCATTGTTAAGTTATAACGATATATAAAGGTTATATATACATGCATACGAATATACATGCAGATAGGTACATAGATGGCAACTGAAAAAATCCATAACGGATAATTTTTTAAATATATATTTGGGACAAGCATGTAAGCTTGCTCCTTCTAATAATACAATCATTAATTTCTTTCTTTTTCTCTTTGAAGAAAAACAAGCTATTTTCCATATCCAAGGTACAGATAAGAGAATTTAAAATTCAACCTCCAACAAGCTAACTAACCAATATAATGGCCTCCAATATCATAATATATTTCCTCCAAGGATGACCAACAAAAGGTGATGTAGTTTAAGTTTAAATTGGGTTTAGCTTAATTATTAATTTTGGATTTTTGTCAATTGTTGCTGTTTGGGGGACCTAGGTAAGGTTTTCTATTTTCTGTTAATTTTTCTACTTAGTTTAGGGCCTAGTCCTTTTAATGGGTTCTTGAGTGAAGTAGGATTGGTGTCTAGAGTCCTGCTTTAGGTTTAAGTTGTGCTAGGAAAGATCTAAATCATTAGGGTTGTGTTTTGGATTTATCTGATGGCTTTCTCTGTGCAGTTCATAGAGATATGAGGTTTGCTATGCATGAATCCTCAATTGTTCAGTGAAAGAACACCCTTCTCTTTTAAGTTGGTCTTAGGAATCCAGACCAAATCTGATAATTATCTGTTTAAAGAAACAATAGACCATGACAGGGTCTAATCTATTCTAGAAGAGTGCCCTAGTTTGTCTCATATATTGCTTTTGGTGATTGTTTAGGATCGAAAGTTCTATCAAGAACCGTTCCAAACCGTCCGGTTCGTAGCGTCCCGAGCCGTAGTCCGAGACGGCTCCGGCGACGAAAACGAGACCGGCGCCGAGAAAAAAGAGGAAAAGCGAGAGAGAGAGCGGGGGAGGAAGAGGAAGGAAGAGAGTGGAAGGTCGAGGCCAGCTTTCGCAGCCAGCTGGCGAAGGCCGGGGAGCCGCCGCACGAAGGAGGGAGTCGCGGAAGAGGGGATCGCTCTGGTCCTTGTTTCGAACGAAACAAAGGACCGGAGGGAGCCCTTCTTCCGCGGCTTTCCGACGGCTCTCCAACCCTCCATTGGCTCTCCGCCAGCCTCACTCACCTCCCTCTTCTTTCTCTTTTTCTCTCTTCAAAACAGGGGACCGGAGGGAGCCCTTCTTCTACCGCTTTCCGATGGCTCTCCAACCTCCGCCTCCTCCGCACGGCGGCTCTCCGGCCCTCCGCTGGCTCTCCGCCGGCCTCACTCGCCTCCCTCCTCTCTCTTTTCCTCTCTCGTTCTCTCTCTTTCTCGCCTCTTCTACTGTGTCGGTACGGGCCCGGCACAAAACAACGCGGGTCTATACCGGCTCATCCCGCCGAGCAATCGGTACGGTATCTAAAATCGGTTCCGCCGACCCTGCCCCTAACACTATTTTTTTTGGTAGATAATTCCCTCACGCTCTTTAATAAAAACAAGAAGGAAAGGGGGGAAAAAAAGAGGATTGTTCCCTGCATATCCTCAACAGATTCCCTCTTTCTCCAGCTTTCATAAATTAACCTAATTTTCCCTGCCCTTTGCCACCTTATAATATGAAAATGAACTTTGCAACATATATATCATTTCAAGAGCATTGGATTAAAGATAATTATTCCATTAATAATGAAAGAAATTCCCAGATGAAAGAAATTTGATGGCAGTGTTGATCAAATTGCAGAAAATTGAATGGTTCGCTCATTCTATGATAACAAGTTTATGCGATCTTCATGACAGAACTACTTACTGTACCTGTTTGTCGTCTGCAATACTAATAACACAACCTGAGAAACAATGTGTCAGCTCTAATAGATCCCATGTTACTCCTTTATAAATGTGACATGCTACCATGCATTCCTGTCAAAGGTTTCACCTTCTGATGTTGCAAAGCTCTTTTAAATTGATATTAATCTTGATGCCAAAATATTGTCACGAATTGCTTTCACCATTGGAAAGCATATAAATTTCCACATTCTCATTACAATCATTTTCGCCCACTCATTATCTTGAAACACACAACTATGTCAAACCTAAAACTACTACCACATGTTTTCTACACTGACATATTTCACAGGACATCATTCCAAGCCATGATGATATTGAGATCAAAACAGTTGCACAGATCAAGTGGCACAAAAATTTAGTGATTGTACAAAACTAGAGCAAGAAAATATAAGAGAAAACCTAAGCGTGATAAGAAGCATAGGACATAAACAGACCATCCTGCCTCTTTAGTCCTAGTCAAAAACTAATGAGAATTCGTACAGCAAACAAAGCAACCAAATTATCCCCATGAAGCAGAAGCACCGACGAGTACAGCATGCTTAGCATACGCATCAGATATCGAGAAAAGAATCGACCTTTATGGCATCTGACCAAGGAAAATCAGTTCTGAAGGTTTTCTATGATCAGAAAGATTCCGATGTTAAAAGAAAACTCATTCTTGAAGTCGTTTATTTTGGAGAATCATTTGGTTCCTTCTTCTTGGTGCATTAGGGCATAGCATGAATGAATTCAACATCTCAAACATCAAAAAAAAGAAGAAGAAGAAATAAGCAATCTTGAAGCCATTTAATTAAACAGAAGCCATCGCGAAGATTTGTTCACGTTCACCAAGATTCAATTTTGAAACTATATTTTCCGAATTGACACCTTATCTATCCTAAGAATCACATGATCCGAAGCATTCGGTATCGGAGAAAGAACAAAAGGAGGGATTGAACAAACTACCTTCTTGAGAGGAGAAAACTGGATCGAATCCACCACTGTTCATGGACGCAATCGCCGCCGCCGGCGCTGGTGCAAGCCCTCTAGGGCCCCTCGGATGCTACCGTTTTGATTGGTAGAAGAATACCTCTGTAATCTATACACGTCTCTAGAGAAATAATACCACTACCGCACTTGGTTATTCGGAGAAGACTCAGAAGAGGGGATAAGAGAGAGAGAGAGGTGCAGACTTGTTATGGCGGCTTCCTTCCTGACCATCCAACCATTCTAATTTCTTTTTTGTCTGGTCCGACCCCTTCTTGAGTTTTGACGAGAATTCTTATGTAGAAAAGACTCTACAACACCTGACCCAAATCCAAACCCAATGGGATTAATATGTTTGGTTTGGACCTAGTCTTGGTAAAGGATTAGTATTTGTTACACTTTTCTAGCAACTTAGCAACCAAAATATCGTTATAAATACCAGGAAAGATTGGATTGGGGATGATAGTAAAAGCTCAGAACAGATTTGTTTGAGCAAGATCCTGACTGTTTTTCATGTAGTCTCTCACCAAACAATCAGGTGTTAGTGACTTCCACTAATCTCTTTTGATTATTTTATCTGATAATCATATCTCTTTTTGGTCTCAAATTCTCAATCTTGGATGTGCATCGTAATTAAAGTGGAGAATAGTTCTGCTTCCTTTGCTTGAAGAAAGTAATTTACTTGGAGCCAGAGACGTGAAACGACTTACACGTATAACATATTTGAATTAGACTTCTGAGTCAATTTAGCATTGTTCATCCTTGACAATTTTGGATTCGTGCATTGGAAACTATTGGCAAATGAAATGTTTTTTTCCCCACATATGGACGGTTCGTAAAATCCAACATTCTCAGGATCCAACTCAGACATTATTGCATTGTGATTTTTCGCACGTATGACGCACATTTAAGTGGAGTGAATTGAGAAGTGGCTTTTTAATTTTTCCAAAAAAGGTGGCGCATTGAATTGCCCATCAACAATGGAAGAATGGAAGATTGAGCGGGTTAACCCGAACCTAATCGGAGTTGGACTGGATGGATGGGTTTAGGCACAACTCAAATTGGGTTCGGGTTGAAAATCCTGACCTCATTCAAATTCGGGTTGGATTTGGATTGAGATATCATGGAACCTGGCTTAATCCGGACTCGAACCTAGATGAATATACAATATACTCTACTCCATTGTAGCTTCATTGTTTGAGATCCCGCTTGCGTTTGTTCGATTATATAAAATCGGGATTGATATTATCCTTTCATAGTCACATGCTACCATTCCTAGCTTATTTTATTTTACTTTTAGATATTATTCAAATGATTTAGGAAAATTTAACTGGTGTTTAGCTAAATCGATCCAACAGATCCAACCTAACTCAAACCAATCTGATTTTGAAACTGAGCTCAAAAAAATTGAGGCCGTGTCGGATTCAAGTTGGAAAGGTCGAGTTAAAGGTTGGGTTGGATTAGGCAGCAGGTAAAAGTCTTAGGATCTCGAGTTGCGCCTTGGTTGGCCTCCAACCCGACCTAACCCATCCTATTTCTACCTCTAATTCAGAAAGTGTAAGTCATGTTAAATAGAGGGGGGGGGGGGGGGGGGGGGGATTTGATGTGAAAATCTCGATGAGATGGGAGGAAAGGAAGCGGTCCCAAAACCAGCAGGATGCATAAATCCAAACGAGACTTTCTCGCACCCAAGTTGGGTTGGACCATTTAACAGATACTTGAGAAGTTGGGTTGGACCGTTAACAGATACTTGAGGTGTCGTGGACCAGCCACATGCTGAAACATCATCTACAATGAAAACGTTGCAGGTAAGCACACTTAGGTCTATTTAGGTTCGCTGTTGGCAGTAGAATTTTTGGAAGTATAGCTTTTTGAAGTAGAATTTTTATAAAAAACTATTTGTTGTTTGGTAATTACATTCCTAAAGTACCATGGCACTTTAACATGTGTTTGTAAACTGAAAAAGTACTTCTGCACAAAAAAATTACTATAAGAAACATTCCATAGTATTATACAATAGAGCATAATAAAATATAACATATATTAATATATAAATATATAATATAGTATAATATTACTATAATGTAATATAATATTATATTTATAGTATAATACAATAATAAAGATATAAAATATTATAGTTATTAGTATAAATTAATTTTTCATAATATAACATAATATTTAAATTATTTAATATAATATACTAATATATTATGATATAATGTAATATAATATTATATTTATAGTATAATACAATAATAAAAGTATAAAATAATAATATATAAAAAAGAATACCTTTTCTTGCACGGAAGAGAGTTTGATCTACGGCTAAGATTCTTTGTTGGAGCTCCAGCAGATTTTTATATTTATAAAAGGACAAGGTATGTAATTGTCATATTTTATTATAGGTATTTTGGTCAAAAAAACGGTTTTCGACAAAGCTCAATACATCTTTTTCGGAAAGATCTAAAATGGAGCTTTAGCTTTTCGAGGAAAGCTAAAACAACTTTTCAAAATTTTTACCAAGCGCTCTTTTCATCCAAAAGTACTTTTAGAAGGCTAGAAATTGCTTTTTGATCTTCCAAAAGCTCTCCCAAATGGCGCCTTAGTCAGAACTAGTCAAAAAAAAAAAAAAAACTTTGGTGTGGTGACTTGTGGGCGGATTTTATTATTCCTATTCTTCAAATACTATTACTAGTTTACTGCTAAATAACCATTTGTTGTATTTTCTATTTTTCAGTATACAAAAGAGAGGAGATATGATTAAGAAAATTGGGTGTTTTCTTTTGTGTATATGGTGGAATGGGGCGAGACCCTAGAATAAGAGAAACATACGGAAATAAGCAGAACAGAGAGAGCCCCCAACCCCTTACACCTTAAAAAAAAAAAAAAAAGGGAATTCCCTGACAAACGACAACAGCCTTTAACCAGAACGATGGAGAAAAGTGAGAATTATGGACCACGGTAGAAGGACGAGACGATGCCAAACTTGCAAAAGCATCAGCTACATGACTGACTTCCTTGAAGAAAAGGATTGGAGCTTGTCCAAAGTTCTCCGAGGTAACGGTGGACGACAGAGTCTAATGTTGATATGAGAAAACCCAGGTGAACGACAGAGTAGTCTCAACTCTTATATATACATAACCAGCTTGACCCAAAGTACAGGTTGGTCTGGGTCTGCTACATATTAACCCAATCCAAGTGGCACCCTGCTAATGCACTGAACGCATAGAAAATAAAACAAAATTAAATCAAAGCATAGAGAATAGAGATTATTATTCACTTCTAATTCCTTGATCCACTGCCTATCGAACATTTGTCTCTTAAAAATCATCATTCAGCTTCTTCTGCAAATGAATACAGTTCAATGGCGTAGAGAGAGAGAGATCCCAACGGCTATCTGGTCGGCGGTGCTCGTGAGCCACTTGGCCGGGGAATCTGGTGCTCCGGCTGGTCGGCATGTTTCGAGTTGATTGTCTGGAGCCCTTGGGGAGTCTGTAAGACTGCAAGCGGGCGAGCGGCAGCGGGACTTGCCTCCGGGGAGGAAACTTTGAGGGAGATCGCCGGCGCTTGGGTGGACCTCGCCGGAAGAGGGGGGGGCGATTGGTACACTCTGTCCTCCCTGCTTTGTTTACCTTGTGTTCTCAGGTGTGCGACTGCAGCATGGATCGAAAAGGGAAGCAGCCGGCGGCGAAGGCGACGGAGGAAGCGGCGAGAGGCTACAGTAAGCCGTCTGGTCGTGGGGTGCGCCCTGCTGCCTGGTCGAAGCCGGGGCCATGGATTACCCACTGGCCCACGGCCGAGGAGGTGGATCGCCTGAGCCGCCGCTTTCCGGATGTCTTGCGGCCGCCGGAAGAGCCGATAGAGGCGGCTCGGCAGGTGTGGGAGGGGCGGGCGGTGATTGTTCGCAGCTTTGGCCGCCGGATTTCGGCGGAATGGGTGGCCAAGGATGTGGCCGTCCGCGCGAAGCTCAAAGACGTGGTGGCCGTCCCGCTAGCGGACGACTACCTCGCCCTGAGATTCCGGTCGACGGAGGACCGGGATCGGGCCCTCAGTGAGGGACCTTGGGTGGTGGCGGGGCAACTCCTCGCCATGAGCCCGTGGGTGCCAGACTTTGAGCCTGGGGACGGCACGGTGAAAAGGGCGATGGTGTGGCTCCGGTTGCCGCGACTGCCGCCGGAGTACTGGTCGACGTCGACCATCCTCCACATCGCGGCTCGAGCAGGTCAGCCGGTGGCGGTGGATGGGGTCACCGAGCAGCAGGCGGCGATGGGTTTCGCTCGGGTTAAAGTGGCGATTGATACCACTGAACCACTACAGCCGGGAGTTCTGATACAGGGGAAGACGAAGGTGCGGTGGCAGCCCTTCGTCTTCGAGAACATCCTGGTCCTTTGCCCCAGCTGTGGGCGGATGGGGCACGTGGAAGCAGCCTGCCGCTTTCCAACGGCAGCCGGCGCACATAGGGAGGTGCCTCCGGTGGCAACGGAGATGGGGGGCAACCCCGATCTACCGTCCTCGGGCGGTGGGGAGGAGGTCCAGGGGCCTGTCTACGGCCCCTGGATGGTGGCAACGCGGCAGAAAATCCCTCGGGGGGACTTGCCGCCGCGGCCGAGGGAGACGACCGGCCCCGATCTTGGGGCTGGGTCGTCCTCGAGGCGGCCGTCGCCTTCGGTGGTGCCGACAACACCGCCTGCACTGGTATCTCCAGCGGACACGGCCGGCTGGCAAAAG
The DNA here is from genome assembly GCF_051530095.1 of Phoenix dactylifera. Taxonomy (NCBI): domain Eukaryota; kingdom Viridiplantae; phylum Streptophyta; class Magnoliopsida; order Arecales; family Arecaceae; genus Phoenix; species Phoenix dactylifera. The sequence goes on from NC_143200.1 coordinate 22,748,775, forward strand.
CCAGCTAAGGTAGCGCGTCGCCGGTCGCCGCTGGCAGCGGAGGGGGAAGGGCTACACCTGGCTCTTCCTCCCGGCCCGTTTCAGGTTGACCCGGCCGGAGAGCTTGGGGATGACTTGCTCGAGCCAGCCGAGTCGGAACCGAGCGCGCGGGGGGGGGGGGGGGGTTACTCCTCTGCGATCTGACCCGGGGCCGGGTCAGGAACTCACCCTGACGCGAGCCAAGTCGGGGCCTGGTGGACCAGCTGCGGCCCGGGCCCAAGCTCAGAAGAGGCCCAGGCCACCGGTGGGCCCGGGCCCGCACGGAGGCCCAGGAATGGCGACCCAGCTGGCCCGCGCGCTTCCTGCGGTGGGCCAGCAGGCTGACGTCATGCTGGCCCGTGGCCGGGCCCAGGGGATGGGACGTCGGGGCCGCGGGCCAGCGGGCGCGACCCAGGATGCGTCCGCAGCGCGGGGCGCGCTGCGTGCTCGCTCAGCCCCGGGCCTGCGGGCCTCCCCAGCGGTAGGGGAGCGGGTCCGGGAGCTGTTGGGCCGGGCCGACCCGGCTGTGGGGGCTGAGGACGGCCCGCGAGCATAGGGCATTCAGGCCCAGGCCACAGGGGAGCTGCGGGCAGTCCTTTGTGCGGGCTCAGAAGCCCAGGTCGCGGCGGGCACTCAGCTTCAGTCAGACTTGGGTCTAGGGGCCCAGGTCGAGCTAGACCGGCAGGCTGATAGTGAGACGATCCCAGTCTTCCGGTTTGGCCCTCCACCCCTGGCCTTGGGTGAGCTGGATGATGCTGCCTTAGGTAGGTGTGAGGGGTGGGACCGACCGGCTCCTTACATGGAGGTTGTGCCTTCAGTGCCGGGAGGGGATACAGTCCTACCCACTGTTGTGCAGCGCGTCAGGACAGCAGTCATGAGTGTTGCTCTTTCTGCATACGGGGGGGAGGAGGAGCGGGGCAGCCGGGGCGTCGAGCCTGAGGACGGCCCCACAACCCTAGGTGAGGATGGGTCCGAGGCTGACTATGTGGACTGTGATCCATGATGATTTTAGCTTGGAATTGTAGGGGGGCGGCCAAGCCGTCCTTCATGTCCTCCTTTAAGCGATTAGTACAGATCCACTGTCCGGAGATCTGTTTTCTATGCGAGACTCGATTATCCGGTGAGGGGCTTAGTCGTGTGAGGCGTCGCTTGGAGAGGGAGTGGGCTACTTATGCAGTTGACTCCCGGGGGTTGTCGGGAGGCATTTTGGTCTTATGGAGGCAAGGAGTGGTGACAGTTGATGTTTTCCACAATTGTTCCCAACAGGTAGTCATGGTAGTATCAAAGCCAGGAGCCGCTCCGTGGGTACTCTGTGGTGTGTATGCGAGTACGGATCATAGGGTTCGGAGAGTCCTCTGGCAGGAGATCACTAACCTCATCACCCAGGGCATCCCGACGGTCGTGGTCGGTGACTTTAATTGTATCCAGGATGAGAGTGAGAAGCGGGGTGGTGCTGCCTTCACTGACAGAATAGACAGGAGGGAGTTTCGTGACTTTGTATTGCGGAACGGCCTGGTAGACCTTGGTTTTTCTGGACCTAAGTTTACCTGGTGCAATAATCAGTTAGGCAGCGCTAGGGTCTGGGAGCGCCTAGATAGGGCCTTTGCATCCCCAGATTGGATCCTCCGTTTCCCTACTTGTCAGGTCAGTCATCTTTCCCGGATTGCCTCTGACCATTGCCCCCTGCTTCTATCCACCTCATCGGCACACGTCCATCACAGTCCCTTCCGTTTTGAGAAGGTTTGGCTATCATACCCCCAGTCGTGGGATGTAGTTCGCGATGCATGGCGTACCCCGGTGCGCGGCGATGCCATGCAGGCGGTCTCGCGCCGATTGGAATTGACTAAAAGGCGTCTCTGCCGTTGGAATCGTGAGGTCGTGGGCAACATATTCCGGCGATTGGAAGGGGTTGAGTCATCGATTGCTGAGTTGCAGAGGAAGGAAGACCTAGGAGGGGTGCTCCTGGAGGACGATATGTCCGACCTTCGAGGGTTGCTAGCGACTCATCACTCGTTGCTACGGCAGCACGAGATTTTCTGGCGATAGAAATCCCGTGTGCAATGGGTGAGTGAGGGTGATCGCAACACTAGTTTCTTCCATCGGTCGACGATTATTCGGCGGCAGCGGAGCATGATTCATTCTTTGCGAGATGGGACTAGCCATCGAATAGAGGGCGAGCAGGCGGTTCGGCAGACCTTCTTTGATTTTTTCCGTGCCAGATGGACGGAGGATGATGAGGCTAGTGACGGTGACCGCCCCCTGAGGGTGGAAATGGGTATTGGTGATGTTGAGAGGGCATCCTTGATTCGACCGGTGTTAGCACAGAAGGTACAGGAGGCAGTTTGGGCGCTGGCTGCAGACAAGGCCCCAGGGCCCGACGGTTTTCCTCCCTTCTTCTTTCGGCAGTACTGGGGCATTATCCGCCGAGGTGTAGTGGAAGCTATCCAGTGTTTCTTTGCCCAGGCTGCTATGCCTGAGGACTGGAAGGCCACATTCATCACGCTTATACCAAAGCGTCAGGATGCGGTTGAGCCCAGTCACTTCAGGCCCATTAGCTTGTGCACAACCTTGTATAAGGTTGTGGCAAAAATTATGGTGGGCAGGATGAAGCCCCTTTTGCCTTGTATCATCAGCCATGAGCAAGGGGCATTTGTAGCTGGTAGAAACATCTCACACAATATTTTGTTGGCTCAGGAAATAATGTGGGATCTTCAAAGAGCATCGAAGAGGCGCAGCTTGATGGCCATCAAGCTGGATATGGAGAGGGCTTACGACAGGATCAGGTGGAGCTTTCTCGAGCGAGCACTGGAGGCGTACGGTTTTCACAGGCAGTGGATTGGATGGGTCATGGGGTGCATTCGGGGACCAAAGTTTTCTATCTTGGTCAATGGCACACCCACACTGTTCTTCGAGTCCACTTTGGAATTGCGGCAGGGATGTCCTTTATCCCCATATCTGTTTATTATTTGTGCCGACCGGGAGCTGGAGGCATACAGTCCAGCACCGGAGGCTCGACCTCTCTCACATTTATTTTTCGCTGATGATTGCCTTCTTCTGACCAAGGCACGAGTGACGGAGGCACGGGTTCTTCGCAGGGTGGTGACGGACTACTGCATGGCGTCTGGCCAGAGAGTGAACTTCCTGAAGTCAGCTATCACTTTCAGTCCCGGCACGGAGATCAGAGTCCGACAGGAGATCCGGGGGATACTGCAGATACCGGAGCAGGAGGGGACACTGACCTACCTAGGAGTCCCCATCAGTGGCCGGCGGCCACGAGCGGCAGAGTGCTCGAGCCTGGTACAGCAGGTCCAGAGCAGGCTTGAGGGATGGAGAGCGTCTTCCCTATCCATGATGGGGAGACTGACTTTGATCAGATCAGTATTGGGTTCCATACCATTGTACCTCATGGCTAACACTGTGATGGCAAAGACGACTCTGTTGAGGATCGAGCATCTTCTTCGGAGCTTCTTGTGGGGATCACACAGTGGGGGCCATGGCGTGCATTTGGTGGCTTGGGAGCAGATTTGCCGTCCTACTAGTGAGGGTGGCCTGGGGGTGCAGTCCCTGATGGGGAGGCGTGAGGCTCTCATCGCTCAGCATGCGGTTCGGTTTCTGCTTGAGCCACACCGCCTTTGGAGTCAGGTGATGGCAGCCAGATATGGCCGAGGGGGCCTAGAGGGAGCATGGAGGGATCGCCGAGCCTCTTTCATGTGGCGCGAGATTGGGAGGTATCTGCCGACTGCATCAGCGAACACCAGGTGGCTGATAGGTGATGGCAGGAGCATTGATGTGACCAGTGAGCCGTGGGTGGACACCCTCCCATTGAGGAGTTGGCCGACCATGGTTGGTATAGAGGCAGCAGAGGGACTACGGGTTTGTGACCTTTTGGCAGCAGGTGGAGCAGAGTGGGATGATGCCAGACTTCGACAGCTATTTGGGGTACATCTAGCAGCGAGGATCCGATCCCTCCCGTTACCAGTATGTGCAGGGCCGGATGTTAGGGTATGGGGTACTTCAAGCCGGGCCAGGGTCAGGCTGGGAGACCTTACCCGTGTCATCCAGCCAGAGCAGGAGAGGGGCCGGATTGTGCTTGGATCTGGAGGTACGGTCTCCACCCGCGGGCAGCCCTCTTCTTATGGAAGGTATTCTGGAACCGCCTTCCGACGAGAGCAGCACTGAGCAGGCATGGATAGGGGATCCCCGCAGAGTGTGGGACATGTGGAGCCGCGGAGTCAATGGACCATATGCTCTTCCAGTGTATATGGGCGAGGCTGACATGGCAGTGGGCCGGGGTCCCGCAGGAGGCCCGGAGTGAGAGGCTACAGTTTCTTCATATGATACAGCAGTGGCTAGCCAGTATGAGGACGTGTCAGGAGGCCATTAGAGCGACTTGCACAGCGCATCAGATTTGGCTGGCAAGGAACGCTCGTACTCTCGGTGAGCGCAGGGTGTCACCGAGATTTGCTGCGGAGCTTGCTCGGGTACAGGCTTCAGAGATCATGCCCACCCACTCTTCATATAGGCCTTTGATAGCTCAGGACACCTGGGGCCCCCCTTCTGCTTCGGCAGTTCACCAGATGGTGTTTTTCACCTGGGAGCCCCCACCCCCGAGTTTCCTCAAGGTTAATTTTGATGGGTCGGTGCTGGATGGTGGCACGCGGGGCGGTGCAGGCTTTATCATACGAGGCCCGCACTCCAGGGTAGTGGCAACAGGCGGCTGCCAACTGTTTGACATATCGGTTCCGGAGGCAGAGCTCCGAGCTGCCTGGGCGGGCATGCGCCATGCGAGGATGGTCCTGCAGGCTAGTTCGATCATCTTGGAGGGCGACTCGGCCACGGTCATCGGGTGGATCCAGAGGGGGGTGACGGCTGATGGTACAAACCATCCCTTGATCCGTGATATAGGGATGATGATGAAAGATGGGAGGGCCTTTCTGGCTAAGCATGTATTTAGAAAAGCTAATGGGGCGGCCGACTGGGTGGCGGCCCATGCGGCCCACCACTCAGGGTACACTCTTTGGGCAGGGGAGGGGGAGCTTCCACAGGCTCTCCGTGAGTTGTTGTATTTTGACTTTCTTGGATGTATTCGTACACGTATTGTATAAAATACCCGTTTTCAGCAAAAATAAAAAAAAAATAAAAAATGAATACAGTTCACACGAGACACAATTTTGTGTATACAATCCCAAGAGGCGAAGAACCAAATTTGACTAGCATGCATAGAAAGATTTCTTATACTTCGATGAAAAAGCTGGTGTAGAATACCTCAGAACAGCGGCTAACACCATGTCGAAGGTCGCTTAATACTATGTACTGCTAACTGCAAACAGGGACATAACCATCCCCAATTATCCTGCAAGACAAATAGTCTGAAATATTACCTGGAATGGATCTTCGAAGCAGCTTTGTTCGAATGTCGAACACTTCTTGATACCATTTTCCTTCAAGTGCCGTCATCATAGTCTCCTCTTCAGACAAACCATTGATATTGTACATCGAGGATAGGAAATCAGTAAATTCTTTATGGTATAACTGGCTAAAAATTAGAGACACCATAAAGGAACAGAAAACTAGTTAAATACTGAATTTAAAATTCCTGAGTGATAATTTTAGCATCAGTTCTGTCCATCAAGCAGACAGAAATGAGAACTCATAACATCAAATTCTCAAAAATGGACAGGCAATGGACCACGTTAACGAACTGCAACAAAGCACATCCAAGCTTCATATAATTTGATGATTTGTGTCAGGAAAAAAAAAGTCAAACAAAGATATCATGAACTGCTGTCACAAATTCATAGCAAACTACTTATTTATGATCATAGAAACAAGTGTCCAATTGTTGGAAGGAACACCTCAAAAATTTAGGTTCCCTTTAATCTTGAAAGGCAGTTAGAATATACTCCAAAAAGATCAAATCCATCACATTTGTCGCGCTGTACTAGTGATTGACGACTCATTGGTTAAAAAAGACAGATTGAACAAATAACTAAATGTATCTATTTCAGTTGTATAAACTGGTCAAGTATATGACTTCAAGATTCAAAAACCTTGGCACTCTCTTGTTCCAGCAGGAGTATTTTTACGACCGCCATTCCAAAGATAATTCATGAGGCAAACACATGCTGGCTTGCTCTGTAGTAGAGTATTTTCTGTACATAGAACAGCATATATGCCTGTGAAGCTCTCACGATACTTTCACTGACGTGAGAGACCCATGCATCATCACATTTATACCATTGATTATTGAGCCGCAGATAAGTTATGTAATGGCCGCCTTCTAGTTTACCACTGTGCGTCAGCACCGCAAATAATTCAAACTCTGAAGCCAGGTCAGTAGATGCATCTGAATCATCCCCGTCAAAAGCAAATATGCGGTTGCCATATCTAGCCCTCAAGATGGAAGATGAGAGGTATGGGCCCATGTCAAGAGAAAACGGGAAGTGCAGATGGCGGTCGACCTTTCTTGACATATTCCTAATTAAGGAGTGTTCGAATCTCTTAATGTGAAAGCAAGTGACCAATGGAATCTTTCTAATGGACATCTGTTTCAAGGATTCTTGCCTCGCTCGACAGTTTTCACAGAAGAATTTCTGATCAGCTCCTAATTTTTCTGGCCTCGTAAAGTGCTCCAAACATCCCATGAGGGTGGAAATTCCATAGGCTTGGCTTGTTAACATCGATTCTGTGTCACTCTCGCATGTTTGAAGTTTCGAGGTAGCTATCTGCACAGCATCCCGGCTAGAATCCAAGTCCAGGGAGATGTCCACACAGGGGTCATAAGTGGTAGATGTGAACCCACAGATAGTACAAGTGACATCAGATCTCAAGATACCAGAGAACACTTTATGAGCAATGCAACAGTCCCCATTGCCTACTGCACAAACATAGCATAGATTAGAAAGTCTGACCAAGGAATTTTAAACAGGGAACCTCAGTTACAATGTATTGATACAGGCATTTTCCATGCAATAATAGACAGGCAATTGAAAAACATTATGGATGGTCAGAATGGTAGACTACAAATCTCTTCTAAGGAATTCCAGATTCATCTATCAAATGAAGTTGGCAACAGAGATAATAGTCAGGGTCTGAATGGGATATACTTACTACAACAATCATAGGCTAAAGTCCCACAACATCCATGAATCAGGAAAACTCAATAATACCAGGAGTTCTGCAAGACGTATCGATAATTTCTGAGTTACATGCAACTCCATATAACACGTGGAAGGGTTGATCCGTATCACACGTTACTGTGCTGTGCAAAGTTCCTTTATAGCATGAATTGCTTCAGTGGAGTATTTTGTAGAAATTCTAATGGGCATGCAAATGAGAGCACAGGTGTTTTTGTAGATATCCTGAATTGTCCTGAATTGCTGGTGATTCAACATTTATAACCAAATTTCCCACCTCAAAAAGTTCGGAACATTTTGATGAATTATTATACAGGCTTATACAACACTACTTCTAGTACATTCGTGTCCAAATTCGATCTTTTTACTTCTTTTAGCTCTTTGGTCCTTCTTATCTCTATGCTACGCATTCATAGACATAATGAAAGGAAAGCATACAAAGGAACGGTCCCCAGTTTTTAGTTTCACTTACAAGTACGTAGAATACATAAAATAAAAAAATAAATAAAAAAAACTTAGGTGAACATCAAGAAAAGGAAGACATGCATGCAAGTTAAAATTGTAAGTCAGATAGATTTAAGGGACACAACCCTCTCCCCTTACTTTTATCGACATAACAGGTTGTCTAGAATCTTAAAATGTTACATATTTGCAAGTCTAGAGATATATTGCAGGCAATCTTTATCTGGTTTGGCTTTATAGTTTCTCCTCAGCCATTTTATTCCTGTCAAGGGCAAAGTCCTTCATCAGTCCCTCAATAGAAAATATTAAGTTGAGATTCAGTTTGTAGATTAACTTTTATTTTATAGTAGCCTCATAACCTTTCAAGATTGAGAGACTGTAGATTGCAATATCTTCATGGCCTAAGCATATTAACATTGCTAGGGCCAAGTGTGTGAGTACATGCGCGAGAGAGAGAGATAGAGAGAAGCAGCATGGGGCAAAAAATAACTGCTAACAGTCTATTCTAACTCGACTAAAACTAATTGCTGTGTTATAATGGATAATATTATAACCATGCAAACTGATTATTCCACAACTCTTAAGAAGACTAATCTTTTATGATGGAACTCAACATGCATGTGTATGGGTAATTAAAATAAAATCTCAGCAATTATCATATACTTTAGATTCAACTACAATTAGTTCTTTAGACCTCCAAACATGATCAAACTTCGAAGAACATGATACCAGCTTGCTTAGAACTGCACTTGCCACAATGGTTTTCTTACATGTCTAACATTAGGACCAGAAGCACAGAATAATTAACATGGAAGCCAGGCATTCAGATCAACATGGAAGCCAGGCACTTGCCACAATGGTTTTCTTACATGTCAATGCTAGAGAGGCCACCAGTTTATGCTTTCCCAGATACAGTCATATAATGCCTTATGTGCAGATTATGTCCTGCATAGAAAAAGAAAAGCTACAAATTTATAATTAAGCTCTGCATCCTGCTTATACATTTTTTTTTCTTATTTGTTGAGTTATTACCCTGATAATTGAGTTCTCAATACCAAGGGCACAGCTTAGACTATGAATGATATAAACTCACACATACCAAGCAAAATGACTAAGCTTATTAAACCAAGATTGTTAAGCGGATGGCTTTGTCGACATGAGCATTGAGAACAGAGATTAAGATGTCGACTTGTCAAATAGTTAAGCATAAGCCAAAAGCTGCAGAAAATGCTGAGAGATGGACGAATAAATAAAGTTTTGAAGCATATTACCATGGCTCTGATGTTTGCATTGATCTTGCTCCTTTTCATGGATCCCATCAAGCATGGAAATGAAAAATTCATGTGCATCCTGCTGTTCATAACTAGCAAGATTTGATGCATGTTGCCACCAACTGTGAAAGACAAAGCAATCACCAAAAGTTGATACATTACCATGCTGACATCATAATTTGCTGATTGAAATGCCAAGTGGTGTTATAAGTGTCCATGCGTCCAAGTGTCCAGATACAGCAAAGGAGAACAAAAACACACACAGAATTTGAAGTTTCTGGGTGACACTGCTTATTAGGGTAACATTGGTAATAAGGAGTGTTTGGTTCGTATTTTTATCATCTGACAGATATATACAACAGGTTCTGATACAAGACAAACAGCAAGTTGAGATAGTCCAATCCATCAGATATGCCAAACAAAATGTCTCAAATGTACTATTTAAGGTGTAGACTTGTATGAAGTTAGTCCAAAGTTTAGTAGCTAATTCTAGGAAGGAAAAGAATATATCAGAAAAAATGATGGAACTTTAGCAAAATCATCGATGCAGATATCCTGTGGCTGAAAAATATGAACAATCAAGCATCAATTATACGTTAGAAAATCTTCATGAACAACTAGAAAAGCAGGAGCAGGTAATTTTCATATAATATTCCTTGAATTTGTGATCAAGCCACAAAACCAGCACCATTTCTTTTAAACAGAAACTAATTTGCTCTCTCTCTCTCTGTCTGTCTGTCTGTCTATCGCTGTGTGACTGCGCGTGTTCTTTTGGTACAAACTCTCTCAACTGTAGCATTGCCAAAAGAAGACATCAGAAAATACGTAAAAAAACCTTCTTGTTCCCATACATACTTAGCCTTCTCTTAAAGGCCTTATCTCTATCTAATGGCGGGAATACCTAATCACAAATCCAGCAACAGTTGAACAAGATTAATCTCCTTCCCTCCAACAATTTTTTTTTGTTTTTAAAAAAGTCATCTTGCGGTCTCAAAATTTAAAAAAAAAAAACAAGGAGAGAGATACCTATAAAGAAAATTGGCGGGGCTGAAAGGCTTCCTATCTTCGGAGAAAACGGCCGCGTACATTGTATCAAGATCACAGGCCAAGCACACATGCGACTCTCGGGCCGGATTCTTCCGCTCAACCACATTGCTCTTCTCTTTAATCCCACCCTTCTTCTTGCTCTTCTGCTGGCAAACGTAGCGGTTGTGCCGATCGCTCAAGAAGTAGTTCCTCAGCAGCGGCGTGTGGAGCAGCGCCTGGAGGACCGAGTTCATGAAGCAAGTGTTACCGAGATTATTGATTCCCCTCAGTCCCCTCGGCAGAGAGGAGGGCGAGGAGGCGGAGGAGGAGGGCGAGGAGGTGGTGGTGGTAGTGGAGTTGGCGGTGGTGGTGGTGGAGGAGGCGGAGGATGCGTTGCCTTCTTGGACGAGCAACGGGCTCGATCTCCGCCCAATCACCGCCCGCCCCTTCGGATCCGGCACCCACGGCCGGTACTCCACCCTCCTCCGCTTTGCGCACTTCTCCGGCGGCGGCGGGGGTGGCGGAATCCGGGAACACGATAAGGAGGTGAGGGCGATCACGACGGCGGCGTCGAAATCAGGGTCATAGACCTGATCGCGGCAGGCGGCGCAGAACAGCTCGGCGCGGTCGACGTCGAGGGCGATCTCGTGGCCGGGGCGGAGAGCGGCGTGGTCAGAGACGTGGGCGTGGCAGGAGACGGCAGCGCAGGAGAGGCAGGCGTAGAGGCGCAGGCCACGATGGGCGGCGGCGGGAGGGCAGGAGGCGCAGAAGGGGACCTCGCCAGGGTCGCGGCGGACCTCAGCGCGGCTGGGAGGGCGGGGGCGGAGGCAGCGGTGGAGGGAGCGGAAGGGGGTCCCGCCGCCGCCTGAGCGGTAGGCCGCGAGGTGGGGGCACGGTGGCGGAAGGCGGATGGCGCGAGCGGCGGACGAGGAGGACATGGGAGGCGGATCTGGCCCTCGGATCGGTGGGGCGAGAGGGAGATAAGACTCATCGGTCGGCTCGGGCCGGACCGGACTCGGAATCGGAACTCAGTGAGTCACGTGACGCGGATACTATAAAAAAGAAAGATACTATAATTCAACAGAAAACGCATATGTAGAGAACAAATAAGAATTTTTTTTCGCAAAAAATATAGACTACCATGGAAGAGATTAATGGAAGACAGGTTATGTTTAATCAAAAAAAAAAAAGAATTGGAGAAAATAAAATTGTTTTAATAATTTTGTAATTTGGAGCGAGTGAGAGCGAGGGAGGGGGTTGAGGGTGAGTCGACTCGGTGAATAGGAGCACCGGGAGGGCGGGTTGTCGTCGCTGGACTCAGAGGCGGGGGTTTCCCTTTATGCTCTGCTGGGTTTAGAGGCCTTGAGAGAACGAGTACAGCGAAGGCTCGTGCCACCGCCAGGGGAGGATTGGCCGTTTGACGCCGAACAGCGGGGAGACGTTGAACATTGCCGTCACTTCGTCGCACGTGTGAACCATTTTGGCTGCGGACAAATCCAAGTAGACCTGCAACCTAAGGTGAGCTCCGCATTCCGCGGAGTATTTGTAGACATCTATAGCAGAGCTCCTGCCCTTATTGTACTCTTTACTTTCTATTAACTTGGCAGGATGTACTTATATTAGAGCTATATGAATTGTCGTTTTCGCCCAAAAAAATAAAATAACTGGGGAGTATGGGTCCTATGAGGATCCGTGCGGGCGTGTGTTTAGTTCCACATCGGTTATTTGCTGGATAGATCTTGGGTACTTATACAGAATCAAAGAACCCAAATAATATCTTTCGACTAGCCATTTTGGGTGAGGTCCTGGGTTGTTACAAATGGTATTAGAGCGAACCCGGCCTATAACCTATGTGGACTAGGGGACACTGCAGCACGGATCCATTGGGGCTGACCATGGAGCAATCGTGGTGTTTGTGATTAGATTTGAATAGATTTGAACCCTTAGTCTGACGAAGACGTCAGAGCTTGAAAGGGGGAGTATATGAGGACCCGTGCGAGTGTGTGTTTAGTCCCACATCGGTTATTTGCTGGGTAGATCTTGAATACTTATACAAGATCAAAGAACTCAAATAATATCTTCCGGCTAGCCATTTTGAACGAGGTCCTGCGTTGTTACATGTCCATATCACCAACGGAAGGACCATGATGCTACAAGGAAAGTCAAACTTCTGTGTGTACGTGTTTTGGGACAAAAGATTTAGCTTGCTCAAATGTGAATCTTGAGCGAGTAGAGTCCCATTAATAGCAAGACCAGCTTCATGCGCGGGATTCCTGCTTACTAAAATCTACTCAAAATCCAAGTTCAGGTGTTACAAGGCAAAGTTTAAGTGCCTGCTAATCTAGCAAGAGTCTGATGAAAAATATATGACTAAGATTTCTAGCAAGAGTCTGATGAAAATTATATGTCTAACATTTTGGGTTGGTCGGTTGGCCGCTTTTTTCTTTGCTAGGGAAAAGGAGTAACGTACATCTCTGGCAGGTTCATACAAGTATGTAGACGTGCCACTAATGTCAAAAATCAGAAAAAAAGAGGGAGTAGAGGATTGGTAGCATGATTTTTATTGCCTTAGGCTTCCCATTTGATATAACCGATAAATACATTTCTAATGCTGAATACTGGGACTTTCTACTTTAACAAAATTTTAGTTTAGGATGAGATTAGAGCTAATTATGAGCCGGACTTAGGTAAAAAAATAAATAAATTTTAAACAGGTCCGATCTAAAGTCTAATTAAAAATAAATAAAATTTAGACTGGGGTTTCGGCCACTAATCAGTTCTAGATGCGATGAACCTATGATAGGCTTATCTCGCATGACCTTCATCATGGTGGATCAAAAGAAAGCTGAACAATTTTGGGCCAAGTCTTATGTAGTCGAGGCATCACCTAATTATTTTAGCTAATATTTTTTGATATGCAGCTTTTCTTTTTTTTTTTGTTGCTAAAATAGGTATCTCAAATACGGATATATCCAATAAAATTAGAAAATAACAGATCGCCAAGTGCCCTAGGCAACTCTTCTTTTCGGCCCTCAGAGTGGCTGATCACATAAGCAACCATCAAGTTCATGATCCTATTAGCCTCTCTAATTGTATGCTTAGCTTGGAAGGCTATTCTATTTCTCATCAACGTCCAAATGCCTCGAATCAAAGGTAACCCATCCCACCACCGCTCGGAGGTATGCAGCCCTTGTTATTGTTTACAAGGGAAGCACAAACCGAGGACTAAATAATTTTTTATGTATATCTCCCACGTGCCTCGCACGTGAAGAGTATTGGCCGATCTCGTATCAGAATCGCCCCGAAAAAGCCGAAACGGCTCTCCCCGGGAAAGCCGGCTTCCACCGTGAATGATGAAGAGATCCGCGGAGATCATCGCATTTCTTCTTCTTTTCTCCTGCGTTCTTCCGTCCGCCCTCGCTGGTCCCTCCGGGTACCCTCTTTTTCTTCCCCTCCCCCTCTTCTTCGTTCCCTTAAACCCTAATTTAGCCCTCTTTTCCCCCTTCTTTAACTTTTTATGTATTTTTTTTGTTTTTCCTTATAATTTGGCAGCCCTGGCGATGGGTACACCATTGCAGGTCATGTGAAGTTGGAAGGTGAGATTCCGCTTTTTTTCATATTTTTTCCTTATTAACTGCGTTCTGTCACGGCTTGATGAGGTCGAGCCCTAAGCGGCACAGATTGTTCCATAATATTACACCAAGATGGAGCTAAAAAGTCTTACAAGGTTTTAATTTGATGTGAAAATTGATTTGGTGATCGACAATGTCGGAAAAATTCTTGCTTCTGAAGCTTGCTGCTTGCTTGAGTTTGGATGCCGGGTAATGTTTATCGCAGTACCAAATTCCATCTCTTGGAATATTGTCGATTATTCAACATAAAGCTGGGGGAAAAAGTTTGAATCTTGCCTGGAGTTTATGGAGGAAACTAGGATTAGGACATCATTCACCAAGTCTTTTCTTTGATGGGTCTTGCGATAGCTTGCCATATTTGATTCATCGTGGACACGTTCACTTGTAGATCTGTATGTCTGAAGGTAGTTTGTAAGCTGCTTTGGGGCGCCTTTGCTTTATCAATGGTATCATTGGCCACTTGTAAGCGTTGATGGGTCATGATCTTCTTCAGTACAACTACAATCTCTTGCTTGGTCTTAAAAGAAAAAGAAAAAAAAAATCGAAAACTTAGTAAACTCATAAATTATTATGGACTGAGATCTTTCTTTTCTTTTTCCTTTAAAAAAAGAGTTTGACTTAGATTCATAACGGTTTATATTCAAGAATTGTGTTTCTTTATGACCGTTTGTCAAGAAATTCATTTATATTGACTATTTCTCATATTCTCATAACAGTTTTCCCATTTTGTGGTAGGGATGTAATTTATTACCTGGAATATTCCATGTTATCGACTCGTACAGTAGTCTGAAAGTTTTTCAAGATAGTTTATCACATTGGCATGCCAGATTGTGTGACTGAGTTTCATGCAAATTATCTTGTGCTTTTAGACTCTGTACTTTAACTATAAGATTCTTGCATCACATCCATTTCATTCTTGGGTTTGAATAAATCCCTCAGTTTATCCTAGAATTTTTCTGCTTGCTTGTTCCAACATTTTGAAGACCTTGCTTTCTTGATGTTTCTTGATGCTTTGTGGAGCTATGAAGAGACAAATGGCTGCACTGTTGGCGAAATGGTGGCCAAGAAAACTATATTACAGAAATGGAAATTTTAACTAATTAATTTCATACGAAATTGAAAACTATGATGATTTATAGAGATGTGTTGGAACTACCGTATGTTTGCCACATATGCCTCTGAGTTTATTATGGAAATCTTTTACAGGTAAGTGTGTTCGGTCAGTATGTGGGTATAAAGAGGGTCAATACACAAAAGATCGGATTTGCAAAAGTTAGAACGATAAGGTGGACGAAAGGTAAGGATAGGGAGAGCTTAGGTGTAAGCTATTATCCAAAAGGTAGTTTAGTAGTTGCACCTCAATGGAGATGGAGATTAGACTAAGATGATTACAAGTACTTGTGGTGACTGTGAGCGATGGTGAGGATCTTTCTGAGCGGTGCAAGAAGAGGAGTCTGCTGGTAGGAATTAAGTGATCAGAGTACATGATTGTACAGTGTGAAGTATCTAATAAGAAAATTTACTATTGCAGCAGATCAATGTTGGATTAAGGAGAAAGCAATAAGAAGGCTGAGGTAAGGTATTTTCTGATGCAGCGTAAGATTGCTTAATTAACTTGGAGTTGTTATGAGCGACAAAGCAAATAGATCATAGACAGAGGAATTAGGCAGCTGCTTGGAGTCAGTTATTCGTTGAAACCTTCTCAATTTAGAGATGCCTCAATGATAATTGTGACCCTGCGAAATTGTAAATTCACAAAATTAGAAAGAATTGAACGTGAAATACTAAATCGATCTATACTTTTGATTGTCTTTCGCATTTTCCTTTCTTAATTTTTTTCGATAATTTTATGTAGATCGTTTACCTAAGATTATGAAGTCAGCAAGTAACTAAAACCTTTTCATGTAGCTAGGGTTTCAGGGAGGTTCGATCCATGTTCCCAATTTAGGATTGCAGCCTTTTGTTTTATAATAATATTCTTGATGGTAGTATTAATGGTTTACAAGGGGCGATACATGCAAAGCCAGGATGATAAAGTTAACATAACATGCAAAACTAGGATGATAAAGTGAACATACCTTAGGTATATAAGAATACTCTATAGGGATCATGGGGTTACTCTCAATAACTCATCACTAGTTCATTTTATGGATATCAATGAGGTTTCTTAGCTGGGATTCCATGCACATATTGAAAGATCAGGTCATAATTTACTATAATTCATAATCTGTCTAGTTATGACCTAATACTTTTTAAGCACCATAAACAGATAACGTAGACTTATGTCAAAATCTCTTTCTTGTGTCTTGTTGAAACTGGATAAAAATTTCCTGTGTTGTTCAATGGGACATGTCTTGTGGTTTGATTACTGAATTTGGCTGTTGATGTTATTCTATGTAACTACCCTACTCTGAACAATCACCAATATAAGTTGAGTTAGCTTGGTCAGTATATCATATGGATGTTTCATAGAAATTTGTCTTCTCTCATGTCATTTGAAATGGCCAATATTGGCTATTTTTGTTTATTAGCTCCTAAAACAAATTAACTCTTGTTAATTGATTTGTATTTTTTGGTATACTATGAATGTTAATTTTATGGTAAAATTTTTCCCTGGAAGTTATTCCTGTGTTTCTTATTACTAGCCATTTTTGATAGGTGCGACATCCAAAGGTTTTACTCCTATGGAAAAGTCAAATTCAAAAGTGATACTTAATGGTGGTCAGAGGGTCACTTTTCTCAGGGCAGATGGTTATTTTTCATTGTATCCTATTTTCACTATCTTTTAATGCTTTTAGTTTGCAAATATAGACTCCACAAAGGTTTTGCTTCATTTGTAGAATTTTGATATTTATATGTCTGCATATTGCATGAAGTTGAAAGCTTTCATAATAATGTATACATTGCTTGCTTGTGATTTCTTGCAACATAAATGTTCAATAGAAGCTAACCTGAAGTAATAGGTTCAATTCATGACCATGTCTTATTCAGAAATGATGTAGAAGAAATTTGTGATAAAAGATAATAGAATGAAAGGCTTTTTTTTTTTTATTAAAGCAAGTGAACTTGGGTAAAGAAAAAGATGCCAACATGAAAATAAAATGAAACTAGAGGACCTTGTCTTATATCAAATCATTGTTTTCATTATTGTATATAGTTCACATAAATGTGCACCGAAGTGAGTATGTTATCACATATAGGGTTTCATATGTACAAAATCCTGTTCATTTTAGTATTGGTAGATTTGTTTTTTGTGTTAGCTTGCTTGAAATTTCAGCATAGTGAATATAATTTTTTTCCCTTTTCAAGTTACATGTCGAAGTACTATATCAAAATAGGTTCTAAAATAAGTGCAGAAGTTTATACATATATGTATCTATATTTATATGTATATATATGTACATATATATATATATATATATATATGCATATTATATATATGTATCTTTTATTCTCTGTATGTTTACTTAATTACTTTTGATTATTGATTTAGTGTTATCTACTTATATGAGCCTTATTTAGTTTTTTATATATCTAGAATGCCTGCATATGCACGCACATACTGCATTCTGTGTATGTCATACTCTCAGCAGGTCACAATTACAGCCACTTTTGAAAACTTTTGCTAGCACAAAAGCCAGCATTTAAATAGCAGAATATAATTTTAAACCAGAAAACTTATGCTCTTGCAAAATGCTGATGGTCAAGGACTTTTTTTATTACTATTTTTTCTGGGAAAGTTACAATGTTCGAATGTTAAAAGAGACTGAACAGGTAAGCAAGTATGTAATTGCTTGCATTACTCTAATAAAAGAGCATTATCACAAATAATATCATTTGCAATATGCTTTCCATTATGATGTTTAAAGAAAATTTTAGGCTTGGTCTGGAAGAATATTTATAAGGAATATTTATAAGAATGCATCTACCATTTGTTTGGAATGGTCTTTCTCTGGTCTTGCCAGGGCTTTGTAATTCTTTGACCTATTTACTTGAGCCACAATGTGCCAGCTGGGACTCATCTTATTGAAGTGTCTGCAATGGGTTATTTCTTTTCTCCGGTAATTTCTCTTTTTATCGCCGAGTCTGAACTGATGAAAACCATGGCCTGATTTCCCATTTCGATTTTGTCAGGTACGGATTGATATTAGTTCCAGAAATCCTGGTAAGATCCAGGCTGCACTGACAGAGAATAGGAGGGTTCTGCATGAGCTAGTTTTAGAGCCTTTAAGAGAAGAGCAGTATTATGAGGTGGAAAGACTGTTGAAAGCTATGCTACTTTCATCTCTTATTATTTTCTTCTAATCCCTTGCTGTTGTTATCGTTTTTGTCGTCATCTTGCAGATAAGAGAACCTTTTTCCCTAATGTCTCTATTGAAAAGTCCCATGGGTTTGATGGTGGGTTTTATGGTGTTAGTGGTGTTCCTCATGCCGAAGTTGATGGAGAATATGGGTAATATTCTACTAGTATAATCGGCTGCATTCTAATTTCCTGAATAATCCACACATGATGCATTGCCTGCGACCCATGATCAGATTTCATTTCTATTTGCTGTTCAACAGTGTGCGACTTTTCTTGTGTTGTTAACAGATCCAGAAGAAATGAGAAGAGCCCAAGAGGAGATGAGGGCGCAAGGGGTACCTTCTCTCTCCAACTTGTTGCCTGGAAGGAGCAGCTAAATTGCAGGATTTTGTGGGACTCGAACAAGGCTGTGCCAGTGATTTAGCTACCTGAATGCTTAGGAAGAAATGGTGAGGCCTTGGAACATTTTCTTTTAATCAAAATGGAAGTTTTAATGCTGTTGTTCTTGCATGTAATCACAATTAATGCCAGTGGCTCGCCATTTGCTTTATGAAGTTGATAGGAATGATACACTGATAACTGATTGATCATGACAAAACATAGATTAGAAACTATGCAAAACTTGAGGATTTTTTGCACAAAGTGATTCTGAAAGTGAGAGTGATTGCTTTACCAAATATTGTTGTTATTAGACAAGTGCTGTGCATTGTTTTGATTCAAATCAGTCAGATATTATATTGGACAATGAATATCTCATATCGGTGATCCGTGCTATTAGATATGATCTACTATATCAAAATTACTTGCATACTAAAAATCATATGATTTGGAGATTTTTAATCCATGTATCAAACTAGGGTATGCCGGGCAGAGACCGGTACCGGATCAGTGTGGGATCCGGTACCGAGAGCTTTTCATTGAAAAACCGACTGGTATGACTGTCGTACAGGTACGGAATCGGTACGTACTGGTTGGGCCGGCACCGGTACGCCGGCCGGCACCGGTATGCCGACCGGTACCGGCACGGTGGATCTTGCATCAAACGGTCAAAAAATTGAACTGTCTAAATAAAATAAAATTATATATATATATATATATTATGAATTTTTTAATTACATAATTTTTTGTAAGCAATTTATCGGTAATAGATCATATCCAACGGTTTGGATTATCGATGTGAGATTCTCATTGTTAAATTGAGATCCGACTGGATCTGAGTAGAGATCTATTTGGGTGCAACCAAGAATAAGAACATCATATGTGGCCATAAAATGAGTAAAATGGAACTTGAAGATTAGACAAAAACCAAGCAAAGGACAACAAGAAGGAAGAGATCGCGGAGATCTTGCACTTTGAGAATCAAAATCACACAGCCTGAACTTCGGGAACCAATGGGACCCCATAAAAAAAAATCAATGCTAACTGTACGCTACCACACTTGCTGGATGTTAAAGGAATACATCCAATTCGCTGAAGGTGCAATTAAATTGGTTATTTTATATGGGGTACGACAATGATGAAGTGAGAGAATAGGAGATACCGGCCATCGGCCCACGCTGCTGGACCAGGAGCTGGTGTATGTCCTTCACGATATCAAACACCGCACCAGGTTGTGCCAGTTTGAGTGCATTCCTTGAGAATTTCTTCAGCTCGTCTCTGTCAGGGCCAAACCACCGAGCAACAAGGCTGGCTGTTTCCTTGGGGCTTTTGGAGAATAGTCCAGCTCCATTATCTACTACATATGGGATATTTCCAACCTCCTGCAAGACCAGAATGAGACCCAAGGCTAGAGTCATCTTTCCAAGGAGTAAATGCAGATGGTCTTGTACTTTGGTTTTTATGAAGTTTGAGATACAGATATGCATGCATACACTTGTGTACAGATTCATGCATCATGATACATCATCGATAACTTCATTTTCTTTCTTTTTTTCTTTTTTTTTTGGATGGAAATAGCTTCATTCTGTAAATACCAGTCTTGTTACAATTCTCCATGCACTTAGAACATGGCAGCTAGCTAAACACCAATCTTGTTGATTTAGATAAAGAAGGAAACTACCATGAGCTGGAGAAAGACCTCAGAAATTAGAAGAAACACAAGCCAGCAGATTCAGACTCCAACAAGTAGTTTGAATAAGAGGCCTATCTATGGCATATAGCCCTTTTAATGGAGAACATGTCAGTAGGGAGTTAATGAGGTTGGAATGAAACAGAGATGGCAGGACAGTAGGAAGTAGACACTGACCTGTCCAGGTATGAAGTCATTGAGGATAATAGGAAGTCCCCTGATCAATGCCTCAGCAATTGTACCAGGCCCTGCCTACAAACACAAGAGCACATTGAAGCCATCTGAAAAAAAACTCCTTATCAGACTGATCTGGACATCAAGGAAACCATGGTACCTTTGTTATGATACAATCACAAGCACCCATCCATTTCTCCATCTGGGTCTCAAATCCTCTAATCTGACAACAAAGGCAATATTGAACAGCTCTCAACAAACAAAAGCTTAAAATGTACCAACAATGCAGGCTTGTTAATTATTATCTCAGACCAGCTACACCACCTTCACAGGGACCCTCCACTTAATTGACTGCAATGTGGAACTCAGTATCTGGTTGCGGCCACATACGGCAACAATCTGCCCTATAGGTTTGCCGAGCTCTTCATCAAACAGGGCTTCTCCTAAAGCCATTGCAGTCTTCTTGACTGGACCCATTCCCTCACCACCTCCCATCAGTAGAACTGCAGGCAAATGAGGGTCCATCTCCAGTTCTTCTCTCAAATCATCCTGTAATAAATTAGGATTCAAATTCTTTTCAGCAGAGTGAAAACTGAAAGAGGTGCAATATCAGCACTATACGCTTTGGCCATGGCACAAACCTTGTTTAAAACTGCACGACAGAAGGATGGTCGAATCGGCAAACCAAAGACACGGATCTGAGAAGGCTTTAGGCCTTCTAACAAAGCCCTGTTCGACACCTCCTCCGAAGGGCAATAGCATCTGTTCACACCAGCATGGAACCTGAAATGCATTGCAGTATTTTATTGCTTGGATATCATAAGAAGGGAGCTTATGTTTTTGAGACTGTTGAAGGAAAACACAGCAGACCACCAAGGTGGTAGCATGGTTAGAACGGAGCTAAGATTCCACCAGAGTAGTCTAGATTCGAAATGTGCATGCGTCGATTAAATGTGAGAACCGGATGCCCTCAGCGCCTGGTTTGTCCGGTGGAGTCGCCATCTGCTCCGCCGGTACTTAGGTGGTGCTGGCGTGACGTACTCACACGTGGGACAATCCACGGATGGGAAGGGTATAAGTAAAACTTGTCTATCCGCATCGAACATTCTCCAGCGGAAAGGGGGCTCAGTGGGAGTTGCAACGCGGGTGAGGTCTTCCTCTCCCCCCTCTTTCCTTTTTTTTTTTTTTAGCACAAAAAAAAAAAAAAAAGGAAAACGCAGCGGCGATCATATTTTCAGATGAGAAGTCGAACATACCACGTCGGGTGGCAGGTGTTGAGGTCCGTGATGACAGTGACAAAAACGACTCTCTTTTGAAGGCTCTGCCATTTGAGAACCCATAGAGGTATGTGCTGCATGAGGGGATGCACGCTTATGATAATGTCTGGCTTGTACTTCATCAGACCAGCCTCCACCTTCCTTCACTCACAAAAATCAAACAACTTAGAACCAGAAATGATCCACACCCCACCCTTTTGCTGCCATCTCCATTAAAGTCCAATAGAGAATAAGAACACGAGCGGTATAGAGTTTTCCTTCTCTTATCCAATGGAGCATCACTTGTGGAATATTATATGGAAAATCCCGAAAGTTTCGAGACTCCGGTGTCAACTGGTAGCGGCAATGAGCAGAGAACTACTACACTATGAACAGAAGAACAACAAGAAAGAGAGGCCATACCTAGCATAGAAGGCAGCAAGGGCGGCGAGATAGGAGCAATGAACCCAACGAGGATAGGTGCTATGGAAAGCGACCTTCCAGAGGGAGACATGCTTCGTCATGAACTTGTAGGCCCTCTCCATGTCGTTCAGCGGCCAACCCGCATGCTCTTTGCCCAAGTCCTTCACAAAGACCTGTGAATCCAAGCAAGAAAAATGGTAAACCAAGCACGTGAAACCCAAAAGATACATGAAAAGGTGGATTAAGAAACATCCAAACTTTTTCTCATGTATGATAGGGAGGCAATATGCCATCCGATATAGAATTCCTTCAAGAAATCAAGCATATATCGAGGGGAAAAAAAAAAGAAGCGAGCAAAAAAAGCCAACCACCACCAAGGAATCGGGCTGGATACAGGTTGCAAAAACAAAGACAACTGGCAGCTTTACGGGCTTCGAAAGAGA
Organism: Phoenix dactylifera; assembly: GCF_051530095.1. Lineage (NCBI taxonomy): Eukaryota > Viridiplantae > Streptophyta > Magnoliopsida > Arecales > Arecaceae > Phoenix > Phoenix dactylifera. The sequence continues at coordinate 22,770,987 of NC_143200.1, forward strand.
TTTTGAAGATGTAGAGGGCTATACGTACGAACCCTGTATTCGTCTCCGAATTCAAGGCGGAAGGCGTCGCGGATGGCCTCGGCGGAGGCGCGGTGGCCGCCACCGGTGTCGCTCATGAGGACGAGCACGTTCTTGGGGCGGTCCGCCCCGAGCTGGACCAGCTCCATCGTGCACTCGTCCTCCGCCCCCCACGCGGCCGCTCCGTCCTCGTCCCCTCCACTGCCACCGGCGGCGCCTGCATAGAACGAGCACCGCCGCGGCTGCTGCTTCCCGCCTCCGCCGCCTCCCTTGTAGGCGAACACGCTGTGGTGCACCGCCTCCCGTATCGACCTCCTCGGCGCCACCACCGACCTCACCATTGCTCTTAAGAAGAAAAGAAGACGAGAGAGAACCAAACTTGGGAGTATGGTTTGGAAGGAAACAGAGGGAAGCGAGGCCCAATTACGAGCCAGCCGAGGTCCGGATTCAGTTTCCATAAAGCATATTTGGAAAGTTTGCTCCAGTACTAATTGCAAGAGAATATTTGGAATTGGTACACAAATCGTACACCTGGACTGTAAAGAGTCATGCATAAATGGTAAAGACTATCCTGTCCATCGCTCACGCGAATTGGAGGGTTTGAGTTTGTTTTTGAGTTGTGGAGTTAATTTTCTCCTGGGGATGGATTCGGTGTTAGATTCGGGAATTATGCCGTTTTATTCCTCTTTCAATATTTTATTTCCGTTTATTTCTTAAGTGGTGGGGGAGAACACGAATCATTAGCCGTTTGATTCGCATCCCGCCGCGGAATCTTCTCCCTAAAAAGATTCGCTACCGCAGCCGGGGAGGAAGCGAACGGGTTCCGGTGTCCCTCAAGCAACTCCCTGTGAGTCGGCGCGTTTAGCAAACGCGACACGGCTAGCCAACGGATAAGATCGACGGGAAACGTACTCCCGAGATCGAAACTTTTTTTTGAGAGCTACGGAAGGAGGGAGAGATCCACTGCACGGCCACAAACAGAAAACGACACAACAACGCCTAGAGGTGGCAGTGTGGCCGCATGGATGGTCCACGTGTCAGCTGATGGTTTGCCGATGAGTGTGTGTGGACTTTTGGATGCGGAGGTCAGATCCAGTTGGACTAAGAGCAGTGGGAGCTTTTCTTTTTTATCCCCTGGGATTACGAAGCAATCAGGGCCGTTGGCTTTATATGAGGATCTTGATGGGTCCAGATTGGGGCCAGCGATCGCAGGGGTAGTGTAAGAAAAAGGATCGGATATACTGAATTTATCAAATAATAGTTTTAAGAGGCAAGGCAAGGAGAGGCAGGGAAAGAATTATCTTTGATTTTATTGCTAATATATACAAAAAATACCTTCCCCATTGATAACTTCATAAACGGTCCTAAAATATGAAAACATTGAAAAGTGTCAGGGTTGCCTTAAAAAAATTGTGTGCATTAGGACACAAGCTGGGTTGACCTAAACCTGGATCCGTCCACCTAAGCATAGGGTTAAGTTTAAGTTTTCATAAATTTGGATTGGGGTTGGACTTAAGAAGACACTAACTTGACTTCAAATAGGTTTGAGTTAGAACTGATTTTAAACCCAACCCAAGCCCAGCCCTAACCCAACCTAGACGGATTTAACCCGACCTAATATAATATAAATAAATGAATAATTTATATTTTGTATTTCATATGGATTATTTATATGTTTATAGTTATATCTTCAATTTTGTTAAATTATGTATAAGTGCACTATTGAAGTTTATGAATGATTTGGATCTCAATTCAACCAGATTTCTCACGATTAACATGGCGCAATCCAACTAACCTGACCCTGACCTAGTAAACCCGATAATGTGATAACTCTTGCATGTTTCACCAATTTACGTGCTATTTCATTATATGATTAAATATGCATTTCATGGAAGGTTTTTTTAAAAGATTTCGCCTCCTTAAAACTCAAGTTTGAAGTCGCGCTGCCGAGATATTGGGCATTCACAACAACAATTGGGTCTCCTTCAAATTAAACATTAAGAAGATCCAAATTAATACAAAAGCACAACCTTTCTCTAACTGCAAATGCTTTAATCATAGTGCTAATATGCGTGAAACATTTTCTTCTATAACAAATCCATGGTTTTAGAATTGCTTATTTTAAGTATATAACAAATATATCCTAAGACCACTAGTTCTTATTATAACTCAAAAACATAAGAAAAAAATCTCTAATTTCCTATTGATATTTTACAATAGTCACTATTAGTCATTATGGTGGAAGCTAATATCAAATTATATTACATTCTATGATAATACTTTCAAAAATCTCTTATTACAACGACCGTTACAACATAACGACGGTCATTATCTTAAAAATCTCTTTGCCCACATCTTCCACTCCATGTTTACCCTGGCAAGCATGATTGTGGTTGAATCTAACCACAGGAAGTCGAGCAATCCCAATTGGCTCATGGCTCTCTATGATGGACCCTTGAAAGGAGGATGAATTGGAGGGATGTGAAGGTAATCATGGAGTGGAAGATGCAAGCCATCTCATATCTTGGAAAGAATAAGCTAGCCTACCAAGCCAATGAAAAATATATCAATTATTTTGCATGGCACCAGATCTCAAATTTGCTAGTCTCTCGTATCTATATCTATGCCTTCTTTGCTGCCCCACCATTAATAATTACAAGAAAAGAAATGATGCTGCAGAGCAGTCCAAATCACACAACATTACTGTGTGATTCACAGCTTCTGAAGCCATGAACCCAATCATTACAAAGCACAAACAATGGGACCATTTCCTGCAACTGCGGTGTGATCTCCATCTGAACTTGTAACCAGGCAGCAGTTACTTTTGCCGGTGGGTCACACACTTCAAGTGCAACATTAACTAGATGTGCTTTCTCGTTTACCTCATTTGACACTCGTGACATTAGTTGTTGGCCATCCAAGACTCATTTGATTTGGAAAAAAAAAAATAAAGAAAGACTATTTTTTTAAAAAAAATATTTTCTTAAAATTAGAAAAAAATTCATAAGAGACATGAAAAAACTGTTTTCTCATTAGTTAGAAATTAGAATTTTTTTTTTCAAAATTATCTTTAACCCTCAACTTTTTCTTTATTAAATGTATAATAGATATGCCATACTACTTTTTTTTATTAATGTAGATGCTCAATCAAATATAAGCTACTCTAAAATGTACCATTTTCTCATGGTCAAATCAAACATACTAAAACTATTTTTTCAGGTATCATATTCTTAGAAATTAACTTTAAAAAAAAAAATGTTTGGACGAGGATTGCGAACCAAATGAGTCCTTGAAGACTAATTTTACAAATCTAAAAACATCTAGGGAAATTTTACCATAGAGCTTCTTGATGGATTCTATGATACTTTCCCTTCCTTGAGGGGAATTCTACTTTTCATCTTCTCACCTTTTTTGTTTTTTTTGAGGAATATCTTTTTCACGGTTCTTTCATGCTTCATACAAAATAAATATAAAAAGATAAAGGAATCTCAAAAAGATGTGCATTGGTGGCCGTTTAGCAAGAAGAGTAGCCTTTTGCAAACATTTAGATTGCACAAGGGGTTATTTGGAAAGCAAAAAAAAGGAGGATGTTATAAATTTCAATAATCTAGGAGCTATATGGGAAAACACTAATCACCTTTTTTTTCCTTTTGTTTTTGCAGAGAGAGGATGTAGTTTGGTTTTTGCTCCTCCTCCATGGACAAGAAAGGGAGGGATCATTAACTTTTAACATTCATAATAAACATAGTCACGCATGTGCTTAATTTACTACGATTAATATAAACACCCTCGAGATATTCTTATTAAAGCATTCATTCACATCTAAGGGATCCCTTGCTCCCCACAATTCCCACCAATCCTGCTATCCCATGCTGAGCTGTGGAGAGATACACCTTGGAATACCTTTGGAATGTAGCAAAAGTGAGCTACTTGATGTTAAAAAAAAAAAAAAACATTTGTTAGGCCTTTTAAGTAGCATACCCATCCAAATCAACCTAATATTATTTGCAGGGCAATCACATGAAAGCACTTTGTAAACTAACTCACACCAGCATATGTTAAAAACTTTCCATCCCCCTGGAAGAAAAAAAAAAATCAGTCTATGTTGCAGAACTTATTTTAGTGTTTGCTTTCCTCTTTGTGAAGCTCATGAAATGCCCTCCTTGTGCTTTGGGCTGTTTGGGGATTTTGGAGATGAAGCCAAGCTGGATCAATTGTTTGGCTCATCAATGAAGTTATTATCAAGCCAAAAATAAATCATTTATATAAACTTTTGAGTAAATTAAAAAATTAGGGGTAAATTATACTTACATATAATAGTTTGAAAAACTCACGCTTAACCCCTAAGATTTATTTTTATCCAATACTTTAACTCATAAATTAAAAGAATATTAGTCAAATCATTAATCTTAAATAGAACCTAATTACCACGTTAAAATTTTTTTGAAATGACCAAAATAATCTTAGGTGACATGCTAAGCACCCAAAGATATAAGAAAATGTATGCATCCTCCCCCTCACCCTATAAATTGTTTCATTAATATTGTTAATTTAACTGGATGTAAGTGTAGGTTTTATAAATTATTGGATGTAAGTATAATAAATATAAACCTGAAGAAGATTTTTAAATTTTATTTTAAACTTTTTTCTCTCTAAAAGTAAAAATAAGTGGATCTCTCTCCTAAGATTTCACCTTTTTTTTTAATGAAAAGATGGTGATATTGTTTCATTAGTAGCCTAACACTTTGATGTGTCAACGGAAACAAAGAAAAATCTAATATCTTGCTTTTTCTCATGTGCAATGCACGTGACTCTTGCAGCGATATCACCTCGCCATCAAGGAAAAAAAATGGAAACCCTCGGTCCTGAGTAGATGTTAAAGGGTCGGCTAGGGTGGGTCGAATCAGATCATATAAAGTTATAAAAATTATTTTTTTAACATACAAATCAATATTTATTTTGTAGAAAAGGGTGAATATATATATATATATATATATATATATATATATATATATATATATCAGATTTTAGCATTATCTTCGAATCCATTGCGGGTCAAACTTATCTCGTTTGGATCGGGTCAGATCAGATATTTGATGGAGCGGAGTAAATTGCTGCCCCTAAAACTTGTTCTATTGGCTTCTCAAACATGCATAAAAAACTAAGATCAAAGCATGTAAAGAATGCATCAAAATAAAATTCAATAGTAAACTTTGATGCTTAATTATTATTATACTTTACTAAGGTGATGTTGTCGCCACCCTAGGTTGCACATTGTGTTGTTGCTACCTATGCCACCGACGCTCAACATCAATTTACGAAGGTCATCGGTTGAAATGGTGTCCAAATTTTTGCCTTTGCCTCCATGATATGCTTGAAATAAAACTGAAAGAAAGTTTTGTACAAACTGAGGCTAGAAACAATCTTCAACATTTGCATCCTCGAACTCAATTATACTATAAATACAAGCTAAATTATGAAATAAAAGGAATCCTTCGTGGTTGATTGCGCACTAGGATGAACAAAGAAAGGCCACAAGAACATACTTTTGTCCAATATGTGATTATAATGGACATCAACTTGAGCAACATTGTAGTGTAAATTGTTTCTAGTTGCTCACCACTTTGCCCTTCCTCACCACCTTTTTATTCATAGATATACTCATATTACCAAAGATATAAGAGGTACGTCTATATGGATTAAGAGAGGTTCGATAGAATGTCCCAACCTAGGATGGTGACTACGAAGTAGATGAAGATTAAAATTATTAGAGCATGTTATTCGTTTTGATATATGTCAAATTGAAAGTTGGTTACATAATGATCCCCACCCAATGACCATCGTCGTGGAATAAGAGAAACCACCAATTCAAGACATTGCATCAGAGAATGGATGAGAAGGGAAGCTCATCGAACCGGATCATCATCCATCTCGGCATGTTATCAGATGATAAATGGTACCATATGCATAGGTTCAATGCTTCAATTTACTAATTTGAATGATCATATACACATGCTATTTCACCGATGCACTCCACTAAAAGATACAATTTTGTTAGGTCTTTTTAAACATGTATAACATCTAGGGTATCAATTGAGATTTAACATCCCTGATAATGTCGATGTTTGGGCCGAATCACGATACTGTAAACATTCCTAAAATAAGTAAGACTTTGTTTGTTGCCTTACTGTGTCTCTTATTTATATAGGTTGGGCCACGGTGTGCATGCTCTTCTCTTGTAATGGCTAGGTCAATCATGTGATGCCCTTTTCATGGTGATATAATTGAATTAAGTTACACTTCATGTAACTTTGCAAGGGTTACATTTTTTAATTGAATGATTATTAAATTTAATTTACTATTTCTAAACTACTTACATATTAAAAAATATATAATTCAAAAAAATTTAGCTTAGGCATCAAGCAGTAAAAAATATATAATATTATATATATTTAAATTATCAAGTTTTTGATCATTTCAAGCATAAATTAGGAGTCTCTAAATTCTATAATTTGAGATGATGGATCAAATTCAATGACTTAGATCAATGGCATGAATCATTCATGTAGGATTCTTCATCTAATTAAAAAAAAAAAGAGGGTAGCTTGAATATGGCTCCACGATTATAAAGTAATAATTAATTGAGTGTTATGCTTTGAGTGAAATGTGGAAAAGGGTTGACAGATGGCAATTCCATCAAATGGTCCCCTTTACGTAACCATCCCACGCTTCCACAAGTTCCGGATTTTAAAGAAAACGGAAATCCTGTTTCCCCTTTTTCTTATTTTATTGTTTCCTCCGTTCGTTCCGTAGGATTTCATCCTTCTAGGCCGCCGTTCCGCTCACTCGTTCCACGTGTGGATATCTTGGTCTCACAGGAAACATAAACTAATAGCACTGAAACGCATCTCTACCGTCCATTTAGAATATTTATTTCACCAATCTGGACCGTCCAGTGTTTTGCGCCCCATTAGCTGTCACGAAGTTTCTCTCCCCGAAGGCGCGTCAGCACAGCGAATCATTAAAACGCGCGAGCCATGTGATCCTCCAGATCATTTTACTTAACGTGCCCTTCAGAAAAACCCCGGGAGCCGAAAAGCCCTTTGCAACGCAGAGAGCCGGCGATTGGGTGTACGGTTAAGCAAAACTGTTCCGCAGCCAGAAAGGAAGAAATTCGTAATTGTTTGGCTCTTTCCGGCCTCGAACTTTTTACCAGGCCCTCCTCTTCGGGAGTCTCCAATCTTATATATGACGAACCGGAGCTCACGTCAGGAGGCGCTGCAGGAAGCCCTCGAACTCTCGTAGCCCTAGTTTCCACTTTCCGGCGCTGGGTTTTGCGTTTCTTGGGGGTTGGGTGCGGCCAGATCCGGCAATGGGGGCGGCGATCCTCTCCGATCTCCTGACGGAGATTCTGATCCCGGTGGCCGCCGTCGTCGGGATCGTCTTCTCCTTGTTCCAGTGGATGCTGGTCTCCAAGGTGAAGCTCTCGCCGGAGCGGCAGACACCGGCGAGAGGGAACAAGAACGACTACACTGACTACCTCATCGAGGAGGAGGAGGGCCTTAACGACCACAACGTCGTCGTCAAGTGCGCCGACATCCAGAGCGCCATTTCGGAGGGTGAGAACTCTTTGATCGGATCTCTTGCGACTCGATGTTTCTTTCTTTTTCATGTTGCAGATCTGTTTGTTTTATAGTCTGATCTTTCTATCCTTGTAATCAAAGATTCCATGAAGCTTCTTGATTTCGTTTAGATCTCCCTGAATGTTGGAAAAAAAATGGATTACTTTTCTTTTAATCTTGACTATATCTGCTCGTTATTTTTACAAGCCTCCTTGTGATTTTGGAAGTTTTTAGCTGATATTTCGGGTATTTCGGGTAGGTCTTTGATATTTTTGGAAGTTTTAAGCTGATTGTCGGCAGCAAAAACAGTTTTTTCCTTCTGGGTTAGGGTTTCTATGAGTGTGATTACTGTAGCAGAGCTTTTGTGTACCTCATTTTTTTTAACCTGGTTAAGTATAGTTTTCTTTCCTTATCTTAGTTCTGCATAACTAATTCTTTTGCGTATGCCTTCCATACGGGCCCTTTGGTTTATTTGGTGCTTCAGAGATATGCCTTATTTTATATCAGATTATTCCTTTTTCTCTTCATATAAACTTCTTCAAACCTGTATTTGCTGCTGTTTTTATGATATTTATGACTGGTATATGTTAGTTTTCGTCATCGATTACTCTTTTCTCTCCCTTTTTTTTGATCTCTCATATTTTTATTCGTCTCAGAGTAAATTTAAATATTTAAATATTTGTTGAATTTGTTCCATACATATATGTTCGGTGGTCAAAGAAAAAGGTTGTGTATTGTGGTCCTCACAAAAATTCTGGCTTATGTTGGGCACTTGTAAGGAGATAAGCAGTTGCTTATTATGGTCCTCAGAAATGTTTGTTAGACTAGATTTGTCCTGACTTCTCTCTGGATTTTTTTTTCACTCTGCAGCCTTCCTATCTCAATAATTCTCGTTTGTCATCAAGGGATGTGATATGGTGTCAAGTTGATATTATAATATTATTTGTGTTCTAAATGTGGGGTTAGTTATCCTTATAAAAATGCTCAATTCTTCTTTTTTGAATGGTAATTATGGTAGTTTTCTGTCAAATGAGAATGTACCATTTGCTAGAAGGTCGTTAGAGGATGTCCTCAACAGAATTTTGTTAAATGATATGCTAGATTGATTTTCATCTATATATTCCGATTGTTTGACCTTTATATCTAATGATTCTTCAGTCTTAATTTGTAAGGACCCGTGCAGGCGTATGTTTAGTCTCATATTGGTAATGCATCGGATAAATCTTGGGTATTTGTACAAGGTCAGTGAATTCAATAATTTCTTCCGACTAGTCTTTTGAGTGAGGTTTTGAGTTGTTACAAATGGTATTAGAGTAGACGTGGTCTATATGACCAATATGGATTAAAGGACACTGCAAGACAAGCTTATTTAGGTTGACCAATTTTATCGTAGTATTTGTGATTGGATTTGTGATACTTATGATTGGATTTGAATGGACTGATACCCTTAGTTTGGCGAAGATACAAGGACTTCAATGGAGGGAGGATGAGAGGACTCGTGCTGGTATGTGTATAGTTCCACATCAATCGTGCATTGAATGGATCTTGGATACTTATGCAGAGTTGAGAAATCTAAATAACACCTTCTTGGCTAGTCTTTTGAGGTTAGGTCCTTGGTTTTTATATAATCACTGAATCTTATGTGCTGCCAATTGGATCTTGCTATTAACGTTGTGAATTCTAGTACTCTATGATTCCATGAAATTAATCTTCTCAAAATTTGCTCAGTAACCTTATGTCAGATGCTCAGAAGTAGTAATGCACTGTGCTTCTCATAAAAACTCATCCTTTCTTTGATGGTTGTGGAAGAAAACTAATTTCGACCATTGATGTCGCTATGCATAATTCATTTGAGATTTATTTTAGGCTGACTGATCCATGTTTTCTATCTGGTGTCCATTATCCTATTAACAGAAAACACATCATGCCCCCGACTTACTCTTCGCCCTTTGGCCTAACCTGAACTGTTCTGCAAGGGCCATACCCATGCTTATATTTTATTATACAATGTATTCTTTTTATGATTGTATCCATTACCATTTAACAAATTTTACATACATTTCTGATGAGATTTGTGTATCAAATTCACTGCCTGCTTTGTCAAGTTAGTTTCTCTACTATTAGCATTGTAAAACAGAGGTGGAAACAATTTATCTAAAATTTGTTTTTGGAGGGTTTTGATCTATCAATCATAGTTCCCCAGCTGGTCAAAGAGTTGATTGGCTTTGGCTCGGATTGTGTAGAGTGGAAGTTCAAATTATGTTCATAGCTCTGATAACATGTCAGTTGTTATAAATCAATATTATTCAATAGAGTCAATACCATGGATATTATTGTTGATATTACTGGAAAATGACTATATAGTTAAGTTGTGTTGACTATGTGTTTGAGTACCCTACAACCTGATCGTAAGTTATTGCAAAATGAGATATGAACTCTCTAGAGTCTTGAAATTGCTATCTTCATTTCTTTTCTTTTTGCTTTTTCAGTCCGTTCATGGTGTTAAAGTAAAAATAAAATTTGCTTTCTGTGGCATGACATCTGTGGAAACTAATTTTGACCTGTTTATTTATGCAACAGGTGCTACATCTTTTCTTTTCACTGAATATCAATATGTTGGAGTGTTCATGGTTGCATTTGCAATTCTGATCTTCCTCTTCCTTGGCTCTGTGGAGGGCTTCAGCACGAAGAGCCAGCCCTGCACCTATAGCAAGGACAAGACTTGCAAGCCTGCCCTTGCTAATGCCATTTTCAGCACTGTGTCATTCTTGCTTGGTGCAATCACCTCTGTGGTTTCTGGTTTTCTTGGGATGAAGATTGCAACATATGCAAATGCCAGGACTACTTTGGAGGCAAGGAAGGGTGTTGGAAAGGCTTTCATTACTGCATTCCGCTCTGGTGCAGTTATGGGCTTTTTGCTTGCTGCAAATGGGCTTCTGGTGCTTTACATTGCAATCAACCTATTCAAGTTGTATTATGGGGAAGACTGGGAAGGGCTTTTTGAGGCTATTACTGGTTACGGCCTCGGTGGTTCTTCCATGGCCCTTTTTGGGAGAGTTGGTGGAGGTATTTATACGAAAGCTGCTGATGTTGGTGCTGATCTTGTCGGAAAGGTTGAGAGGAACATTCCTGAGGACGACCCTAGAAACCCTGCTGTAAGAATGTCATCTCTTCATGACAACCTTTAGTTTTAGTACATTCATTCATCCTTGGCTGCATATTATCATGATGTAGGTTCTGCCAAGGAGCCCTTATGTTGTTTTCGGCCCGTAACATTATATGTTCTTTCGTCTTTCTGTGCCACAAGCATTTCAACTATTTGTTAGTGCTGATATCTATATCAACCGATTTTTTTCTTAATATTTTCAGCACATTCTAGTTTTTGTTTAATTGCAGATATTTTCTGTTCTTGCCATGGAGGTTGATGTATTTTTGACATGATTTACAGGTGATTGCTGACAATGTTGGTGATAATGTTGGGGATATTGCTGGTATGGGGTCGGATCTGTTTGGCTCATATGCTGAGTCTTCATGTGCTGCCCTTGTAGTTGCCTCGATCTCTTCCTTTGGAATTAACCATGAGCTGACAGCTATGTTATACCCCCTTCTCATTAGCTCCATGGGTATCATTGTTTGTTTGATCACTACTCTCTTTGCAACTGACTTCTTTGAGATAAAGGCGGTGAAGGAGATTGAGCCTGCACTAAAGAGGCAGCTCATAATCTCCACTGCTCTTATGACTGTGGGCGTTGGAATTGTTAGTTGGATAGCTCTCCCATCAACCTTCACAATATTCAATTTTGGTGTCCAGAAGACGGTGAAGAACTGGTAAGCCGCATGTTACTCCTTTTCTTGTTTGTCTGGTAAGGTTTTGCCGCCTTTTCATCAGCACCTTGTTGCATCATGTTGGACTTGTCAGGGAGCTTTTCTTCTGTGTGGCAATTGGTTTGTGGGCTGGCCTGGTCATAGGTTTTGTCACTGAATACTATACAAGCAATGCATACAGGTGCGCTAATGAGTTTTCTTTGTCGCAGCGGTAGCCAACTAGTTTCTGTTACCACATGTTCTAGTTTACTTATTTCCATATTAACTCAACGTCCTCCTATGCAGCCCTGTGCAAGATGTTGCTGATTCGTGTAGAACTGGAGCTGCCACTAATGTTATCTTTGGACTTGCTTTGGGATACAAATCTGTCATCATTCCAATTTTTGCTATTGCCATCAGCATTTTTGTTAGTTTTAGTTTTGCTGCCATGTATGGTATTGCAGTTGCTGCTCTAGGAATGCTGAGCAACATTGCTACTGGGCTTGCCATTGATGCATATGGACCCATCAGTGACAATGCCGGAGGTATTGCTGAGATGGCTGGAATGAGCCACAGAATTCGTGAGAGAACTGATGCTCTAGATGCCGCCGGAAACACCACTGCTGCCATTGGAAAGGTGCAGCAATTACTTCTTGCGATAAAATCATTTTCTTAATCATAACATGTCTTGGTTGCGCATTTCAATTTTTGGTACTTCTGTTTCCTTTTTCAGGGATTTGCGATTGGTTCAGCAGCCTTAGTGTCTCTGGCACTTTTTGGTGCCTTTGTGAGCCGAGCATCAATTTCAACTGTCGATGTTCTCACCCCCAAAGTCTTCATTGGGTTGATTGTTGGTGCCATGCTTCCTTACTGGTTCTCAGCCATGACCATGAAGAGTGTTGGCAGTGCAGCTCTCAAGATGGTTGAGGAGGTCCGCAGGCAGTTCAACACCATTCCTGGACTCATGGAGGGAACTACTAAACCAGACTATGCAACCTGTGTCAAGATATCCACGGATGCTTCCATCAAGGAAATGATTCCTCCTGGCGCTCTTGTCATGGTCACCCCTCTGATCGTTGGAACTTTCTTTGGTGTGGAAACTCTGTCAGGAGTCCTCGCAGGCTCTCTTGTTTCTGGGGTTCAGGTTAGCAGCGATTCCTTGTATCCAACATCATTCAAATTCTGATGTGGTATTTTTCAGTCCTGAATTGGTTTTAATATGGGACAGATTGCTATCTCCGCATCCAACACTGGCGGTGCATGGGATAACGCGAAGAAATATATTGAGGTAAATTATTTCCAAATTTGAATTTTTTGTTTCCCAGGCCTTTTGGAGCCATGGGGTGTGAATTAACCAAGCCTTTAACCTTTATCATCAGTAAGTGAGAGTTGTAAGTCCTTGAAGTGTGAATTCCATTTTCCCTGTTTTTGTCTAGGCTGGAGCTTCGGAGCATGCCAGGACCCTTGGTCCCAAAGGTTCAGATGCCCACAAGGCGGCAGTGATTGGTGACACCATTGGGGACCCCCTCAAGGACACATCAGGGCCATCGCTCAACATCCTCATCAAGCTCATGGCTGTGGAGTCGCTTGTATTTGCTCCTTTCTTCGCCACGCATGGGGGTCTTCTCTTCAAGATCTTCTAAACGAGAAAAGAAAGAAAATTAAAGCACGCATCCTACCCGTCTACACTGCTACATCCTTACCCGATCCTATCTTCTCTTCTACTTACCCTTTTCCCCATCGTCTTTTATACTCCCGACTCCCATTTTTATTTTTATGTTCGGTGCTTAATTTCACCTTGTAGGCGGTGTCGTGTCTGAGTGCCCAGGCATGGCTGGACGCGAACGGTTAAATTTTCCTTTTGCTAGATAAATTGCGATGATGATGATAAATTTATGAGGCTTAGCTATGTGCGGTCTCTCTGAGATCGTGTAAGGGTGTTTATTGTCCCTTTTACTTTAGCCAGAGAGACAGAAAGAGAGGGACAGTGTTCATAAAATCGTGGTTTACCTGTTTGTCGCAATTCTTGTGTGCCCAAGCTCAAGTGATCTTTCCGTTGTATTTTCGTATATAAAATCTGACTGCTACTGTGCCAAGGGTACGAATCTTCTATTAGGTATCACATGCTCACCGAGTACTTCAAAGCCTCGTCGTATTTGGTGTCAGGACATCCCAATAGAAACTACAGCTGCAGGAAACTTCTGGGAGGCATGGAAGCCTGCTCTGTTTTTCCTTCATCATCGTTCTCCATCTGTCCTCAGAATCGTTCTAAAGATGGTAATTTGGAATATGCTCCGGATGGGTTCGGTCCCCTTCCAGTCCACAGCATGAAAGGGGGCAGTCAGCATCTTCTGAAAATAGTGCATACTAATTTTGTTAATGATCTAATTGGTGATATAAAAATGTCAATGTCTTTTATAGTCCAACTTGTAAAGTGAATTGAAAAAAATGATCAATTGGAAACATGGATACTTCTTGAGAAAGAGAAAGTGCATGCATCACACAGAATGATAATTAGTTGCATGGTGAACAAAAAGAAAAAAGAAAAAAGGAGAGATTTATCAATGATAGGTATGGTTTAGAAAAGGATTGTATGTAATATGTCACCTTCCAAAGTAAATTACACTTATGTTCCACTTGCAAAAAAATTTCTTATTGGAGTTGCATATCGGAATTTTAATAAATAAATTACTAAAAGTTACACTCATGAATAAAATGTAGACTCTCTTGTTAGGTTTGCCAAAATGGTCGGCTTAGATATACAATTGATATGGTGAATTTAATTCGAACGCCAAACTTGATATTTATTATCATAAAATTACACAAAAATTTATAATAGAGATTCATCACATTTTAATATTAAGAATTATCATAATAGAAAATAATTATAAGAATATTTTTTTTAATTTTTGAATCATTTTACACATTGTCCCCTTTCGTCCTATAAAGTCAGATATCATTGAAGACATCACTCTTTTATTCATACTTTTTTTTTTATTATTGCCCTCATTGTACATTTCCATGTGGAATATGTACTTGTGGTTATATATATATATATATATATATATATATATATTATAAGATGACATACTTATATTATCCTACCATAAATACTGCTCATAGTATTAAAAAAAAAGGCACATTCAACAAGGATCGTGGAATCGATGTGGCCAAGTCCCAGATGACTGAACTAGTATGGTTGACGATACATAAGATGACCTAATCTACTATACTGTTGGTTTTCTGTAAACATAAATTTCTAAATGATTGTAGCATAGAATTCATTTTTCTTATATCAGCTAATATAGGGTGCAAGTTGCCATATATGGTAGTTATCTCCGACATTTAATTAATCACTATTTTGGAATCACCCTCGAGCACTATATTGGTGGCCTTAGGAGCAGAACTTGTATAAACGAGGCTTTTCAAAGCTCCTCTTAACTCCGCAAATGATACTGATACATGCAATAACCTCTAGCCACCGTTAAGCCCCTAATTGGAGATAACAAATACTACTTCTCCCTCTAATTCATTATCCAAAATATTACCGTCGAAATTAATCTTAAGAAAATCTGTGGATAGAAGCTCTCAGGTGAAGTGAATCACTCTAGCAAATGTGGAGCCTGCGGCATGAGAGTCCAATTTTTTCTGATTGTTAAAGACCAACTAGCGATATGAGCATGGATCAACTCGGATGCCTGCACCTGAGACTTCATAAAGGTTTTGAGAAGACTCTGATCTTTCCCCTCCATCACACAATTATTTCTGGATACCCAAATGTGGTTTAAGTATGCAACTTAACGTGTTATTGGTCCCTCATTTTACTATCAATCCTTGATTCTTTTAGAGCTCGTTTGGTTTGCGGAAAAAGAAGGAAAAAAAGTATGGTCAACGGAAAAGTAATGAGATACCTCTTATTTGGTTGGAGTTTTCAAAGGAGAGAGACGGAAAATTTGTATTCCTACGGGAATATGATTCCCACATTTCATGAAAAAGTTCTTCCCATGAGAAACATGAGAGAAAGTTACTTTCAGGCCGGAATCACTCCTTTTTTACTTTTTTCCAAAAAAGCCTTCAGCATTAAAAAAACATTAAAAAAATATTAAAGACCTAATTTTTATTAAGGGTATAATAGAAATTATATATAACTTTTCCAAAAAATGGATGGCCAACCAAACATAAGCATGATCAACCAAACATGTCAAAAATACTTTCTTAAGCATCCTCTTCGTAGAAATTTGTTTCATAGAAATTATATTGGCCCTAAATCATCACACGCCTCTCCTCACGCGCAAGTCACGTGCCCCCGTTGTTTGATCCTCTCCTCTCATTCTCCAGCTTCACGAGAAGCATAAAAACCATCAGCCGCCGGAATGAGCGAAGAAGAGTAGAGAACCAGAGATAGAGAGAGAATGGGAACCGCGTCGCTGAAGCGCTACTGCCTCCTCCTCCCCTCCGCCTCCTCCCCCTTCTCTACCGCGAGGACGAGATCCCGACTCCCCTCGCCATCTCTCCTTCCTTCTCTTCTCCTCCAATCGAGGAAGACGCGGCCCTCGTCCTTCTCCCAAGCCCTCTGCTCCTCCTCCTCCTCCTCTTCCCCCTCCCCCCATTCCCCACCCCCCTCCACTGATGACGCCGCCGGAACGGGGCCGATTCCTGCCAGATCGAAGCCCTCCGCCGAGCTCTATCTCTATAACACCATGACCAAACGGAAAGAACTCTTCCGGACGCGGGTCCCCGGGAAGGTGGGCATGTACGTGTGCGGCGTCACTGCCTACGACCTCAGCCACATCGGCCACGCTCGGGTCTACGTAACCTTCGACGTCCTCTACCGGTGACTTCCCAAGCAAATTGGTGATTTTAATGTTTTTTCCCCCCCGATGTCCATCTCTCTGATTTCAGAGTTTTTGTTCGTCTGAGTGGTTTGGGATTCACGAACTGTGGTAGGGAAGTGGAGTGATCTTTGGATTGTTGGATGATTGATATTGTAGTATAGTTTTGTATCTGGTGCGCTTATGTTTTTTTTTTTTTTTTGGTGAAAAATTGAATTTTAAAATTGGGTTCTGATAAAGATACAATGTTGCATGATGGGTTAAGTTATCTCAGTGAAATGTTTTGACCTATATTCTGGAAAGTTGTCAAAGAAGGATGGAATATAACCTGAAACATGACAACTAAACCTTTTCTAATCGTTTGAGGCAGAACTCTGAATCTTGCCTCGTAATTAATTCGTTATTCTAGCTTTGTCAAATTCTTTTCGCTCACCCTGAACTTTTCTTACGTTGTATGCAAAGCTACCTCAGGGCAAAACCTAGTGTACTCGAGTACTTTGCATGAAATTGTTGTTTATATCTATAAAAGAGTAGTGATAACTGTTGAAAGTCGTCAAGGAAAGACAATGTGCAGTTATGTTGCATATGAAGGTTAGCTTATATAACTTTATATTATCGTGGGTATATATATCACTGATGCACAAGAGAAGTTGCTCGGGTGCAAGTTTTTGGCAAATCGTGTCATATTTATTTATGATACAAGAAAGATGTTTGATTATAATTTGAATATTGAAGTAAAACTTTGGTCAACAAGTGTTTGGCAATTAGTAGAATTAGAATAAGTTATATTAGATGTGGTTTTACTTGAGACATAAATGGACTCGAGGGATGAAAGAATTAGTGGCCAAAAGATCATCCAAAGGGATAGTTTATATTATCTTGGAAGATTATTAAGAAAAAATAGCAAAGAGAACAATTACATATAGAATGAAATTAGTGCCAAATGGATGAGGAATTGCTTCTGAGATGTTATAAGATAGAGATATGCCTTTGAAACTTAAGGGGATTTTTGTTTTTGAGATAAAGAATAAGGGATGTTGTTGTATTCTTAAACATATTGGGTCCAACGAGGGTCTAAGCACATTAGTGGAGGGCAGTAGAGATGTCATAATTAATACTCCACCAAGTTGCCCTCAATTAGTGCAACTTCAATGATTCTTCTAATATTATCATTCCTCGTTATATGCTTTTCGGTTTTAGAATATGCTCCCCAATATAAAGGAGAGGGGTTTGGATTCAGGAAAATAGAGCTGAGGACTTAAGATAAATGAAAGTTGTGGGAAAAGGATGGGGAGAATCTAGTGTTGATAATAAACTTACTCCTTAATTTGAATGGATGGAAAAGGACTTACAAAATGATGATAAAGATTGTTGTTCTGAGAATGCTTATGGATTTAACATGTACCATATACCGCAAGCTTATTTATCAATACGCTTGGAGCACAATATCTCATCTGTATGGTTCATATGATCCATCAAAACTTGCATTTAATTGATTGGACTGCCATCTGAAATTAACCCTATGAGTCGGTGCTGGATTCTTGGTCAATGCAATTTTGGGTGATGCAAGCTTGCATGCAACTGTTGCAGTATGAATCTCTTAATAACTCAAAAATAGGACCTTGACCTCCTATCAGCCACATTGTTCAGTATTTAAGAAGTAATTGGAATATTCTTCCGGATATGTAGTTTTCATAACATCTATTTGTAATTATGGTGCAAACCATGTGTGAGCACATGTTTTTTTTATTGTTTATCTTAAGATCATATTGCTGATTTTGGCTTCTTAGTTTTTCCATAAGATATAAATATATCTATTATGTGATAATATGTTTTGTACTGCAAAAAAAAATTCATTATGTTTATACTCATGCATTTGCATATCGCACACTCAAACTACTTCAGTTATTTGTTCTTACACAGTGTTGTGAATTTCTTACATACCTGCTTTTATGAACGTGTTGTTATTATTTTGCTAGTCAAGCCATGTTGTTCGAACTGATTGGTAATCATTATATAATTTTGATAAATTTGTCAGATATTTCCAGTATTTGAAATATGAAGTCTGCTATGTGCGGAACTTCACTGATGTTGATGACAAGGTGACTACTCTAGTCTCTAGTTGATGTGCATATCTGTTCTTCCATTTGATCAATTCATCCAAATAGTCTACTAAATGCATGGTTCAATATTAGAAAAGCTAGAATTTTCTTATTATATGTTTAATTTGAAAATTATAACATCATGCTTCTTGGAACTATTGTAGAAATTGAGCTGGCTTGTAATTCATACTTTCTAATTCAATAAAGTATTTGTTATGCAAGTAAGAAGCTACTAACAAACATTTGAATGTTGATTGCCACACAACCCTCTTTCTTGAACTTGTGGTGATGTGGTGTCAATATGTTCTATGAAAGTGCCGCTAGGACTTTAAAACTTGCTAACTTTTGTAGGTGTTGAGCAAGGTTTGTCGTTTTGGTACCGGACCCCATACCAGTACCATCCTATTATAGTATCGGTACATAGTATGTACGAGACGGCGGGGCATACAGAGTGTCGGTCTCATGCTAGTTAGGTACCAATACGGTATGACAAACCTTGGTATTAAGAGTCTTGGACACCTGATTGACCGGCCTTATAGTTAGTGGAGATCAAACAAACTAGTAACTGCTACAGTAAAACTTAGAGGAATTTGGCGATTGGGAAGAGACTGAGATCCATATTGTGTTGGTTGTCATTAGAGTATTTTCCTAAGTTCATATTTGAGATAATTTGGGATAGGTATGGTTGAGCTTTCTTGTCGACAATTTTCAGGCAATGGGCTCGTCGCTGAATCAATGTAAGAACAAGATTATGCGAGAAAAATATACTAATGTGGATAAATGGATGGAATGAGTTCAACTTGTCTTCTTACCTTTTTCTTTCTCTCTTATGTTTTATTTACTATCAAGATTAATCTTTTATTTTGGCTTATTGACAATCCACTTTAAAAGAATAAAAATAGCTTTTATTTTATAGTCACAGGTTGTTGAATTTGGAAGACACTTTTGCAAGCTATTAAACATACTATTCGGTGATACTAAAGGCATTGGCATTTTCATAGAATTAAAGATACTGGATCATTAGCTTACAGTAACTAGAGTTAAAAAGATTTGGTATTTGATAATACAAATGAAATTTCATGAAATCATGCAAATCATGAAATCAGAAATTTCTATTTTGAGTAGAATTTTCTAAGTTCACAACTTTTGCCTCTGTCATTTTGTAACTTTCCATTCTTAAACTTTGTTTTCTTAGCAACCAAACATCTAAGAAAAAAATCTGAACTTTTAAAATTAAAATGCATTTTTTTGAAATATAAGATGTTTGAATGCAGCTTAAGATTAGTTACCTTATTTTAGAAGCTGTCTCCAACCAATAAAGGAGGTGAGGAATAGCAGAAATTTAGGGCGATAGGCCGTACTGGATTTTTCAGGAGAAAAGAGGCCATCTTTTATCAAATGGATATGCGGCCATCGCTGAGAGCATTTTCAGTGATGGATGCATGTCGCTGCATGATCCTTGCCATGCAATCTAGTGTTTTTACTTTTGTGATATACTTTTAGATGTAAATCTAAATCTCGCTATGGCATATGTGAATTAGACTTATTCTAGGAAGTGCCAGAGGGATCGGATTTAGAACAAAAAAAGATAGAGGACATACAAGAACAGTGAAGTGCACTGGGTTAAAGTCTCAGCATATAGCAAATATTAATATCTACAAATGTTTATAATGAGCAGTGGCATCAACAAGCTGGTGGACAGGAGAAAATGCAGGCCTATATAAGGGGACTTGGAAGTTTAAGTTATGGTATAGCACATTGTATTAAAGGTAGCCAAAGAAATCTTAGGATTCCAAGTTAAGCAACACATCTAATCATGGTAGTGGTGTTTCTTTTCTTTTTTGGGGGGTTTAGGTGGGGGAATTTGGGTTTGTTTTGTTTTGGGGCTCTCCAAGGAAGAAAAAATAACACTTTGGTCACATCATTCAGCAGTTATTGTCGAAACAACGTATGAATCTGCACATATGTATAATAAAATCTAGATTTTTGATATACATGGATAAGCAATGCAGAAAGACCATCCAGTATGCGGCTTGCATGTCCCATACATCTAGCTCCAGCTGATGACTCGGTTCACAAGTTACAATCTGGGTTCTTGTCTGTTGCTTTTTTGTTTTTTTTCTGCAACACCTTTCTTGCTGTAGTCAAGGATCAAGAAGCTATCTTGGTTTGTGAAGACTGGTTTTCGCATCATGCTGCGCTATCATATTCTTTCACAGTTTCATAACAAACTTGTAAACCGACTACTTTCTTACATATGTATGACAGGAAACCTGAGTTCTGCACTTTTGGAATTCTGTAGATAATTATTAGAGCAAATGAACTTGGGGAAGATCCTCTAACTCTGAGCAGCCGCTATTGTGATGAGTTCCTTACTGACATGGCTTCTCTTCAATGCTTGCCTCCAACTGTCCAACCACGTGTTTCTGATCACATGAACCAGATTATAGATATGATTAAGAAGGTAACTTTACAATTTATGTTATGCATATATGTAACTGATATGATTATAGACATTGACTTGGTGATGTAATTGTATTGTTTTTATTAATTTCTGTTGGGGATTAACCTGGTTATTGCAATTGCGTGTGTCAAGTATTACATATAGATTTGACCATATTTTCCTAGTTTAAACTAAATTAAATTTTCATATTTCATTAATTTTCTTCAAAACTTGTTCTTAGGTATCACCTTCTTGCCTCGTCACTAAACTTTCAGGTATTTTGCAGTCTACCTTATGTATAACTTGGATCTGTTAATGCATTAATTCCTTCACATAAAGAACTAGGCAAATGTGAATGATGCCTTAATATCACAATGCTACATCTGAAAGGAGTAAATGGAAAGAGGAACATGATGTCCACTGTAATCCTTTCTTTTTGTTTTTTGTTAAGTAACACTGTTTTTTGGTTGAGTTGAATTAACACTTATTGTTTATGAATGCCACCATTTTCTTGGTGACTTGAGGCATTTGTCCTTTTGGCCCCCTCCTAAGTTGCACTTTATTTTACTTTGATTGATTTAGTATGCTTGCTTGCTGTTCATTGCTTGCTGCACTGGTTTATGATTACTTGTTTCTACCAGATTCTGATATCTGGTCTGATGTTCAATGGTGTATTTAGTCTTGTCAGTTGTCACAAATGTCTCTTGACAGGACACTACAGCTTTTAGAGTTTTCCATCATCCTTTCCTAATTCTGCACCTTTTTCTTTGTTCAAGATTTTATTTCAGGCCAGAATGTCTGACCTTCAATCTTATTCAGAAAATGATTCTTCATTTATCAAAGTAACCATTATGTCAGTGCATAATCATAATGGGCAGGACATTGATGAAATAGTTGTATTATTCTCTAGCATCCATGGGTTGATAGAATTCACAAAAGATGATAGACATTTCAAATCTTTGACAATTTTTTTATGATCTAAAATAACAAGGATATGATGCCAAACTAGTGATCATATATTGTAACAAAGTTTTGCTGTATCAGTCGGTACCATACCGTGCCGGTGCCGAACCAGTACGCCATCTCGTACCATACCAATATTCAGTATGCTTCGTCGTCTCGTACCATACCGTGTACCAACATTGTAATAGGATGGTACCACTATGGAGTCTGGCACCGAGATAGCGAACCTTGATTGTAACAGTAGCAATATGGCCCAACCTGTGACCACCTGTTCTAGTATGCAAATGATGACATAAATGCGACTACCAGAGGTTACTTAAGGTATGCCCTGCAAATTTGATTTGTCAAAGCCTTCAATAATGGATCTAATCTCTGCATTCTTCATATATGCCCATCAGCTCCCAATGAAATTCAAAGACCTTGGACTGCTAATCCTGAAAAGACTCTCAATCTCTTTTTGACTACTGATCTAAAAAATAATTAACAAAAGATATTTATTTTGGGTAGGGTCCTATTCCTGCTACTGCAATCGAATCTTCTGTTATAGTAGTTCACTTTTGCAGGAATATAATTAACTATGGATCTTTTCTTATTCATTGTGATGCATGTGGTCTATGTTTACCGGGAAGTCCTCGATGACAATTTGTCCACCTCCCCTTTGTGAGAAATGAAGTCATGTTTTGAATCTGACATCAATAAGAGCATCAGCTTTTTTCTATACCAGTGATATGGTCACACAAATATTGGTATCACTGCATAAGGGGGTTATATTTGTAACATCTGCACATAATATAGTTAGTACACTGTCTAGCTGAATCAAAATGTTCCAGTGTGCAATTTCTTAGTGCATACTAGGAAATGAAACTTAGTAATCCGTTAATATTTGATTTCATCTTTCTTCTTAAAAAAATAATGGTGTAGAGAAGGTCGGCTCATACATCTTTTTTTTTTTTTTTGAACAGATTATTGATAATGGTTGTGCCTACAGAATCGATGGGGATGTTTACTTTTCTGTTGACAAATTCCCTACTTATGGCCGATTATCTGGACGGAAACTAGAAGATAATCGAGCAGGAGAAAGGGTTGCTGTGGATTCAAGGAAGAAAAATCCTGCTGATTTTGCTTTGTGGAAAGTAAGATAGTGTCTGTTTGCAATTGATTTTCTGTTGTTCTCCCCTTGTTTGTGCTCCTTTTATTGAATTTGTTGAGACTACTTGATTTTGTATTTCTCGCAGTCTGCAAAGGCTGGGGAGCCATATTGGGAGAGCCCATGGGGACCAGGAAGGCCAGGATGGCACATAGAATGCAGTGCCATGAGTGCAGCTTATCTAGGACACTCATTTGATATACATGGTGGAGGGATGGACCTTGTGTTCCCGCACCATGAAAATGAAATTGCACAGAGTTGTGCTGCCTGTAGCAACAGTAGCATAAGTTACTGGATACATAATGGCTTTGTCACTGTGAATGAAGAAAAAATGTCAAAATCACTTAAAAATTTCTTCACTATCCGTGAGGTATTTGAAAGTATTATAATTGGTCCTTTATTTTTTTGGTTTGGCGCTTGCTTTTAACTTCAAATTTTCTCAGGTCTTAGAGCTGTACCATCCACTGGCATTGAGGCTTTTCTTAATTGGCACACATTATCGGTCTCCGATCAATTACTCAAGAGTGCATATTGATGCTGCATCTGATCGTTTATTTTACATCTATCAGGTTTCACAATTCATTCCTTATTTTTTGCATTGACGTAATGGCTTGTGCATGATCATTTCCTTTGGATGGTTTCAGACCTTATGTGATTGTGAAGAAATTTTGAGCCAGCATGGTGCAAGAAATCTGAAGGATTCTATACCACCTGATATCCTGAACTGCATCCAAAAGTTTCTTGCTGATTTTGAGAACTCAATTTCAGATGATCTGCTCACTCCTGTTGTATTAGCTGGCCTCTCTGAACCTTTAAAAACCATCAATGATCTTCTACATACTCGTAAGGTAAAAGAAATTTATACAATCCCATAACTATAACCGGAAAGCCATATCCCATTTAGTTCTGGTAAACTTTTAGAATTTGTCTGTCATTCTTTTTAATGAAGGGTTGAATTCTCTGGCAAAGTTTACCT
The DNA here is from genome assembly GCF_051530095.1 of Phoenix dactylifera. Taxonomy (NCBI): domain Eukaryota; kingdom Viridiplantae; phylum Streptophyta; class Magnoliopsida; order Arecales; family Arecaceae; genus Phoenix; species Phoenix dactylifera. Next base: position 22,794,894 of record NC_143200.1, read on the forward strand.
TCTGAAGTCCATGCGGCTGATTTAATTTCTGTTCACGCTTGACATTGCAAGCAGGGAAAGAAACAGAACCTTAGAATAGAGTCCATTTTTGCTCTTGAAAAGGAAATAAGGAATGTTTTGAATGTTCTAGGATTGATGCCTCCAAGTTATCATCAGGTGAGTTTATATATAACATATATATATATATTTGAGTACATTACTGGAATTTTCTCTTTTCAAATATGGAAACTATGGTTGTAAGCAGGTATTGCAGCAGTTGAGAGAGAAGGCTCTGCGGAGAGCTGGACTTACAGAAGAGGAAGTTCTGCAGAAAATCGAAGAAAGGAGTTTGGCACGAAAAACTAAACAGTACGAGAGATCTGATCAGATCAGAAAACAGTTATCTGCTGTGGGAATCGCCCTGATGGATGGCCCTGATGGAACATCTTGGAGGCCCAGTGTGCCTCTTGCTTTCCAAGAGCACGCCGTTTCAACTTGATTTATCATTAAGTTTTCCATCATCGGACATAACCACTTGGCCGCCTCAATTCAAGTTCTTTTAACTGAGATGATGTTGTGGTCGAAAGGCTGACAGTTCCCAAGTCACTGCAACTGAGGTTCAGCAAAGTCGGAGCGATATGGTGCAGAGTCGAAGCTGACAAGCTCGCCAAAGCTACTGCCGGTTTGGACCATATATCTTTGATGGCTTGATTCATATTTAACTGTCTCACTGTATCTTTATTTGTTAAGTGGAAAGAACTAGTTGACCTATAGTTTATTGGCTGCCTGTACTTGTTGAAGCAGCGCCTTTCTGGTGTTTGCTTTGTTGTAGGTGCGAATTCTTATCTAACTGCAACTCCATAATGCAATCTAAATGCTGCAATATGAGATATGACGATATCGACTGTGGATCAAGCTGCGGCAGTCTTGAATGATAGAATGCATCCATGTTAGGTGACACTGGAGCTAAGTGAAATTGCTAATTCTAGTTCCATGCAACTCCTGTTAATCGACATCTTCAATCACCAGCAATCTTATAAACCTCGACGATTTCATGTTATTTTTCTACTTCAATTGCCTATTTTATATGCATTGCTTCAATCCAGATAGTAGATCCGCTTGCCATTCTAGGCACAAAATTAATCATCAGAACAAGCGGTCTCCTGGTTAAAAATTGGACGACGCCCATCGTATCATCGAAATAATTGATTTCCACGTGTACTGCATGAGCTGATGGCACGTGGCACCAACGTGGCATGCGGCTGCGGGCTCTTATATACGACGTGGCAAAATGGTCATTGCCCCACAAGCACATCATGCAAAGGCCCGAGATCCATACTTCAACGAGCCATGGACCCTCCGCAGATTCTGCGACATGATAGAGTAACATGGAAATCTAGAGCTGGGATGCGGTGTTTCTCTCTTATTCCTTCACTTTATATCAGTACAGTTTACTATTACAAATGCTCGGTAACATATAAAGTGTATGCAGCTAATGAACAACTCTCCACTTATTTTTTTTTTCTCATTCAGAAAAAAAAAATCCTCTCCCACTAAATATGGATCCATCACTCACAACTTAAACTATTATTTTTCGAATAATAGTAGAGTTTATATATTACCTACATTTTTTTCTGTCTGAGGTTTGCGTTACCGTAATGCTATGGAAGAGAAACGAGACATGGATGAGAAATTGTAACGAAACTTCCGTGTTATCCTTGCACCGCTTCGGATGCTCCCATGCGTCGTGACATCGCCGTAGTAGACAGCCAATCGCGCACCGCCGTAAAATGGTTCCAGATTCCACGATTTAAAAGCAACGACAATCCTCCTCCCACAAAGCACCAAGCTTTCCCTCTCTCTTTCTCTCTCTTGCCCTTTTCTTTCAGAAGAAGCAAAGAAAGGCCTTGCAGAAATCTACCATCTCAGTTGGGTACTCGGTAGTGTATTTTCCTCTGCTCCAACGAGCATGTCTCCTCTCTGTCCCTCTACTTTTCTTCCCTTGAAGAATTTCTAACCAGTGCCTTTTCTCTATTCACACACAGGCTTTCATCTCTCATTTCCAGTAGTCTCCTTTATATCCATCGGTTCAAGTTGAAGCTATCCATCAGTTCTCTTGGTCCTCGTGGATGTTCGTTGTGATTGGTGAAGGTGCTTCTCTGCGCTTGGCTTGTTTTATGCTTTCAGCATAATGATAGATATGGAGGCCTCCAAAGTTCGCTTTTTTTTCCCTGAAGCATAGAGGATATGTTACTTGAAAGAAAAAAAAAATTACAAATTTTGATTGCTATATCAGCTTAAAGTTGGTGCTTTGGGTACTTTGGAAGGCTGTATATCCAATAAATGGATAGAATTTTGGAAGATGAGGTCTTCCGAATGAATCAAAATAGAAGAGGAGCTTCAGTTCGGCCTTGCGGGAGCAATTCAGTGGAAGGGTTCTCTCAGAAGCAAAGGAGTGGGAAAGAACCAAGAAAGCAGAAGGGGGTGTCAAATTTAGGAACCAGAGGAAGAAACTGGGAGGATGTTTCAGAAGCAAAGGCTATGATTCGCTATAAGAAGATAAACAGGGCTGGGATTGGTGGTGGTGCTCGTAAGATGAAGGCTCGGCCTGACTTGATCGATCGAATCCAACATAAACTGCAAGCACTTGAAGAAGATATGTGGCTTCTGAAGAAAGTCTTTCCGCGGCGTGTGGAGGAGAGAGCTGCACTAATGAACGAGGTAGTTCAGCAATTCCACATAATAACAGAACGTTTAGGTAGTCTGAAGGCTAACTGTAAATCTCTCGGGGACCATTCACTTGCCATTCCTCACAAGGTATGCTATATGGGATCTTCTGAAACATTAATGTCATGCGTCTGTTTATCAGATTTACTTTAGCACATACTAATGCTCTCTTTTTGTAGCTTTTCTGCTGAGATTGTTTACTGTTACAAGTGGTTTGATATGAATATAATGCCGTATCCTATACCGATGAGGAATGTGTACCGATGTTCTTTCCTTCATGCAGTTCCGTTCTCAGATTAACTTCACTTGTATTTAAATATGTATATGTCTTAATCAGCATCCTTAGATTACTTTTGTTTCCTGCAGCGACATGCCCATATAGTTCATTAGAATGCTTTAGTGGGAGTTTACATTGGTGTCTTTTTCAGTTATCCTACTACTCCTATCAACCAGTAAGTTCATAAATTGCTTCGGATTTGCTCAATAACCAGTAAATATCTACCAAAGAAGTGGAATGATCTATATATGAGCACCAAACTTAAAAAAACTGAGATTTGGACAGAGGGGAGCAATGACCCAAAGATTTATTGATATATGAGCTCTTTATATTTGGGAGACTCTTTGATACCCATCTTAAATTCAATATGTTCATGCTGAGTCATAGAAACTCTGTATTCTAGTTGATATTGCTTGGTGGCATGTGAATTTGTACACAAGTTGGTAATCAGCTTATACATGGAAGATTAGGAAAGAATTATGGCAATGAAGTACGATAGCCTTAATATGTATGTCCACTTGCAGATAGATCTCCAGTGCTAGATGTCCAGAAATCACTTTAATTTTCCCATAAATTAGTGTAATTCATGAAATCAATAGTTGAGTTGTGAATGCGTATGCAAATACTATGAGAAGTTGTTGCCATCATGTTGTGATTATTGTCAACAAAGACACCAATAGCTAGTAGCTATGTTATGATTATAGGGGCCTTTATGTGGGTTGGTACATAAGTGAACTAATGGTGCTGCTGAGGTATTAAAGATTGCGAAGAAGAGGCGCTTGGTGATAGAGGAAAGAACATTGGAAAGTTGCTTGCCATGCGGTCCATATGAACAATGTCAGAGAGGGAAGGCTGGTCTCTGAAAAAGCTACTGATAATAGGTTAACTTTTGAAGAGGTTAAGTGTTGATAGGATGGAGCTTCGCATAAAACTCCATTTTTGATTTATGTTTGTTAAGCTGCTAACTTAAGTATGATCAATAAAAGGACAACTGAGGTCCTAGAAGTAATGTTATGCCAAAATTTTGCTGATGGTGTTGCCTCAAGGATGAAACATGGAGGCATCAAGTTCTCATTGATATGTAGATGGTCAATGTTGTAGATAGAGTGATACCTTATAAGATTGGTAGGTTATGTAAATTATCATATTGCGAAAGAGGGGGGACAGCCAATAAAACTGTCCTAATAGGGAGGTTATGTAAATTGCCTTTTTTCCATTTTGTCTATCAAAAGGACTCCTAAACAAGGGGCTCCACTTATGTGCTAGATGGTCTTCCTTAAGAAAAACAATTTAAGCCAATTTCCTCAAAAAATAAAGAAAAAAAAGAGATCAGTCCTTTTTTTGTATAGATAAAGAAAAAGAATCAACATTGGACCCTACTATTGAGAACTCTAGGAAAAGAAAAGCGCCTACCTTTAATAACTCTGGGGAAAAGAAAAGATACAACAGCTAAGAACTTCATATTTTGCTTTGACATCTTTTTCTTCGTCTTCTTATTCTCTCTTCTTTTGCTTCACTCCAATAGACCTTTAATTCTTTTACTTTTGCATCATTTCTTTGCTTAAGAGAGATATGTGTGACAATAGTAAAAGAATAAAGTTGTCAATAATTATCATGAGAAGCATAGTCATGTTAAGGATTAATGACTAATGCAAGTGTTGCTACTTATCACAAAAGAATATGAACAATGTATGCTTTTCCTTACTGCATGGTGACTAATACTTACAGAGCAGATAGACATTAAAGATGGGACTTCAGAAGAAAATGATTGCCGCTTGGTGCTATTCATAATTGACCTTCAATGCCTCGAGAAATGAGCAAATTGTTAAAATTGCATAATGTTATACTACATACTTTTTTTTTGTTGCAAATAAACATGATTATAACTGTTTACGCATTTGCATTTTTCAAGTTTGCCCCCCTTGTCCATCTACTTATGTTGTTTCAACTTGCTTCATAAGCAATGGCTATGTATCTCCAGGTTGGGAGCAAAAAAGTTGGCTTGTCAGAAGTATTGCACCAAGATTTAGCTCCATCTGTTGTCACTAGAGATATGAAGGTCAACTTGAACACTTTCCAAGTACCATCCTGGAATATATGAAGATGCTGAAGGCAATGCATGTTAGTAAGGAATACTTTTGTAGTCATAGCTTGATTGGTGAACATGAGGTTTGTGTATTTTCCTGACTTTCAGGCAAAATTTCCATGTACAATTTGGTTTATACCGGTTTTCCAGGACCTCTTTTCTACAATTGTATTGCATATATCGCTGCAATTTAGTTACAAAGGTTTCATTTGTGATCAAAATAATCAAACTGACAAGAGTTGGAATATGGAAGTTACTGGTACTGCCTGCAAGGTATCTGGCTCCATCTTTGTTGTGATTTTGATTTTGTTTTAAGTATGATGTTCATGTTATGCACGCTCATCATGGGAACACATAATATTTATGGCATTCGTAATGTCAAAATACAAGAGCACTGACAGTTATTTCAGTTAGACAATTTTCATGCATAGCGAAAAGTGCCCTCTAGTTTTTGTCTTTACTAACATGACTGCAGCATCCGAATTTGAGCTCTGAAACTATTTGTGATAATTCTACAGGTTAAGGTACATTTCATCAGCTGTTATTCCTGCATAACATCACTTCCATTTGTAATGCCGATCATCTTTTTTTTTCCATTTAACGGAAGAGGCTATTTCGATTATGAAGTGAAGAAAAAAGGTTTCCTATCTAATGTAATATTTGTGCTCAAAATATGAAATGGAAACCAGGTTATGGTATTTACAGGGCAAGCAGTTATGGCCTCCAAATAGGCTAATTAAGTGCAACATCAGCATGACTTATGTAATAATAATATCTCGGATACATAGAGCGGATGAAAACATTATACAGAGCAGTGGCACAAATTTTCCATGACTGGTGTTGCATATATCGGTCCAAATTTTCCATTGACTATTGATGTTTCTAACCATCGAGAGACCTGCCACCCAGGAGGTGGCATTTTATATCTGATTGATATTGCTCAGGTGCTAAACCATTTTCTTGACTGGAATTCATCTTTCTCTCTCTCTTTTTTTTGGTTATATTATCATGATACAACTATCTAATACATGTTCCACTGGCCACTAACCATTGGATGTGAGGACAGCTCCCTGGTTCTTCCAAAGAAGGTGATAGAAAACAATGACACCCATCCATCTTTATTTTTCACTCATGGAGGAGTGAAGGAGAGGATATGATTGAAAAAAGAAGACAAAGAAATGAGGAAAAGAGTATGCATATTTGTTTTATATGCAATTATCTTGTTGTATATAATTGTAATATTTGCTTATCTACAGAAAAAGAATGCTCGAAATATTTAGTTTCCCTTCCAGCTTATACATGTGAATACCTGTTCTAAGTTTGGAAGTATTCTGGGAATGAAACGGATGCTTGTTTTTTTTTTCATAATATTGGTGCAGGGAAATGCTCAATCTATCAGAGAACTAGTTAGCAACTGCAGCACCTCAGCCACTGATCAAGAGCAATAATTCCCCTTGTTAGGAAACAATAGGTCACAGCAACTAGAAATTTGCAAATTATTTCTGTATTGAAGGACCGATCATGAAAGCCTTGCAAAAGCAACTTCGTTTCAGTGCTCCTCATTATGCATTGCATATTATAATGCTCCTCATTGTGTGTTTATCATCCGCTGCTGCAATACTTTTAATACTCCATAGTGTGTGCTTTGCTGCAATGACTAATGATTTTATTCTCGCGTGCCTGGATAGGGAAGATAGGGAAGATCGAAGTGAAGGCGGAGGATAGGGAAGAGCTCGAAGAAGCCCTCCGCCAAGTCTCCCTCAAACACCCCCGGGGCGGCCAAAACCCTAACCCTAACCCTAACCCTGATCCCCTCCACAAGTACCTCGATCCCAACCACGCCTCCAAAGCCCAGCGGATCGGCCTCTTGAAACCCTAGCCCGATGGAGGTCGAGGTCAAGCTCCGCCTCCCCGACGCCGCCGCCCACCAGCGGCTCTCCGACGCCCTCGAACCCCACCACCTCCGCACCTACCTCCAGGAGAACCTCTTCTTCGACGGCGCCGCCGGCCAGCTCTCCGCCCGCCTCGCCGTCCTCCGCCTCCGCTTCTACGACGGCGACTCGCGCTGCGTCCTCTCCCTCAAGGCCCGCGCCCGTATCGCTGGCGGCGTCAGCCGCGTCGAGGAGGACGAGGAGGAGATCGACCCCTCCCTGGGCCGCGCCTGCGCCGCCGAGCCCTGGCGCCTCGCGGCCATGGCCGGCTCGTCCCGGATCATGGGAAGGATCAAGGACGAGTTCGGTTTGAGCGGTGAAGCGGGAGTAGAATCGGAGGAAAGGAGCTCTTTTGTTTGCTTGGGGGGGTTCCGGAATGTCAGGGCGGTGTATGGGTGGAAGGAGGGGCTCAAGCTGGAGCTCGACGAGACCCGGTACGACTTTGGCACGAGCTACGAGGTGGAGTGCGAGACTGCCGACCCGGAGAGGGCCAGGGAGTTGCTGGAAGGCTTCTTGAAGGCGAATGCGGTTCCTTACTCCTACACGGAGTCATCCAAGTTTGCAGTTTTCCGGGCAGGGAAACTGTTACCATAGGTGTGTCTTTTGCCCCTTTTTAAAAAAATCTATGAACTATTTCTTTTGAATTGAGAGAAAACTCTTCATGTTGAATTGATTTTTTTTTCTTTGATTCTGTGAACGGCAGAATAAAATGGGTAATATATCTTGACTGTGTTTTTGTGGACTCATGTTATTCTTGATAAATTTCTTTATAAGTGGGTTGATATGATGCATTTCAGTAGATATTCATATGAATATGTTTCAATATTTAACCATGCTGGTATATCTAATTCCGTTCTACTATTTAAGTAGCCCTTTGCAACTGCATGGAAGTTGTGGAAAATGATTTTAATAGGATGCTAGAAAGTATTATAATTTTTTAACGTGTTAAGTGATTGTAGGAATTTTTGAAGGGATCGGGGCTCGGTTTGTTGTTAGAATTTCTTGATTTGGTCTGGTTTGGGATTTGGGTGCTTATCTTGGAGGTGTTTATCCTTCTGAACATAGACAGAGCACATCTAGGGCTCCTTTACATGAGAGTCTGGGGTGAGAGATGGAGCGAGGAGAAGAAAAATTGGTCCTGCATCTTTTAGAGCAAAAAACAGGGGGAAATGTTTGCTCTGGTAGTGAAGATTTTGTGCCCTAATTCTCCCTATATTTAATTTAAAAAATTCTTCTATGCTATACTTAGACATGTCCATCTCCCGACAAAGGCCAATTGGATATTTAGAACGAACAGTGCAGGCATTAGACACATATACCTCATCAATGTTTCCACATTAAAATAGTTTGTCTTCAAAAGGGATAGAATTGTCTGTCTAATTTGAAGGGGGGCAACTTTAAGGGCGTGTTTGTTAGCGACTGAAATCGGAATTAGAATCAGAATGGATTGGAATGGGAATCGGAATGGCCATCTCCTCTAATGTGTTTGGTTCGTGACCATAATCAGAATCGAGATGGAATTGAATATTAGGAGAGAGTAGGGACTGGGTTTTGAGGGATTGGGGCAATTTCCATTTCCTTCTAGAATTGGAATGGAAATGGAACCCTCCTCCCCTCCCCAACCAAACGGCTGGAATGTCAATTACTCATTTTCATTTCCATTCCAGAGTCCACGCTCCCCCAGACAAACATACCCTAAGATGAATTGTAAGGGAACATTTTGCTCGTTTGAATGTTTCCAAATGGATATGAGAATATCCTTGTAGTCTTGCCATATCGTGCAGCTTCCTTTCTATTAATCCATTGCTTAACTCATATTCCTGTGCATATCTTCTGCAAAATACAGTGTCTCTACCTGTCAGTTCAAGGGTATTTTTCACCTTGGAAAGCATTCTCCTCTTCCATTGTGGGACATAATTGGTAAAATCTTCCATCAATTATTGGTAGCAAAATTTTCCTCGCAATTGTAACAACATAATTCAATCCCTCTTCTCCATCTATGTAAATATTTTATCTTATAAGAATGGCTTGTGTTCATTGGAAAGTCCAATACTTCAGGTTGATCAAGTTGGATGTGTTAGTGCGGGTCCATTATTTAAGACTCTCTCCTTGCAACCATTACCCAGGTCTTGTGCCAACACCCATGTTAAAGTGTCAGGTGCATACATCTGACGCCAAATCAGAGGGTTATCCCCCTACCACCGGCATGTTTTCTCCTCAATCTTGCCAGTTGCCACAGACAAACCGGCATGACAATACTACTCAAAACTACTTTGATATGATTGCTTGATTTACTTAAGAATAATCAGGCAGTGTCAATCTTAATTTCCTGTGTAAATAACTATTTGATCATCTCCTCTATATCTAGAAAACGAACCCACGGTTAATGCTGCTTTTATTGAGCACTTCATCTTGTTTAATTTTATTAGGACCTTGAGCACTGCAATCTCTCATAATTACACTAAAATGCCTTTTGCAGAGTCTGCCATGAGCAAACAACATGAGAATCTGTATCCAGCTTTCATGGCCTGATGCTATTAACCATATGGTTGATGGTAATTAGTACAGTGTTGTCACTCAAGGATGAGCAGATCGCGGGAGCATGCATTGGAATTACGTGGAAATGCTGCAGTTTACATTGTCAATCATGCTTAATTTGTACTGTGTAAGTTTTCTGGGAATACCTTGTCCAAATAATGCAGTCCTTGCTTGTTCCTTTTGCCTCTCTCTTTCTCCCTTTCTTTTACAGCCTCTTATTTTTTGGCCCCCAGTGGTATGGCATAAAATGTATAGTTGATTTCGCCTCCCATCCAACTTCTAAGGTTGAAAATAAGGCTCCTAAAACTTGCAATATCTGTCAAGTGTACCAGTTTTGCAACCTGAAAGATTTAATCATAATTATTAATTCCAAAGGTTCCAATTTCATCCAAGTGGTTAATTGTTCTTAAGCTTACAATTATGATTTTTAAAGTATATATTAATATACTTAAGGATATTATATCATAAAAATAAAGAATAAAATATGAATGTTAATCATAATTATTAATTCAAAAGGTTCCAATTTCATCCAAGTAATTAATTGTTCTTAAGCTTACAATTATGATTTTTAAAGTATATATTAATATACTTAAGGATATTATATCATAAAAATAAAGAATAAAATATGAATGTTTATTTATAATTAAGTGAAAATAGATGTGATGTGGTTATTGAGATGAAAAGGAGAAAAAATAATTTAAATGAAAAGGTTTATATGATTCCCGTACTTGGATTGAATCGAATCAAGTAAGGGTCGGGACTCTCCCTCTTCTTATTTTTTTTGTTTTATTAACCCAAATAAACATGGTTCGGATAAGAGCCAAGGCGGTTTGAAAAATACAAGACCTGAATCCAACCCGGAATTTTTAAGATCTCATTCGATTTCTGAACCTGACCTAATCCTCGCGTCTTCAAATACAGATCAGCTCGACATAGCGTTGGGTCGCGAGGCAACGAGTCACATTTGCACCTAGTTGAAAAAGCGCCGATCAAACTGGAAAGGCAGAACCTACCCTGAGAACAAGCTCTTTCCATTTATCAAGCTGCAAAAAGTCACCTAAAACCTCTATGGAGTAAATCCTGTTTACTCTAAGAACATTCTCAGGATTGGTTACCCAATCAGCATATACAGATAAACACCTGCATATATAAAAATATAATGTTCCAGAGTAAAGGATAGCTAGATTGACATTTTCTTTGAAATATTTGGATCAGAAATGGCCACCACCGCTACAGCGAAGTGCAAAGCGCAAGTCAACCATCTCACCCTGATCCACGACAGAGAATCAATCCAGCACGCCTGCTTCAGTAGAAACCAACTTCAATTCCCAAGAAAATATAGTAGAAATCATCCATGCTGTTTCAGAAGACATCACCAATGCAAGGTTGCTGCTCATTGAAGCAGCAAAATGGAAAATAGACAAAACCACATTGGCTATCCACAGTTGTAACTATGGATCATGGAGATTCCTTTCCATGGAATGTTCTTCTCACCACAAATGACTAAACTACTCCCACATTGAACATTGCTAACATGTATTCTACTAAGAATGCTCAGAGAGAGAGAGAGAGAGACCCTTGGAATACAACGAATGTCCATCAGCAATCTGATATTTCAAGAGTAAAACACAGAAAGGAGGGAAAAAAAATAAGAGTTAATTCACAACTGGTCACTTCTCTTTTTCCTATCCTAAGACAACCAAGACCCCATCCACAAACTAAGCCCCCCATAAATCTATCCTCTAATCAAGAAAATGTAGCATTACCTCACTTCCTCTTCTTAGAAGGAGGCTGGGGGAGCTCTTCTTCGTCTTCATCATCTTCTTCGTCATCCTCATCCTCCTCACCATCATCGTCGTCGTCATCTTCATCATCATCGTCGTCGTCATCCTCCTCTTCGCTTCCTCCACCATTAGCCTCGGGGTCTTCATCATCATCTCCTTCATTATTGTTACCTTCCCCGCCTGAGAGATCATCTTGATCTCCATCATCGTCTTGGTCCTCTCCACCATCCTCATCATCTTCATCATCCTCATCATCATCATCTGATTCGCCATCATCCTTATTCTCAGGCACACATTCAGCTTTGCTTTTTCCAAGTACCCTTTGAAACAAGGACAGATAGTATGAGTGCATCTAACACAAATTGAACCCACTTTGCATGGGTAAGCAGGCTGGGTACAAAACCCTAAATCTCAAGGTTGCGAGTGTCCTTGATAATTGAAGACTGACCCACATGTGCCAGACTTCATCCTGTAATCAGACAGAATGCAAGGAAATCAAGATCCTACCCATAAATTACTTCTGGCCTTCTACCCAATACGTCAATTTCGCTTGATAATGAACCCACCTGAAACAAATTTAATTTATATATGCAATAAATAGGAGATAGATTCAAATGAACAGAAATCTGTAATGTAATAAACTAGCAAAACAAAATATCCTGAATCATAATAAAAATTCTTTGCCTCAACTCAACAAAGGTTCGACCCTGGGTTGACTATGAAGATTTGACCCCAAAAAAAAAGAATAATAGTTAAAAGTGTAAAATAGGCAGCAAGCATGCAAGCAATTTGGTGATAGAGAATCAGTTGACATAAACCTACAACTAAAATACTTTCAACTAGAAATTGTTATCTAATAGATGGTCCAGAAGTCCCGATTAGTTTACAAAATAATTCAAAAAAAAGAAGGAATATGTTATAAATTTTTAAACATAAAAAATTACTGCACTCCCTCAGCTAGTTATAAGAAGCAATGTGTAAACATAAAAAAGTATATTTTCCTAATGGAACCTATAAATAGAAAGCATAAAAATAGACCTGTATAGCACCAAAAGAAACATGCAGTCGCCAGTTTAGAAAACTTAGAAAGTATTCAACATCCGATTAAATAACTATGAAGCAAAGCAAGTGTGCATCAATGTCCATACAAGCTAGAATACCAGATTCAGTTCAGATGAATGCAACATGCTTGATCCCAATAAACAAAGCCCACATATATGAAAACCCAATGCAGCTCTAGAAACATATAGTGGAAGCTTAAAAATTCCTGAATGACCCTGGATCTGGAATCTCTACATCACATAACAACGCCACACTCCTCAACCTTGCCCATACAATTATAAGCTGGATGTTGCTACTAACTATCTAATGGAATCCTAATTCAAGTGCAAGTAAACCAAGAAATGGCCAACAATTACACCTTGATGGAAAAAGGTCCTTCATTTCAATGTATATAGAAACTATTAAAAGAAGGCTCCCCGCATTCTCAACTATCAAACACAAACTAAACCATAACAGCCCGAACAGAGAAGAGCATTCCTGTAAAATTCTATCTTTCAGAAAAATCTAAGGCTGACAAAAAAAAGTAGTGCCTGATCCACTAAAAGTGGAGCTAGGGAGGCTTTTTAAAAAAAATGAAAAAGAAAACATTGGTCAAAAAATGAAAAAAAATGAAGTTCATTTGAAGCTTGATACTGGATTGACACATCCAAAGAAGAGGCAATCAATATTTAAAGAAGAGGAAAAGGTAATAGGAGACATCCTACTCTCAAACCTTCTAACGAGAAGCTCTTGGAGGGGGGGAACCCTAAGTCCTGCCTCGCAAATGAAGGTAAAGCAAGGAAGAATACACGCTTGTTCCCAAGGCTAGAAGTAAATAAACATTGCAAAAGATTCATATCGTTCGCAGTTCCCAAAAATATATTTATAAGAATTTGGAAAAAGAAAAAAAGGAAATTAAACATAAAAAAGGAGAAGATGATAGGGAACTCTCGAACTCTAGCGCTTGAAGCCCAAAAATCCCTGTTCCAGAAAAACCCGAAACCTTAAACTCCAAATCAAAACTCTAGCACCAACAGAAATCAAATTTTCACAAGCCACGTAACTCTGCGCCTTAGAAAGTCCTAAATATCATTCCCCACGTCACAAAATCACAACTTTATGCCACTACAATTGAAACCAAGATGGCAAACACAAGAAATAAGCCAAACCACAGCGAGAAAAACAGCAGAATTGAAAGGAAAAGGTCATCCTTACCACCAGAAGAAGCCAAAGGAGAGACCTTTCCGCGGCCAAAAAGGTCTCCGCCACCAGGAGTTCCATCATGGAGAAGAGAACAGCAGTTCCACTGCTCTCGCTTCTGCACAACGCCTCCATCTCTACAACGAACACGAGATTTCGTACCCTTTTGACTATTTTAAAAATAAACAAAACAAAGAACACTATCGGAAGAAAACCTAGAACCGAAACCTTGAGAAAGATAGAGGAATTAAATCAAAATCCTAATTAAGAATCGACAGAGAAAGAGAGAGAGAACAGAACCTCACCTCACCAGAAGTCGAAGGGAGAACCTCACCAGAAGTCGAAGGGCGAGAGAGGAAGAGAGGGGCGAAGGGCACTCGCGAGATTATCACAGTGCGAGTAGGGTTTCTCCCAGAATCGCTCTCTACGGTGTTGGTAATAAAATAAAAGAGGGGCAAATAAAAGGGGGTTGGATTAGGGTTTTGGACGATGGGGGGGATGTTAGGGTTTAGGGCCGTCCGAGTTTATTTAGGTTTTTTAGGGTTGTATCCGGTTCTTAAACTGCGGACAAGCGGGCAGGATCAAATCCGGTGTACAATAGCTTGTATTTCCTTGTGTAACGTACTGTAATTATTATTATTATTATTATTATTATTATTATTATTATTATTAAAATAAAATACAAATTTTTTTAACATTTATATTTATTATCTTTTTATTTAATAATTTATAAAATTTATGCTTACATCCGGTCGAGTTAACCTTATTACTATATTAGTATAAAAAATTAAAATTAATTTTGGATAGAAAAGTAGATGAAACACATTTTTATATTTTTAAATAATTATTATATTATTTAAAATTAATTTTTTTATTTTTAAAAAAATTTCTAATGTTAATTTTTGGATTCTATTTAAAATTAAAGGTTTGATTAGTATTTTGCTAAATTATGAATTATAATATTAGATAAAAAAATTCAAAATATTTTTATAATTTATTTTTATTATTAAAAGGAAGAAAAATATGGAGCTCATTGTGAAACTTTTCATGTAATATTGTTGACAAACTGTACGACAGCCGCTGGGTGAAAAATTAAAATGTTTGTACTTCAGATCTTGGCAATCCAGTGGACGCGTCAGATCTACAATAAAATAATTGCTGGTGTGTGTACACGTGGGAATGTCTTGATGCGACAACTGTACATGAAGGAGGTGCAACTATGAAATTATTTATAGTAGAGACACTTCTGTTTTATGAAAACAAAGATTTTTCTTTTTTTTTGTGTGTGTTTTATTGGAGGGGTGATCTGAAAAAAAGGAACATAATACCCTTGCTGTGACTTTATCTTAGCGTTCATGGCCTTGGATTAGATAAATTAGTATAGAAGTAAACAATGTCCAAATAAATTTGAGCTTAATAAATTTTTCCTTTTTTTTCTTTATTGATAAAAGTAATAGTGAAACCAGTAATGATTAGTGATTTCCTTCGTGATATTTTGAGTGCAAAAATGTCATTTGAAAGAAAAATGATTCAATAGCTAAAGTTTTTTATTTAGGGGAGCAAGTATAGGGCTAGGATTGGGCCGAATTATGCCTATGCCTAAGCTTGGCTTGAAGTTATTTATTTATCTATTTGTTTGTTTTGGGGTAGAGGGGTCGACCAGCCCAAAATCTAACTGGGTTGATTTAATTTAAGGTAGGGCCGACACAATTTATGCTCACTCCTTTCTCCAAAATCCTTGATTCTCTTCTCAAAATTACTCTTATAGTTACTTGAAACTCACTTCCTAGTCTGCCTCCTTGAGCTTCATGATTTGCCCCTTGTGCTCGTGCTTCATCGATTTGCTCAATGGCTCTAGTGGCTCTTAGGGACCATTGTTCCTATTGGGACCATCAACACGAGATGGTGGTGAATCATCTTGCTTCCATGCCTCTTCGTGTGGGCAAGGGTTTCCATCAAGAAAGATTCTATAATAAAGAAAGAAGCAAGGAAGAAAGTGACGGGATCACTACAAATCTAGCTTAATCTTAGAAAGTTTGGTGGCTATGGGCTCCAAGAGAGGAAGAGAAGGGCCATCAAGGGTGTGGAGGCGGGGTGGGACTCAAAGATAAGAGTGGAAGGAGGGTGCATTGTGAAGTCGAAATTAGGTCAAACCACTTTAACCTACAAAAAGGGTGGGCATCAAGCTCTTGCCGTGTCCAAGTCGAATCAATTATCCACCCAAACTTGGCCTCAAATATCTATGGGCCCTATTTTCAATCCCAAATCCATTTCGAATCGCCTTGAGCCTAATCCGTAGTCCAATTCGACATCAATCTAAACCTACTTCTAACCCTAATTGTAATTGAGGAGATTAGAGCAGTTTTTATCCTCTTTGAATTTAGTCCTTTTTTTTTGTACAATTACAAGTAATGACATTCTAAGTAATTAGGTAGCTCTGGATGACCGTGGATGCATATTTGGATGGTTATTATTTTCATTATTTTATTATCTCTTGGCTGATTAAAGAATTTAAGTTATGGAGTCGGTTCTCTTTGATAAAATGAGTGTTGCTATACCTATGGGAAAACATTATAAGCAAGCTAGGGAGGAAGACCAGTATTTTCGAATTGCTCTGCATTTTCTTCCACACCTTCTAATTCTTAATCTCAAAAAAATCTACGTTCTTAAAGAAATAAACAAACAGATAAATAAAGACCAAAAACAGCGGCAGCAACAACAATAATTTGGACACCAATATCCCAAAACTTGACCTCTAAATTTTTCTACCCAGGTATAATTTTCAACTAAGTCTCGTCAAGTCAACTAGGGTCAAATGGGTTGATTCCAGTGAGGTCTAGGCTGGGTTTGATTTGACACTTTGGTATGAAAGTACATATTGTGTTCAGATTTCATTAGTTGGTTGGATCATTTGATTTGGGCTATTTTCTAGTTGAGATTTGCTGAACCCCTTGTTAGAGAAATTTAGGTTGCGGTTGGATTATCTGATATCCAACACTTCAATCCAAACACAAGATTTGACATGTCCTTTTTTGACAAGCATAGCTCAACCCAAGTTAGGTAAAGATTGACCCTATCTTCCCAATGTCGGGATTGGATCAAAATAGACATATTAAAAAGAAGAGGATGAGGAGCTTCTAGAGCTGCAAACTTCCCAGTGCCTCAGACAAAGGATTCGAACTTCATTGAATTGTAAGGCCAGACGAAAATTTCTGTTCCATTATGTTATATGATTCTTATTTTGACTCTTCTTCAATCTCATATGATCTCTATGACATAGATAAGGCTAACCAATTCCAAAGCAAAATGTTGTTGCAAACCAGATACATGAGCGCAAAAACGAGGCTATTTTGTGAAGCAAAGAAACATCAGTTATTTTCAACTCAATCTGGACTACATGACAAGCTAGAGCACCTTGTTTCTTTTCTCTTTCTTTCTTTCTTTCTGTCTTTTCTTCTTTCTTTCTTTCTTTTCTCTCTTTTGTAATAAGAGAAAATTAAAGATACCTTCTTTTTTCTTTTGAGAAATATCTCCCTTTCCAAACAAGATAAGAGTTATGTTTGTAGTGATTCAAGAGATATGCTCCATGGATGCAAAGCATCTCAACTCATCACATTTAGGTAGACTCCATAAGAAATGAATCAATGTATGGTAAGTTTTCAAAACACAACATTCACTTAGACATGAAAATCAATTCCAACTAACTCTACTGCAGTTTTTATTTGATGAATATAGACATCGAATGTCACCCCAACCTTGAATGAAAAACCCTACACCACTCCATAGTCTATTGGCATACCTTTTAGTACATTCGGAACTCGTCCAATTAGATTTTTGTAAATCATACAAGGGTGGGTGGGTCATGAAAGTTTTTCCTACAGTTTGAATAAGCCTATTAGATTCTTAGGATTGAAACAAAATTTTTAGCATTGAAGAATATGAGGAGGCCTAACATAACCAATGTCAACAAAACCTCTCTTGTACATTCTTCAGAAAGAAGAAAAAAATAAATGCTTGTGTTTATATGGATTTTGGACTGGTTTATTCCAACGATATTCTTGTGAACTCTTTATAAAGGCCCAGTTCTGAACCTGTGAATCCTGCTTGATAGCTTTCAATATCTGGCCCAAGGGGGGAGGTGGTAACCACTTCCACCAGCTCGTGCTCACCTCCCAGCCCAGCCTAAGAAACCTATCACCGCGGTCACCACCCAACCCTTCAAGTCTCAGCTAACAATCCAACGTCAAATATGGGCAAGGCTAAGACCTATATCCTGGGGTAACAGCACCGGAAAAGGTGACCCGAACGCCAAGGACTCATCTCCGGTGGTGGGATCTAACCGGTTCCGGCTTCGATCCCCCGAACTCAGTCAACGTTGCCGTCGTGGTCTTCTTCCATTATATATCTCTCTCTCGCTTCCTCCGTCCCCCGAAAAAACCCCCAACAGAAGGGGCGATTCTTCCTTTTTATTTCTTCCTTCTCGTTCTCCGTCTCCGCGTCGCGGGATTGCGGTGGGGTTTCCGAGGCGGGTTCGCGGCCGGAGATGTCGTCGGAGATCGAGGTGGTGGAGGAGGGGCCGGCCGCCGTTGCCGGCGGTGTCGGAGTTGGAGCGCCACAGGAGGAGGAGGCGCTGAGGAACGACGTCTACACCGCTGCGGCGTACGGCGATCTGGAGAAGCTTCAGCGGCTGGTGGAGGTGGAGGGTTGCTCCGTCTCCGAGCCCGACGGCCTAAGCTACTACGCCCTCCAGTGGGCGGCCCTCAACAACCGCACCGCCGCCGCCCAGTACATCATCGAGGTCTTCTCTCTCTCTCCCTCTCTCTCTCTCTCTCTTTTTTTGATGATTTTCGATAGAAATCTTGTGTGTCTCGCCCAATTATATCTACTGTTTTTCTTTAGGGAACGATGAATCTTGGGATGTCTTGAGATCATTTGATTTAGATGATTTTTTTAGTTTTTTCTCGATCGAATGTATGATGATGGTTATTGTGCTTGTATCTGTGATTGATTGTTGATTTCTGGACAGCACGGAGGAGATGTGAATGCGGCGGATCATACAGGACAGACGGCGCTGCACTGGAGTGGCGTGCGCGGCCATATCCAGGTTGCCGAGCTCTTGTTGAAAGAAGGGGCTCGAGTGGATGCAGCAGACTTGTGTGGTTATCAGGTTTGGGTTCAAGCAATATACTTCCTCTATCATGCCGTGTTCTGTACTCTGGGCTCTCAGCTCTCTGGCTTATGTTGTTTTCTTGGATTTGAGTCTGGAGGAAAGTTGGAGTATCTTTTAACCGACGATGATGGGTTGCATTTGAATGTTTTTGGCAAAGTGTTATTTTGGATACGTATGTTCGCAAATTTTGGGTTCTTGTTTGTAATCATGATCACAAACATCAGGCCCAGTCCCAACTATTTGGGGTTGGCACTCAGCTTTGTGAGTCATTGCTTGCTAATAATACATAATAAAGGATACTTCCAGTGCTGTAAGTTTCTGAAATGCCTACTTGGTCTAACCTGCATAGACCATCTCTATTGGTTCTTCGTGACTTTGTCCCCATTTGGTGGAACTCCTGTGCCTCCTTTAATGTCCTTGTTTTTCACTACATAGTTCCTAGTTTTACCATGCATTCATCTCAATTTTTCATTTTTCTTCTTTCCACTTTCATCTTGTTTACTGGTTTTGCATGCTAATCAACATTATAAGACTTACTACCATTTTTTAATTATTTTTCCGCATATCACCAGTGATCTTGAGTTGAGTACTGAACTCGTGCATCTACCAAATGCCTTAGGAGAGATTTAGTGGTTTTGAAGCCCAATTCTCCTTAAAAAGGTGTAAAAGCTAAATGGATAATTCAATCAATTTTTCTAATTCATGATAAAGTTTCAAGACATTCAACCTCCCAAATAAGGGTCCATTGCATCCCTTATACAATGCCTTGATGAAGATTTTGTGCTTCTACCTCATCATCGAAATCCAACCTTGTCAACAATTCAAGAAACTATGTCTCCCAGCCTGTGACTTAATTTCTTATGTTTCAAGTCAATGCATCGTAGGCATGTTTTGTTAAGGAGTGTGGTTTTGTTAGAACTTGGGATGAAATCAGTCCTTTCCTAATTTAAATGTACTTTTAAATTAAGTTTCACTTGATTGCAGACGACACATGTTGCAGCCCAGTATGGACAGACAGCATTTATTTATCATATTGTCACAAAATGGAATGCTGATCCTGATGTCCCTGATAATGATGGAAGAAGCCCTTTGCACTGGTATGCAACTCCTTGTCCTTTGCTTTCAGCTTATCCCATGTGGAACAATGGTTTAAACTTGGTTGGAATATAAATTCTACTTTTCTCCCCAAAGTAAAATTTCTTATCTTGATGTTCAATCACAAATGTTTGCTTCCTCAATTAGAAATATATCACTGCAGTATATGAGTAATATTAGCTCTCCCAGTTCTGTTGTCTCTCCACATTATGCGGATGATGTATATTCCAATGTATGTCCTTTTTCAAATCTCGATGTCATGGTGTCATAGCATTGCAGACTGTTTTTCTTTTTTCTTTTTTCAAATATAATGCAAAAATGAACTGTAGTTTATCATCTCAAGATGATCATGGACTATGATCCTTCTTTTTCCTAAATGTTCTAATCTGATATTTTGGAGCTTGCAGGGCTGCCTACAAGGGATTTGCCGATTGCATACGTCTTCTTTTATTTCTGGATGCTTATAGAGGGCGGCAGGATAAAGAAGGTATGTACAACCTTTTCTTTCTTATCATTTTTTTTTGTTCGTTCTGTTGCTAGAGCATAGAGTGCCTTGGCCGATGCATTCACATCTTCCTTAATCTGTATTATGATCGCATTTTCAAAAATTTTGGCACCTGTACCAAGTCAGAAACTGTTGTCAATAGGTTGCACTCCTCTTCATTGGGCTGCTATTAGAGGGAATCTAGAGGCATGCACAGTGCTGGTTCAAGCAGGGAGAAAGGAGGACCTGATGGTGACAGATAATACTGGTTTTACTCCTGCACAACTAGCTTCTGACAAGAATCATCGGCAAGTTGCTTTTTTCCTCGTAGGTATTCTGTGTTTGGAGTTGTTAACCTTTATTGTCTTGGAAGTAAATCAATGGTTTCTTAGTTTTTGTATCTAGAAGCTTTTATTTGCCAGATGCACGAATGTATTTAAACTTTTCCTTATGTTTAACCAGCATTTAAAGAGGCTGGTTCTCAGTATTTAGTGCTGTTTTAAGTTATTATGCATGCTACCTGGCATGTTCAAAACTCATTGAAAGCAAAAGCCTCTTGTTTTCTCATTTTTAAAAAATGTCAAGCATTTTTTTCCTTTTGATCGATATTTCCTTCATTGGCTGCATTGTTCTTTGTTTGTGGAAGATCGATCGGTTGTTTTATTCATATTTAAGTTCCCTCATTAAGAGACATATGAATAGTTCAATTTTATGTTGTATTTTGCCATATATGTGAGTTCTCTTTTGCAACCTGCAGAAGCATGTGATGCTGGGAAGTAGCTTTATATGCATTTACATTGAGTTTACTGGAGCAACTAACAGGAACAAACTTCATAATGAATTATAATATGCACACGGTGTACAAACTCAAAACAGGAATAGGAAAAAAACGATACAAATGGATAGTTTATTTAACTTTTGTGTTCTACCCTGTAAATAAACTAATATATATTAGTAAATCAAATGACCTTCCATTATTATTCATGCAGTAGACCTTGTCAGATTAAGTAGATTGATAGATTCTTTCTGTTTGCATATTTCTAACTAACCATTTTATGATCTGAGCAACGTTGATGCCAAAGGATGTAGTCATTCCTCAACCACTTCTGTGAGCTTATGACGAATGGAACTGCTTCCAACCTATTGTTATATCATAAACCTTCTGTCCATTCCCATACTTAAGAAACCACAGGTTACTGTGAAATTTCAGTATTAAACTTAAACAGTTATATGGAATCTTTTTGAGCTTTATGTTATGGTTCCCTTATTTTACCCATATATTATAGAAGCTTTCTTGAAGAAAAATTAAAAGAAACCTTTGCTAGTGCTTATAATAGATGAGGGAATAGTGAAATAAATATAAATGTCAAAACCAAGCCTTATGCTGTCTGTTTGTACACACACACATACACACATATATATATTATATGTATACATACATACAGACATACATACACATTTGTATATACATACATGCATACATACATACACATTTGTATACATATATAGATATACATATGCATACACAAACACAAACACATATACATATGTAGATATACATATATATTTATATCGATATCTATATCTATATATATATATATATATATATATATATATATACATATATATCTACGTATATATACATATCTACATATGTACATATATTTATATACATGTATGTACGTACGTACGTATGTATGTATGTATATACACATATACATACATGTATAAATTCATATACATGTACATACATATGCATACATATATATACAGCTTCCTGTTTTTGTAGTTAGATGATGAAACATGATGCTGGAAGCAAACAGCATATGTTGCTCATGCTGAAAAGTTTGAAAGGTTTGAGGCTTGGCAGTTGCAGTAACTTCTGCCTTTACTGATGCCACTCCCACTCCTGGATGCTTCAATGAGAACACATTGACTTACTAGCAATTCTACAGTTATTTAGGGCATTACACTTGAATCCACACTTACTGCTTTTCCTGCTTCCTACCAGTACAAAATCTTTCACAAAGGTTGGAGCAGGTCATCAAGGTTTTAATGGAACTAAAATTTGTGCAGGGTAATGCTAGAAGGCTGTATGACAGGCGCTGTGATGGGAATAGCCATCTCGGAAAGTTATCAAAATTAGGACTTGCACCTGCTCTTTGGTGTGTAATTATTGCCATGCTTGTTACATATATACATTCAGTCATTTCAGGTAATATTTTTCATGAGTTCATGAGTCGAAGTGTATCCATTATGTCAAGCCAATGTGTTTGTATTATTTTTATCTTTTATTTTTTGGATGCAGGATCATATCTTTTGAAGTTAACAGCTGCACTTGGGCTTTTTGCATGGTTAGGGGTATTCCTGGCAACTGCTGGACTATATATGTTTTATAGGTGTAGCAGGTATTATAAGTTTTTCTTTAGTATGATTTTTCTTTATAACTGATGAATGCTAAATGGATGCAAATGCATGGTTTGGTATCCATGAAGATTCTGGAACTGTTACATCTGACAGCTTTTTGTCAGTTTTATTTTGCAAAATATTTGGAACTCGTTACAGTTTATGCATATGAGTTTTACTATAATCAATGCATTCTGATTATGTTGCACAGTTGGAGAATGCTCATAAAGATACTAGCTTTTTTATATTATGTTTTTCAGCAAGCGTGTATTGTTCACTTATGTCTGAACCATCTTACTGACTCTGCAAGGTGCATATTTAGATACTTATTTTGTACTTTGTGTGGCCCCTTTTTCTATAGTAATGCTTATAAATGCCAAAAAAAAAATGACGAAGAAAAACTTTGTATATCGTAATAGATATGGATTTTTTTTGTATTTCTTTTAAAATTTTTAAGTATTGTGGCAAATATTATGTGCTTATGTTTTCTTGTTGTCTGTTAAAGTCATATGCTTCCTACCATCAGCATCATGGGTTTGTACTTATTAAATTCATTGGCCTGTTAAGATATTTATAAAACATTCGTTCTCTTGGATGTAAGTAAACTTTTGAGACCCAAAGCGTGCCAAGATTCTACACAATTTAGACCCATTTATCCCAAAAATATGGAGAGCAGGTCAGGTACTATGGCTGATGTATGAGTTTGCCCAAATCTGACCCAAATAAATCCAAAATTACTCACTAGGCTCCACCAAAAATTGTTCCTAGGTGCTAAATTTCTGAGCAAGACTACCTAGGCTAGAGATGGAATGCCGTGAGACCAAGAAGGCTAGTTGGCATACTAGAAATCTACCTTGCTAGTTGATGTTTGAACCATGGATTAAAATAATGACTATCTCTTTTTTTTTCCTGGGCTTCTTTAATGTTATACATTTATGTAACTGCTATTATTTAGCTTTTATTAAGTTTTAACGGTCATGTAATGTCAGTAGCATACTGTTATCCTCCATCTTAAAATGTTAAGAATTACATTTTAATTTCTCTGTCTATTAAAGGCAGATTGATAAACATACTCCCATTTTGGTCATATTCTCTTTCGCTTTGTCTAATACATTTATGCGAGATTGTGAGAGATTTATCATAGTGTGATTGGGTACCCAGAACCCAGATTTTAAGGAAAAAAATTACAGTTTTTTTTCATAGAATTATGGGCACTGTTTAAAGAGATGACCATAGTGGGGATGACTTTGATGGCCTGACCTTACCCTCTCGGTTATTTGTAATAATAAAATAGAGAGGTATTAATCCAAATTTATTATATCACAAGTTGTAAAACGATGTTTTTCTCCGTCAATTTTATAATAGGTATGATGGCTGTTATAATAGCTGTTCTTTTATTCCCCAAAGGCTGGACTGGGCAAGTAACAGCCATTATTTCCACTGTAATGGTCGATGGCACTAACCCTTGGTGTTTGATGGATAAGGTGCTTTTTGGAACCTTGATTTAGCTATGTGCCTATGTTTGCAATTCTCTAAAGCTCCGTTAGACTTGAAAAGTTCTAGACGAAGAGAAAAATAGCACGTGGATAGGAAGCTGTGCTTATTCGAGGCACAATTTGTAAGCTGGAGTGTTAAATCAGAAAATATGGACACATACAAACCCATTCATGCATGCATGTGCGCACCACACTATTGTGCATCACTTCTTATTGTGATACTCTGATGTTTGCTTGTGTACAGTTAATTTAATACAAATTATTGTCTTCTATTCTATGTGACCTGGTGCAGATGCTAATTTTGATGCGTGATGCTCTATTTCATTGCCAATCTTTTATGATTTGCTACAGGAAGGATCCTGGTTATATCAAAATGAATGTCCGGGATTCACAAAATCAACGAGACGATGTGAGTTGTAAATTGGCCTTGCTGAATAAAACTAATTACAAGAAACAACCGATTTTTCTTTTGTGCATTTGCTGACTGAAACATAATAACAAGCTGTTCTTCATTTTTGTAGTTGTTTAATAAGTTAGACTACTGTATACATTTTGCATTAGAGTAAAGCACATAAGTTTTCACCATGTCCTCTTTCTTTGCACTTTCAATACATTGTGAGTCATTCATATATACATGATATAAGGCAATAGCTTCACCAGGGCTCATCTCTTTCTTATCAAAGTCTTTCTTATACAACAAATTTTAGCTTTCTGCCTGCTGTTCCAAGGATGTATGTGCCTTATCGGTAGGTATATTCTACAATTGCATATCGATCATCCCATTGAATAAGCCAGCCTTTTTTTATAGCTGTATGTATTTTTCATTAAAAAAATCTTAGGAAAGTTATGCATATGCTGTATTTTTTTTAAAAAAAAATCCTACCTTTCTTTCTGCGTTCAAGAGAAAAGAATGAAACACTTTATGATAGAAAACAATTCACGAATACGTGACTCCACATTGTACTATAAAGTTCTCTTATGCAGTGCAGCATGCAGTTGGAGGCAAATGTACTTTAAGATAGCTTGTTGTTTTTTATACCTTATGTGATGTAACACAACTTTATTAAGTAAGATTCTCTTTGTTAGTTTGTTGATATGTTCCTGCCAACATGTCTCTATTTGAACACAGGGAGATTTAAAAGATTTATCCCATGTTAGATCATGCATTTTCCATCTATGTTGGTTTATATTCTAATACATATTGAACGTTTCATTGGAAAGTTTTGAAGCTATAAATGTGAGATTGAATCATAATGTATGTTAAACAGAGCTTGTTTTTTAATTATGTTACCTAATGTGCCGGAATTCATTCTCAAGGATATTTGTAAATTTTAAAATAACCTATTTAAGGGTGCTTTGAGCCACTTTGCCAAAGAAATAGCCTAAATAATAACATGCTTGGAAATGCAAGGATTTGTTTGTCACCTCATCTTTGCTGCTGACCTGAGTAACTCATACCCTTTAGCTTACTGCACAGTTCTTGCACCCAACACTTAGAAATGGGTTGGGGTGTGACCATGATATGCTGTGCTAGTACCGAGCACCGGATCGGTTGCCCGGCGGCATGGGTCGGTATGGGCCTGCACCATGCCGTGCCGGGCTTGTACCGACACAGTAGAGGAGGCAGGAGAGAGGGTGAATGGGAGAGAGGAAAAGAGAGAGAGGAGGGGGAGAGAGGGAGGAAGAGAGGAGGGTGGCGAAGGGCCGGCGGAGGTCGGCGCCCGGGCAAAAGGCGGAGGCCGCGACTGGGTCCCCTATTTCGTTTGAAACGGGGCTTTGACCGCTTTTAATTTTGCGATTTTTAAGTGAAGTCGGCAAATCACACCTTTTTTTATTCACGATATTTAAGTGAAGTTAACAAATGATTTGCCAATTTTACTTAAAAATCGCAAAATTAAAAAACGGCTGAACTCTTATTTCGAACGAAGGAGGGGGACCTGTTTGCGACGTTCGCCTCCTGCCCGGACGCCGGCCTCCGCCACCCTCCTCTCTCCCTCCCTCTCCCTTTCCCTCTCTTCCCTGCTCGTTCTCACTTTTCCTTTCTTTCCTTCTTCTCCTTCTCTAGCAACGGGTTTCGTTTCTGTTGTCGGAACCGTCCCGGTCTGCCGCCGGAACGGCTTCGTACGGCTAGAACCGCCCGGTTCGGGACGGTTCCGTCGACCCTGGGTGTGACACTTGGGTATGGATGTGCAAGAAGAAATTCTTAATGACTAAAAGGATCCTACGGTTAGACATGTAACCATACCCAAGTAACATAGCTGTCAACACTGTTGCCCAAGGTGACAAGCCAAGAGGGGGGGGGGTGAATTGGTTTCTTTTAATTTTAACTATCTTACTTGTGTTAAATGATGAGTTAGTGAACTTAAACAAATCACAATACAAACAACAAGAAGTATAGTGGTTCGGTGCTCTCCTTAGCACCTACGTCCACTCCCCAAGCGACCCCTTGGGAATTCACTATAATCCCGCGGATTACAGTTGGATTGTTTTCCGGGCTCACAATCCAAAAATCTTTACACTTTGATTTTCCGGGTTCACCAAAAACCTATGTTGGTTTTACGGGCTCACCAACAAACCTATACAATTGGTTTTACGGGTTCACCAACAACCTACGTTGGTTTTACGGGCTTACCAACAACCTATGTTGGTTTTACGGGCTCACCAACGAACCTTTACAATTGGTTTTCCGGGTTCACCAATCAACCTATTCCGTTGGTTTTGCGGGCTAACCAACCAACCTTTACAAGTAGTTTAATAAACAAAGGAAGAAGATTTAAACTCCTAGATGAGCAAATATAACAATATAATCTACAAAGAAGAGTTTAGAGAATATTTATCGCTTGATGTGACTTCTCTCTTCTTTGTTAAGGATGCTTCACTCTTCAAGGGTGGATGGAGCTCTTGATGACTCTTTGAATCTGCTCAATCACTTTCTTTTGATTCTTGAATGAAGCACTTGGATGAAGCTTGCCTTGCTAGGGTTCTCTCTTGAATGCACTTGATGTATTTTCCAAAGCTTACTTCCTCTGATGAATACTCCCTCTTAAATACTTCTCCAACCTCCAAATAGTCCTTCCTGACCGTTGGATTGAAGAAACTAGCCGTTTATAGCCGTTGGGAGTCCAAAAAGCACTTCTGCACAACTAGCCATTATGCTTCTGCCCGTGCTTGGGTCGACCCAAACTTTTCTTGGGTCGACCCAAACATTGGGTCAGCTCAAACTTTTTCTTGGGTCGGCCCTCTCAGAAAATTCAGAACCTTGAATTTCAGCCTTTCTTCACTTGGGTCGACTCAACCTTTCTTTGGGTCGACTCAACCTTTCTTTGGGTCGACTCAACTTCATCTTGGGTCGACCCTCTCAGTAAATCCAGAGAACCATTTTCTGAGTTGTTTGAGGATCTTGATGTTTGGGTCGACTCATGCTTTCCTTGGGTCGACCCAACTCACTGTTCATCTGTGCCATTTTTGCAGAAGTGTGCCAAATGATTTCTTGATGTGCCGGGGTCGACCCAATCATCCTTTGGGTCGACTCAATCCACACTTTGCTGCATCTCAAGGTTAGATTCATTCATATAAACAATGAGATGTATCTATATCAATTTTATACAAATATACTGAGAGTAACAGACTTATAAATGAAGTATCGTTTTAACTTATAACATACTCTTGTTAAATGCTTGTTAATCATCAAAATAACACTATCATTCTCAATCTCCCCCTTTTTGATGATTACAAAATAAAGAGTATGAGCCTATTGATACTTATCTTAAAATCAGTTTTTGAAAGGGCTTAACTTGCTGAATTTCATCTTTTCATATATAAGAGTGAAGTCTCCCCCTATATCATTCAAATGTTGCCGGTTTGACTTTTTGAATTGTTCCCCCTTTCATTTATAATTCATTAAAGATGAAACTCCAAAAATCTGAGATAAAACATGAGTTTCAGATTATGTATCGAGGTGTGAAAGGTGCGTGCCAAATTCTGAAATTCTATGTGCCAAATTCTGAAATTTGATAGAAATTTTTGATTTGATCATTTTCATTGTTACAAATTGCTCCCCCTTAAATGTATATGCTTTCCTATATGATTTTCAATTTATTTTACCAGTTATTTCTCTTTTCTTACACAATTTCTTTACTTCTCCTCTTATTACTCTTTCTTTACTTCTCCCCTATTACTCTTTCTTTACTTCTCCCCCTTTTTGTTATCATCAAATAGGTGCATGGAAAAAGACACAATAAATAACAAACATTCAAACTTCATTGATCAAAATAGGAACATTTTAGTACATTCATGCCAAAAACAAAAGCAATTACAATGTTCCTTAATCAAAGTTTAAAGATACATGATAAACACAAAATACATATGAGAACTAGATATCTAGCCTAGGCTCTAAACAGAAATGCTAATATCAGCCTAGGGAGTATCTAATGGCTGTGATCTAATCCTCATCCTCCTAGTGTACGTGGCGAGGGGAGGTCGGCTCTGTAGCTTCTCTTTCCGCACGTTGGATCCGTGAGACTCTCCCGGATCGCTTGGCTACGGCTCTCTTGGGTCCCATTTCTCCAAGATCGTGAAGTAATCTAGTGTTTGGAGATGATTGGAGGAGATTGGAGAGTGGGGAATAAGGTTTTCGGAAGAGGACAAAGGGTAAACAGTGCCCTAAAAAAAAGCTCACGGGTCCCCCTTTTAACAGTAGGGTCCCGACGTTGGGTCGACTCAAGAATTTTCTTGGGTCGACTCAATGTTGGGTCGACCCTATTCTGGGTTGGGTCGACCCAAGTTCAGAAATTTTTCCTTTCTCTTCCTTTTCGCTTCAAATAATTTTCCTTGCTTCCAATCCTTACAAATTCTTTCTGGGACAATGATACATGAGTAAGGAATCTATAGATTACAAGTTTGACTCATGTTTCATGGGTTTTTAGAAATGGGAGGAATGTATCATGAGACTGCTTGCTCCCTTTTATATCTATTCAATAAAAAGGATCACATATGCCTAATTTCCTCCTTAGCGTGCAGACTCTATCTTCACTCAAGGGTTTTGTGAATATGTGAGCTAATTGTTTTTCAGTACATATATGCTCAATACATATGTTTCCATTTTGCACATGATCCCTAATAAAATGATATCTTATTTCTATGTGTTTGGCTTTAGAAATGAGACATTTAAGATGTGAGCCAAAAGAAATCTCTAAATGTAGATTCCAAAGATATTTTTTTTTCAAATCAAGTGTAGATGGAATCTTTTTCAAGTTATTTCAAGGAGTATCAAGAATAATATTCAAAGAAGGCATGAATGAAAATTCAACACCTTTATATATATATATATATATTAAGTATATAGCAAGATGAGAGCAATCTAATTAATTTTCAGAGTATAGTATAAGAGCAAATAAAGATCAAAACTTATATACTCGAAAAACATAAGATTATGTTGAATCCTTAATTCTTAATGACTTCAAAGTTCTTTCATGATATAAAAGTATTGGGGCATATATACCAAAACATGAATTTATGCAGTGTAGGATACATAAAATTCAAGGCTTTGAAAGTTCTTTTAGAGCTCTCTTAAAAACTTTCTTTTACTCATTTAAAGATCATAGCATCAAAATCAATTAAAATGAATTGGCTCAGGATTGAAACACTAAAGTGCAAGCCAATAAGAACTCATAAGTAGATTCCAAGATAAATTTTCGAAACTAAGACAGATGGAATCCTTTTCAATTAAATTTTCAGAAATAAATGATTTACCGATGAATACAGATGGAAATCCAACTTTCAAAAGATATTCAATGAAGCACAAAGTTTAATACCACTTTACATTTAGTATTCTTTGTCTCATCTTTAGATGCGAATTTATACGATTAAGTTCTATATGATCTCTTACTCTGAAATTTTCTTTCTCCCCCTTAATTAATCATTCCATTTGAGAGTTTAGAGTTTGAAGATAATTTTCAATAAAGAGATTGAGTATTTAAAGCTCCCCCTCAAAAGATGCATTTTCTTTCAAACCTTTTTTTTTTTTGTTCTTCTATAATATCAAGAATGTAGAGTGATCTAGAATTTTTCAAAATTTATAGCAATCACTCTTTTTAATCTTTCAAGAATAAATTATATTTCCTCTTATTTTTTTTTTTGAATATGTATGGAAATATTAATCAGAAAATAATTCTTTTGAAGCTCAAATTTCTTTCAAAAGTAATTACATTTTCTTTCCTATAAGAATTATTGAAGTGAGTTGAAATATTCTAAGCTTTAGGATCATTAACTCTCTTCTTAAAAATAGCTTTTCTTTTTAATGATAGAAGCATTTAATTATGTAGGAGTGTATATTCAAAATATTAATTTCTTAGACATAGTTTTTCAGCGATGTATATATGAAGCACCATAAATCTTTTTAATATCAAAATAATATTATATGTTTAGAACCATTTGTTTGCAATCAAGATCATTGAAAAACGCATCATTTAGACTAATTTTAATAAACTTATAAGATAGAAAATGATATGTTTCAGATGCGTATCGGAGCAAACAATCAAGGCATCAAAAGTAATTCTATTTTTCTTAAACCGTAGTTTTTATCTAGAAATCATATTGAGTTATTTTTCAAAATGATGCAATCATTGAAGCATATAATGAAAGTTACAAAAAGGCAATGATAGAAGCATTTTTAAATTAAGTTTAAGCTTTTATACAAAATCAGATTCTGAATTTCATAAAAATTTTCAAAGAGGCTTTCAGGATTATAATTTGAGATATGCATCTTCTATATTGTAGCTTATCTTAAATTATTAAGATTGAAAACACATATTTCAAGAACATTAGAGCACATCCAGAATCTTTGTAATTCATATTGAATTTTGGTACAAATTGGAGGACATTATGTACTAATGTTAGGCAAGATAAAAGATAAATCGGAATCAATTCATTTTGCCTAACTTGCAAATTCAAATTATTCTTTTCTTTTATTTTTCAAAATATATTCATTAAAACAAAATGATGTTGTTGTTGGTAATAACATGTTTCAATCAAATTTTATAGGCATGAAGCATTACAAGTTATATTTAGGAAAGATCTTTGTTATTTGAATATTGAAAACATATAATTCAAAACATCATGTGACATGCAAAATATATTATGCATTAAAATATTAAGAACAAGCATGTCAAGGATCAAAATCAATTCTTTTCAAATAAACTCCCCCTATTTAAATATAATCTTGTACTGATTTCATCCTTAAAGTGTGTTTTCAAGTGATTAAAAAATTTGACTTGATTCTTCTTATATACTTTCATTTACTTTGTCTTTCATTTTTACCTTCTTATGCTCTATACTCTATTTGCTCCCTATCCGGTGGAGTTGGAAGGGGCACGAGGTACTACCACTAGCCTCCCTCTTGTGCCGTCCCTAATATACCCTACACCGAATAGTTGGGTCAAATAGTGCCGGGTACTACCACTAGCCTCCCCATTGGCACCATCCCTATGATGAGCAAAATAGAAATGTTAAAATGTTCACTTCAAACTCTCCCTGTTTAAGTGTAATTAATTACGGATTTTATCCCTTTTACAAGTCTCACAAATGTGCCGAATGTATTATGCTTGTTTTTCTTTTCCTTAAGATTGAAGTATTTGCCTTTACTTAGATTTTACTTCTCTTGAATAAGATCCATTTTCTTTTCTTTATCTCTCTCTCTTTTTGTTATTCTCAAGTAATTTACATGAAAGAGCAGAATAAAGAAATAATCTTATGTATCATATAGATGTATATCATGCAAACAGCATTTTCATTATGCTCAAGAATTCATAGCTTCTCACAAGTCAATTCAAATCAGCATTTTAAGCATATACTTGTGTATTTGATGGTTATAATATAGGCAAAGGAACATTTTAGTTTGAGCAAACCATGAATCAATTTCTAAAAGCATAAGTCAATTAATACATATATAGACATGATATCAAAAAATTAATAATTAAAGATTTTAACCATGCCACAATAAGATTTAAGTTATAGACATTGCTCAGCTAATTTATGAGAGAGGTATCTAAAATTACCGATTCATTCTATATTCTTCAAGTCAAACTAGATTTCTTATGTGTGAACGTTTGGCTGAAGAAGGTCCTTTCTCTTGTTTGCATGTGAATGTTTATTGTATCTTATGTGGAGGTGTCCTTCAAGTTGAAATCTCTCATTTTCTTGCTCAAGGATCCTGCATTATTAACAAACTTCTTTTCTTTCTTGAAAGAAAGTCATTAGTTGCTTCAAGATACAAAATATTCATACAACATATTTCTTAACTAGATGACTCAACATAAGATATGACAATAATTGAATGTTGAGTCACTTTACTCAAGAGATTGCCTAAATATAAGCAAGCACATGTCACTTGAACTAAAGAGATAGTTTCATTAACCAAGATGGTTCAAGAATAAGCATGTGAGGCAATAGGAAGATTCATCAAGGTCAAATCAATTTCTTGTTTTCAGAATCAATTTAGCTTAGATTCTATTAGCTTAAGATAACTATCAATAAGACGTGCTAGCTAAGTTTTAATCAAATTATCTTAAACAGTTGTTTCTATCAAAATTCAGATTGTTACATAGAATCAAAATGATAAACTATATTCTCAATAAAGGATCTAGTTTTAATAAGAATAGTATGAATTGATATCTCTACAACTAGTATCTTTTCATTGAATATTCTATATGCATTGCTTGAAGAGTAATATCCAAAGAAATATTTGTTTTATCAGATTTGACATTATTTTCATAAGAACATATCAAGCATGACATGTATGACTGAAAAATATAAAAGATATACAATATATCATTTTCTATTTTTCAGAAGATCAAAAGGAGTTTTCTAATAGAAACCATATGTATGACAAGCAATGATGATAGCTTTTAACAGAAATCATTTAAGTAGATGACTATCATACAACATTGTCTTTTTTATTTCTTCAAGGATTCTATCAACTCTATTTTATTTATGGTGTTCTTGGTGTAGAAACAATTGTATTCAATATTATTTTCTGTGCACAACTCAATAAGAAATTAGTTTTCAAAACTATGCCATGATACAATTTTATTTTCATAGTTTGCAAACCTTTTTCATTTGAACCCTTTTTGTGAGTTTGTGCCAATGCAGAAAATATTTTAATTTAAGTGCCAAGAACAAAACCAATATTAGCTTTGAGAAATTTTCCACAATTACAAAATCAGAAAGCTTATCTCCTAGGTTCACAATCCTAGAGATCCAAATAAGTTCTTATGGAGAATTTTCAAAGGCTAAAGGTGAAAACAATATTTTCAGATTTAGAAATGATTCTAGTTTATTTTTCTAGATGACATACATAGCAAACTTTGACCTTGCAAAAATTAATCTAAGTGAACCAATGACAAGGTCTTTTGAGATTAAGTCCATACTAGTATGAGTTGATTTTATACGCCAAAACTAGTCTATTTAATCTTGGTATTCTTAATGTATATATAAAAAAAAAAATATATACCAAGTAGACATTCTTGTGTTTATGATCAATAGAAGATAATGACGAGGATAAGAACTCTCAATTAAGTATATAGAGAATTCAAAGAGTTATTCTAAGAGTATTGATTAAGTAAATTATCCATCAATAACTGAAGCATAATATAGGAAGATGGAGTGATTTGGATATATTTTCTTTTTATACCAAAAGTATCACTTATATCACAGAAATGATTAATACTAGCTACAATTTGAATATGAGAGGATGCAAGGATTACTAATTTCATTATTTCTTCCATTTTGGTCACTCTTCTTAATTATATTTTAAGTTCTATTCTTTAACACGTGTCTAGAGAACCCATTGTCCAGATTCATTGGAATCTTGGGTAGCTAGACACATTTGCTAAAAATGATCATGTTTTCAACTTAGAAACCCAAGCTCTTTTGGATCCTTGCAGGTTAGCTATAATTGTTCCTTTTGGAACCCATATTCTCTTAATTATCATTTTGTCTATTAGTTTGCAGGTTTTAGAATTACAAGTAATATACTTCTGCATATTCTTGCTAAATTTAAACAACATAGATTTAGCAAAAACAGATAATGAATTTTCAGTTTTCTGTTTCTGTTTATTAGTTTCACCAGATTTGTGAGAAATTGTTTTAGGATGAATAGTGGAGGATTTTAGAATTATATTCTCGAAAGATTTTTGAGTGTACAAAGGTTGATATCCCAAT
Source organism: Phoenix dactylifera (assembly GCF_051530095.1). NCBI lineage: Eukaryota > Viridiplantae > Streptophyta > Magnoliopsida > Arecales > Arecaceae > Phoenix > Phoenix dactylifera. The sequence goes on from NC_143200.1 coordinate 22,829,326, forward strand.
CCAGCTTTGTCATATACAGCTCTTGAATTTTCTATCATTAAATGTAGTTTTTCAGAGCTGAGAGTGAATCTTTCAACAATAGGTTTCAAATTCTCAACTTCTTTAGTTAATTTTTCATTATCTTCTGAAAGCAGTTCATTGTTTTTCTTAAGTTTATCATGGCTTTCAGTAAGAAGTTGATTTCTCTGATTTAGTTCTTTATTTTCTTTAATTAAGATTTCAATTTCATTAGTCAGTTTTAGTTTTTCATCTATTAGGATTTGATTTTCATTCTTCAAGTTCTTGTTCCTACAAATAAGTTTCTTATGTTCTAAATACAAATCAGAAAAGACATCATGAAGTTTATCAAATGTAAAATCATCTTTAGTTTTAGCATGTACCTCATATATCTCATCTTCATGTGCCATTAAGCATGAATTTGCAATATGATGCTGCTCTTCTTCTACACATGATGTTTCAGATTTGTTAGTGCATTCATATTTAACTTCAAGCATATTCCATATTTCCTTAGCAGTTGTGCAAAAAGATATGCAATTAAGTTCACTATCATCTAATGCACAAAATAGCACATTCATGGCTTTTGCATTTTGCTGATCCATTTTCTTATCATGATTAGTGCTTGTGTGTGGTCCATTGACTATGATACTCCATAAATCATAGTCATGTGCTTGAATGAAAATGCACATGCGTGCTTTCCAATATGTATAGTTTATGCCATTAAAAAGTGGAGGTCTATCAATTAATTGTCCCTCTCCTATAGAACATCCCACTTGGGTTGTCATGATCTTTAACTCTTGATTGTGAGATCAATGAGTACTATTGGAGCACCTTGCTCTGATACCACTTGTTGCCCGAGGTGACAAGCCAAGAGGGGGGGTGAATTGGTTTCTTTTAATTTTAACTATCTTACTTGTGTTAAATGATGAGTTAGTGAACTTAAACAAATCACAATACAAACAACAAGAAGTATAGTGGTTCGGTGCTCTCCTTAGCACCTACGTCCACTCCCCAAGCGACCCCTTGGGAATTCACTATAATCCCGCGGATTACAGTTGGATTGTTTTCCGGGCTCACAATCCAAAAACCTTTACACTTTGGTTTTTCGGGTTCACCAAAAACCTATGTTGGTTTTACGGGCTCACCAACGAACCTATACAATTGGTTTTACGGGTTCACCAACAACCTACGTTGGTTTTACGGGCTTACCAACAACCTATGTTGGTTTTACGGGCTCACCAACGAACCTTTACAATTGGTTTTCCGGGTTCACCAATCAACCTATTCCGTTGGTTTTGCGGGCTAACCAACCAACCTTTACAAGTAGTTTAATAAACAAAGGAAGAAGATTTAAACTCCTAGATGAGCAAATATAACAATATAATCTACAAAGAAGAGTTTAGAGAATATTTATCGCTTGATGTGACTTCTCTCTTCTTTGTCAAGGATGCTTCACTCTTCAAGGGTGGATGGAGCTCTTGATGACTCTTTGAATCTGCTCAACCACTTTCTTTTGATTCTTGAATGAAGCACTTGGATGAAGCTTGCCTTGCTAGGGTTCTCTCTTGAATGCATTTGATGTATTTTCCAAAGCTTACTTTCTCTGATGAATACTCCCTCTTAAATACTTCTCCAACCTCCAAATAGTCCTTCCTGACCGTTGGATTGAAGAAACTAGCCGTTTATAGCCGTTGGGAGTCCAAAAAGCACTTCTGCACAACTAGCCGTTATGCTTCTGCCCGTGCTTGGGTCGACCCAAACTTTTCTTGGGTCGACCCAAACCTTGGGTCAGCTCAAACTTTTTCTTGGGTCGGCCCTCTCAGAAAATTCAGAACCTTGAATTTCAGCCTTTCTTCACTTGGGTCGACTCAACCTTTCTTTGGGTCGACTCAAGCTTGGGTCGACTCAACTTTATCTTGGGTCGACCCTCTCAGTAAATCCAGAGAACCATTTTCTGAGTTGTTTGAGGATCTTGATGTTTGGGTCGACTCATGCTTTCCTTGAGTCGACCCAACTCACTGTTCATCTGTGCCATTTTTGCAGAAGTGTGCCAAATGATTTCTTGATGTGCCGGGGTCGACCCAATCATCCTTTGGGTCGACTCAATCCACACTTTGCTGCATCTCAAGATTAGATTCATTCATATAAACAATGAGATGTATCTATATCAATTTTATACAAATATACTGAGAGTAATAGACTTATAAATGAAGTATCGTTTTAACTTATAACATACTCTTGTTAAATGCTTGTTAATCATCAAAATAACACTATCATTCTCAAACACTATCATCTTTTTGTGAAACCTCTTAGACCTTATTAATAATGATGGTTATGGAATTTTTTGATAGTGATTTTATCATTTTTCCTCCTTGTATATGAGGAGGTATTAAGAGAGATAAGGTGATCAATAGAATATTAATGAAGTGGATGGAAAGAAAGGTTTAGAAACAAAATATGTAGGTGCAAGATTGGTATTATAGAGTTAGCATTGCTTTGGGAGGGGAGGGGGTCCAACATCGATGATTCTAGCCAGTGGATGTTATCGACTTTCTCTAAACTGCTTACATGCCAAAAGTTATATGATTTGGAGACCCATAGACTATGCATTAAGTGGTCAAACAAATGCATTGTTTCGTGTTATTTAAACTATCAATTTTTCGTTCATTCGATTTATAGACTGGGGATCTCTAAATTACATGATTTTTGGTGGTTAAGCAATTTAGGAGTAGTGGATCACATCCAACAGTTCGAACTATCGATACTAGACCCTGTTGTCCAATTAGGATTGACCGGACCTGAGTTGAATCTACTTGACCGGGTTTTAGTCCACCTCTCGATATATGACCTTTTTTTATTTTATTGTATATCTTGTTTTCACTAAATTAAAGAATTTCTTCATTTTATTTTGCAACATAATGTAAGAAAAGGCAATTCTTTATGCTGGATAACAATTGAGCTTTTTTTTTTTTTCTCTTTAACTTTGCACCATCAAAACCAACAAAGTTGGTGATGTATCAATGATCTGAAGGTCTGCTAGATTGAACATACCTTTTAGCAAAAATATTGGATTCTGATGATCATCGTTTTGTTGGAAAAATATCTTTGATATCTACAATTGATATTTCATAGCTCTTGGCCAAATCCCAACGTGTGAAAGTCAAAAACTGGCCAATATTACAGTTGCAATTTTGTGATGAACATACTCAGTCTTTTAATATTCCAAGTAGGAATCCTTTTAGTTAGATCTAAAGTCTGACAAGAAGTTCCCTTGAGTTAGTTTTGTTGGGGATCTATTTATGTAGCTAGGGGAAAGGCTTGAGCAGATTGGTTTTGAAACTTGATAATTATGGTATATTGATTTTATCTTGGGGAATTCCAAATTTCCTCATCTTCTCGTAACTTTCTTACTCCTATCTTGATGCTTTCTTTACAAGGATTCTTTGGCCATCCACATTTATCTGTGGTATTAGTTGCCTCTATCTTGATATCTGGTGTTAGCTGTGTTGCTGATATTGTAATTATGGTAGCTCAAAGTAAATCCTAAATTATGTAGTTTTCTCTCAATTGTGAAAAGAAAATCACATTTTGCATACTCCTGGCTGCTGCTGGAGCATTTATCATTATCTTGGGAAATCTGAATTTTAGCACATAAAAGAAGATACTGATACAAGCTGTTATTTTATATAATAATGTAATTGATTGGTTGTTCAATCTTTAATCCTCAAGGCAATAATTATTGAAGGCCCATTTGGTATTGCTTTTGTTTTCGAAAATCCAAGAAGAAATATGAACTAATCTGAATATATAACTTTGTTTCTTGAAATTGTTTGTAAAACCTTCGGAGTTATGGTAGCAAGGATTTATTGATTTCAAAAAAGATTGAAAAATCACAAGGAATAGTAGAAGTTCTATACAAACTCCACTTCAATATCAATCTCCCTCTGGTATTTCACTAATTCATAGAGAAACAAAAACACAAAAAAACAATGATGCCAAACAAGACCTAAATTACTGATTTCTATATTTTTGCCTACAGGAGCCTTTACTAAAGATGGAACTAAATAATCCTGCTCTGCTATCTGGAAATTGGTCCCAGCTCTGTGCAACGTGCAAGGTATGTTTTCCATATATTGTAATTTTAAGGATATTTTCTGCCCATTGGCATTTGTACTCTAAATTTCTCATTCAGCTTATGCTTGAATATCTCCTAGATTGTCAGGCCTCTGCGTGCAAAGCATTGTTCCACTTGTGATCGCTGTGTTGAGCAGTTTGATCATCACTGTCCTTGGGTATCAAATTGTATTGGCAAGGTGCTTCAACACTCATGACTTGCTTCTCTGTTTCTTTCTGTCTAGCCTTTTCTGTGCCTCTTATCTATCCAGAGGCACACGGTTTTTCTCCTGCTCCATATACTGTGCCTCTTTTTATTATTAAATAAATGATAACTTGTAATTGCAGAGAAACAAGTGGGATTTCTTCATGTTTCTCATTCTAGAAGTTTCTGCTATGATTGTTACTGGTGCAGTAACCATAATTAGTATGTGTTAATGAAGTTTGTTCTTTTAAAACTTTTTCCTTTTTAAATTGTGCCAATGTTCCACTTCCACTTGCATTGAAAGGAAACTAATTTTGTGTTGTAGGAATAGTAAAAGATCCAACTGCTCCAACATCTTTTGGTTCATGGCTGAGCCATTCTGCTACTTACCATCCCGGAGCCATATCATTTCTGATGATGGACTTCTTTCTTATCTTTGGAGTTGCAGTTTTAACAGCTGTACAAGCATCACAGGTGTGCATATTTTCTTTAGCTTTTTGATAAATGCTTAATTTGGCGTACTGCCGTTCTTATGCATTTTGAAATGGCATGCAGTGGTGTCATAAAAGTTTTAATGCTGCAGTTCTTTTTTCCAATTGGAAGCAGCACATTTTAAGTTTCATGATTTTGTATATTTATTTTTATTCTTTTGGCTTACTTAATGATTGATGTACCGAATATTCTGTGGCATGGTTCTATTTGCACATTCTTATGCTTCCGAGTTTGGATCACAAATTATCTTTCAATTTGGTTTTTTATGATATTAAAGTTGAACTGTGTAATTACTTTAGAATATTACGTTCCATTACTTATTGGCATCTCTCTGTATGTCTCTCTGGACTCTTGGTTCAGAGTGATATTGTTGTTTACCCGTTTCCCATTTGCCCATCTGTTTTAAATCTGCTGCTAATTCCAAATGTTTGTGAGAATACAATCTTCTTCCCTGGTAATCTATGAATATGCAGGATTTTGATTAAGCATGCTTTTAAAGAAATTGTAACTTCAAAAACAAATTAAACAATGCAAGCATAAATTAGGGAAAAAAGAATTAACATATCAGAGCTAGAAAGTCGCAAATCAAAAGTGGGTCAAGTTCATTGAAAATAGAATTTGACTGGGCCTAGTCTTGGATCCTAATATGTGCTGATGGGTGGAAATTTTCATTTGTAAGCTTCATCACCCAGCAAGGAATGGTTCTGATAAATTATGTGCATCAAAGTTCATTGTGTCTAATTATTAGTGCCATAGTTGCAAGCTTCCAGAATAATGTTATGGTGCATTCTTGTATCAGCAAATTTGCTTTTCTTGTCTCTAGTAGTTTTTGTTGATGGAGACCAAGCCTTCCTAATTGTTTCTTCTTTTTATGCAGATCTCTAGGAACATAACAACAAATGAGATGGCAAATGCATTGCGGTATAGCTATCTCAGAGGACCAGGCGGTCGGTTCAGAAACCCATATGATCATGGCATTCGCAAGAACTGTTCAGACTTTCTGATAAATGGTTACAATGAAGATGTTGAGTGTCCAGAGCAAGCATCACCTTCTGAGGAAATGGGGATGATTCCAATGACAAGGAGTACGAATTTGCAGAATGGAGATGGCCATTCTCAACATGGAAACAGCAATGGCCATGTTTGCATTGACATGCATTCCAAAAATGCTAGATCTCATGGACATGTAAATTCTTCACAGTGCAACCATAACCGTAACACTGATGGGGTCCCTCTGGGGTTGGGTTTGGGCCTTGGCCGTAACAATGTTCGTCACAATGCACGGTCGGTCCTTGCCTCGTGATCCGTCGTTCCATGGGGAGCATGAGATTTGTGCTTTTTGTAGTTGTAACTGTCGAAATGTCTGCCATAGCTTCTGTTTGTTTATAAGTTCATTTGATACTAGTTACTGTTCTTTGAGAGCAGTTTTTGCCCCACGCCTTATGGTAAACTTGTGGATGGTGTGGCGCATGATGCTAGATTTTGTGCACAATCTTTCTTTACCAATGAAGGGCAGTTCATTGATGTGACAATGGAAGTGAGTTTGAGGCTTACAACTAAAGGGTATGAGATTTTCGCTGATTCATGGGTGGAAAAAATGGTGATGACAAATGAGAGCTTGGTAAAAGGCTGTGCATCTAATCACAATGGAGGCGGCGCTGGAGCCTAGTCTGAAGGGAAAAAGCTAGCCGGAACCCATTATCTTACAACAGATGCAGGTTTATGAGCTAAATTTTCTCTGATACCATTTTAATAATTCTAGACCTCATACAAAAAAGCTAGCCGAAACCTATCATCTTACAACAGATGCAGAACTAAACACATGGACCCTAACACAAACAATCTCAAGCCAAACAACTCTCTACAGGTCATCACCATATGATACGAACATCTTCACCAATGCCTCTTAATAGTAATTAAACCTATATGGCCTTTGCCAAATTAGGGAAAGCACAAAACACTTGGGCTAAGCTCTGGTAAGCAGATCAAACATTAAAGCTCTTTTACAGTTCCAATCTTTGATGTGCTCATGCAATAGGGTAACATGTAGAAATCCTCTTTGTGATTTAGCGGGTCTACACCTTGAACGAATGGTGATGTTATGATCTTCATCAATGCCTCCTAGGGTAATCAATATAAATTGTGGAACACCTCAATAATCAAGTCGTACGACTTCTATAATGATAGAGGCACAACCTGCTAGGGTCAAACCCTGGTCGGTAGATCAGCCGTTGTAGTTCTTTTAGGAGCTACTTGGTTAGCTACGAGTTTTTTGTTAAAAAGATAACTGGAAAGCATGATTCTATATGATGGAATTTATGGAAAAGAGAGAGACCAGTCTTCCGTAAAGGTTTCTAAAGTTTCATAACAGTTTCGGCAGAACAGATTTTATCAAAAAACAACAAAACGACCACATTTTAAAACTCAATAAGTTATAAGTCTTTCCTAAACCTGTTCTAGCAAAGATTGTCAATCAAATAGCTTGTCAGAGTTTTACCTACTCACACAATGGTACAAGATTTAAGAAGATGAAAGTTAAAACACATTTTAATTTAAGAATGGATACGTGCCATTTGAAGTTTTTGCCTTTATTTGTGATTTGGCTGGCCATGGTCTTGAACCATCTGTGAAATAATCCATCATGGAGGTCATTCCTATCAATATAATTAGTGGAATCTGAAAACCACCAGTAAAGTGTTTCGAGACTGGAAGGTTATATCCAGATTTGCCCACACCAAAACAGGACGTTTTGCCTTTGAATGTACCAACAATCAGGCTAGAACCATTAATTTATCCAACAGACTAATTCACTAAAATTCTACAAGGATTGGACAGGCCAGACATATTATTATCATCACCTCTGTGGTTGATCTGAACCTGAGGCTCCAGCTGGGGGTGCTGTGGACATGCTGCTCCCTGACCCATTCTCAGCAGGTGGAGGAACACCCCATTTGCCTTCAGATTCCAGTGGCTCGAAAACATGGACACCCCCATCTGTTAGTCCCAAAGCAAACTGATTTGGTTCTGATGGATGTGCAGCAACCACAAGTGGATACACATTTGAGCTGAAACAGGGAACACTTGCAAGTCAGCAACAATAGCTGGTCATGGCATCTTGAGCATGCCTTCAGGGCACACCCGAGGGTTGGGCATGGTACTGACATAACAATAACAAGGCAGGCGTGCAATGGCAAGTTGCTTTATGATATAATTTCAATTACAAAAAAATCAAAGAAATGGAGACATCGCAACGTAAAATGACAAAATCAGTAAGAAATGATGTTACACAAAAAATGGTACACCTTGATCACAGAAGTAATTCATGCTGCTGACCAAACAGTTAATAGACCAGTTGTAATTTCAAAAAGCACCGGAAATATTTCATTTATCTAGTTTGTCTGATAACCAAGCATGATGTAGGTGATAAATGTACATGCAGCATAATTAAGCAGATAACATCCATATACGTGGAAGTGGTCCTTTCTAAGATACCTGATGTTAGCAGGGAGATAAGCAGCTGGACTTATCCGACATCGCATCCTGAGATTTGCGACACTAAATATGCACACGGTGGCATCCAAAAAGCTTACGTATATCAGTTGACTGTCACATGAGAACGTGGCATGCGTGATTGGAGCAGAAGATTCACGCGGAACCCACTGAGAGCAGAATTCATTTAAGAATGAGTATAAAGTGCATGACATTTGTAGCATTCCCTATATGGAAATGTATCTGGGTCTCATATGGAAGTGTAAGACTACCTGCTTTACACACTCTAACTTATTGGTTTCAAATATAGCAATCTGGGTCTCATGTGCAGCCAGGAAATGTATCTGATCCTGGTGAAACTGTACACAGGTATCTGAAAGTGCACTTGGAGTACGCCCAGGCAGAATTTGCAAAAATCTGCTCCTCTGCTTCTCCCACCCATCTGTTCCCCACACGCAAATCTGCAAGCAAGAAACATAATCAGATATGTCGTTGAGAGGTCAGAATAGGATCTAATAAGAATGTAAAATTTTATATGTCAGACAAGAATGCCACAGTAATCCAAAAGAACTGGTCATTTAACCTGAGCATCAGCTCCAGATGACACCAGTACATTTAAAACATGCGAGAAGGCAAGACCAGTAATTCTTTTAGAGTGACCTTTTAGTTTGCTTTTGACCTGCAGAAAGATAACAGGTTTTAAGAATGATGAACTGGAGCAGTGGTGCAGACAGTGGTTTCTGTTTGTTACCTCGTCAACACGAACATTATATATCTGGACTGTGGAGTCATCCATTCCTATAGCGATTATGTTGTTATCCTGAGGATGAAATGCAAGAAATGTCGCTGCCGGTGGTGGGGACATAAATGTCGTCATAGTCTGCACTTGATAAACGTGAATTTAAATATTGAAAACATTGATTGCAGGGCAGAATGTAAACTGCAACTTCGTTTTATAATAGTTTCAAGCCAACCTTAAATGTCATCATGTTAAATAGGGAGATTTTCCCGCCTGATGCAGACATGACATAAGAATCATTCTTTGACAAAGCAAAACATGGGACTACTTCCTCAGGATTTGCATCAGTTATGTCATTAGTCATCAAGATGCCACTTGGCGGTTGCCATAACTGTGGGGAAACACTTGCTGTAGCCTACAAAATAAAGCATTGTTACTGAACATCACCACAAATTTGAACTTGTAACAGTAAACTGTAGCATATGTAACTATCTATTTCTTCATACTTTCCCACTTGAATTGCGTTCATTACGAGGCCACTTCCAGAGTAGATGAATTGCATTGGATGCCAAAGCCAAGATGGCAACTCCAGAATTGGTATAAATTAATCTTGATATCTGTAACCATGGGAAGAATAAGGACAATAAGAATCTTACACTGTTTCCCACATGGTATGCTATACAAGCTTGATGATAAAAACAGTCAAGGAAGCATCTAATATCTTAGTTGCCTCTTAGACAAATGTGAAGAATAGTTAAAAATTGTATATGTAGTTCTTTTAAATGTGTTATCTGGTATATGCTACTTGTTTTTCAGGGCATTGTCATTACGCTGCCAAGTTACAAAAGGTATAGCTGTGTATTGTAAAAAAACAGAAGCAAACTGTGATGCTTGCAGCCTAACTAGGAGGAATAAACTCAGAGGAATGCGATGCTGCTGGAAATCTAAATATTTCTGAATCATATGAAATATCATAAATTTGCATTCAAGAATGGGAGAAACATCAGCATAGTTTTTTTTTAAATTGTTTATAGGGCATGGAATAGAAGAGCACAGGTTCTGTTTAGATGCTCCGCTACCCTATCTGCATGATATCCATTGGATAAAGGGGAAGAAAAAAAGAAAGAATGCAGGGTACAAGTGAAGTTGTTGATCCCACCAATCCCCCTATGGTAAGGATGCTGAGCTTCTTTTAAATTGGTGATTCAGTATCTCAGATATCTTGAGATGGTTCATTGCTTCAAACTCATCCTTCTTCCTCTGCCTCCTCTCTTCTTGCCCTAGCACTTGTATTGAATGCATTACACAGAGAGAGTGCTTGGGCATCTAAACAATCCTTAAAAGACGACGTTAAGCCAACCATGGGCTTCACTAGGACAACCAGGTCGGCCATTCCAAATTTTGTGAGTGGCCTTGCAGGCTGATGTTAAGCCAACAACTCGTTAATTTTTTTATAACATGCTGATCAGTCGAAGTGTTACCCCTACCGGAGTCTCCTTATGTTGCTAGCTCTAAGCTTGAATTTTTCCTCAAACTCATCTCTTAGTCTACACTTAGCTGACTGCCTTCAAATCTCATTGACATAAGATGTCCAGTGTATTTGATTCCATAAAACTGAAGCCGCTCCACCGGCAAGCTGTAAAATAGAGACATCATCTTTCAGTTTTAAAGTGGCCAAGGATGTGCCTTCACTCTCTGAATCAAGCCGAGAATCAACATCAGTTCCGGCTAAACATGGCGGACGCCTTTCAAACTGAATTTTAATCAAATAGGCATCACATCAATCCACAAAGTCCTTGGCCATGGCAGGTCAGGGAGTGAAGGGGACAAAGTTATCCTCTGAACATGACCCTTGACAGAGAAAATCAGCCAAAGAGATCAAGTTCAGATTAGTGATGACAAGCCGATTATAAAATGAAGAGTTCAAAGAATAAAGGGGTAGACAAGGGATTGCTTGGATGAGGCCGGATTGGTGAGCAAAGAAATTCGAAGAATAGTATTCAACCAAGCTTTATTATTGCCAAATCACTCAATATTGGGGCCTACATGAAGGTCCCTCGGGACAGAGAAATTATTGCCCCTTCTTTCTCTTGGGTTGAGATGGGAAGAACATGTTTATGGCCAGGTTGGATAGATGTACGAACATGCCACCAGTGATTAAAGTGGAAAGGATAGATAGTAGTGGGTTCTGCTGCTTTGACCTTCAAGGACTTTCACTACCGAAATGCTGCCTTCTCGAGTGAAGGAAGAGGTAACTACAGTGCTATGCTAATGGGTAAAAAAGCTAAAAGCTCAAGGATAAATCAAAATAATTGAAAGATAACTGGATAGATAAAAATAGAACTAGTAGTTATTATTGGCGAAGGGCCTCTTCTCCAAGTGGTTCCTATTAACTGTTGAGATAAGTGTCACTATTTAGTTTTGATATTTACTCTTGTTGGCTTGCGTTATATGGGCCGCTATTGTTATGCATGGTAGTTACTTCCCTTCCAGTACTCTTAAATTCTAGGAAGTAGGCATTGATTCGGAGATGGAAGATCCATAAAAGACCTCCGCAACTCCAAGTTCCCTAGGAGTCTTCTCTAAGGCCTCATTAGATATAGGCTAAGACCAAAGGGGCTATAGCTATAGCCGAGCAAAGACGCACTTTCAATATCTTGACTAATCGAGGGGGAAAAAAAAAAACAAAGCCCTACAAACCAAGACAAGAAAGAAAGCTAGATACCCTTATTTGGAGATTGAACTAGTCCGTTGGCTGAAGGCTTTTCGATAGGAGGTATAACTAGCCTTTTTACCCAGATCCAAGTCAAACTCGTCATCAAACACTTCAACTAGTGTACTAGCATGGGACACTTCACTAGGCAGCCTAAGATTCAAAATAGCCCCTAAATCTAGAAGGCTAGGACTAGTTATCCCATGATTCAAATGAAGGTTGTTGGTCGAAGGCACACAAGCAAAGAGCAACAAAGATAAAAAACCGATTTGCTATTGTGGGAGATTTAGAAAAAGAAAATATCTGAGAGGCCATTCTCCTCCCAGATTGAACACTTTTGTTGGAAGACACAGCCGAACAAGTAATCGCAGAAATTGGTCTTGGTCAGCCAAGGGCCCAAGACCAATGAGGGTTAGGGCTTTCTCAAACCAAAGTCTTAAAACTCGGTCTTTCTTAGAGAGGTTTCATTGAGATGATGAGGAAAGATGGGAGAAAGGGCCTCAAGGATACCTAAGTTAAGGAGTGGATCTAGGATGAGAAGACTAGAGGGATCATAGAAAAGTACCTACAAGCTCACAGATTTAAGAACTCCATAATGCTCAAGCTCTTCTTGCCTTTGCTGGCCATAGAATTGGGCACTAAGATGTCCGAATATATCTTCGCCTGGGAGAAGGAAGTAGCAGATTGGGGATGAAGTTGCAGAAGACCGATCAAGGAAGAAGGTAATGACTCTAGAATTAGGGCTTATGGAAGTGATAGGATAAAAGAAAGAGGATGAGACTTATTTATAGAAAGGCTACTGCAGCATACCGAGCCATACCCGAAAGGGATTCTAATTGGTTGCAATAATTCAAAAGGTGGGCAAATCATGCAGGCCATCAGCCTATATGGCTACTAACTATGATTGAAGAGATATATTGGGCCACACTTTAAATAATGATAAGGGCTAATTCCAAAGGAATGCAGGAATTACAATAGTTTAATGCGTTTGAGAAGTCCATCAGACGACTAATCAAGGTCGTGGATGTGGTATCGGATATATCCCATCATCCTTCTAATCATCGATTGACGGGATGTGGGAGGGCATTGTTTACTTCACAGTCAAATCAATACTAAAGGTGTGAAGATTGGCTAAGATGAGACTAGGCAGTAACGCTTGAGCAAGGCCGAATGATGGTTAAGAGAAACTAAAAAATGACATGTCTGTAGGCCAATTGGGCAACCACATAGCATCACAGAGGTAGGCCAAGTGACGATTAAAGAGCACTAGTTGCAACAAGACGAGCGATGAATCGCTCGAGGTATAGGTCGAGTCTTGAAGAAAAGTTGGGGCGAAATGTAGGTCGACTGAGCATGGCATATTTGAGAGGCTAAGTGTTGAACTAAAGGCAGATCATGGTCTATGTTGTTTGTGCTGCTAAATCATTGACCTGATACAATGTGAAGATCCAAGCAGTTGAAGCAGTTGCCAAGAGCTTAGGATGTGAAGAGAAATGGCTTTAAGATTAAAACTAAGTGCGACAACCATCAAGAGAAAATGACAGAAGTCGCATTAACCAAAGATGACGGATGTCAGCACTAGAGGGTGACATCTGTCTAGTGATTAAAAAGAGAATGTATAGTTATCAAATTGTAAACCTAAGAACAGGCCTTTTTGCCAATCAAGGATCAACAATTTTATTTTTATCTCTTTAGTTGTTGTTATTTCCCTTTATCCTTTAGCTTTTATCCCCGGTATAAATATCAAATTGTAATCTTAAGAATAGGCCTTTTCGCTAATCAATGATCAACAATTTTATTTTTATCTGTTTAGTTATTATTATGTTCTTTTATTCTTTATCTGTTTAGTTATTATTATGTTCTTTTATTCTTTAACTTTTATCCTCAACAGTAATAACTTAATTCTTTCAGTAGCAAAAGTTCTTGAAAGTTAAGGCAACAAAATCCGTCATCATCTATCCTTTCTGGTTCAGACCGATGGCATGCTCGCGCATTAATCCAACCCAGTTATTTATTGTTTCTCCCTCTCCCATGCCGAAAGCACAAACCTTTTAGAGAAACAATAATACTACTGAAAGTTGACAAAGAAACCGACCACTTTATTGCCATCCACTATTGAGTTTTGGCACACCAATTAATGATCCTATTCCTAAAATCCCCAAAAAGCTAAAGATCCAACTACACTAGCACAACAATAGGGTCCTTTCCTACTTATCCATGCACATAAATATTAATAGTAGATATAAGGAACCATGTTAACCAACACCTAGCCAATAAAGTAGTGGAGTTTAATTAATTACGGAAATTTATCCAACAGAGTAATAGAAAAAGGTTTAACTTGAACCTTCATATAACTTGTAATGAAAGAATCCTGTTTTTAAGAAAAGTTGGCTATTAGCCAAAATTTGTGGTTATACATTTAATATCTGATTTAACAAAAAATGTGTGATTGCAGCCTTTGATAGGAAAAAAATACTAAAGAACCTAGAATATGGATTAAAGTGCATATTGACTGCAAAAACATAAGTGCAAAAAAAATTGACATGAAGATCAAAATAGCTACATGTGCACCTCATTAATTTGCTCAATGTGTTCAGAGTGTATGATGCCAAATGCATGAGGTACTTCTGATGATATAAACACATTAATCTATGCAATTTCCTGACTCATGATGCTTTTGCAGGCCAAGAATAGGCAACTGATTTCTAAGGATACTCATAAAGGTTTTTTGCAATGCTGTAGCAAGCGAGCAATCATAGATAAAAATGATGTTCCAGATGCAAAAACCTTACCTTGCTTGTTCTCATGTTATCTACAAGCCTCAGGGATTGACATTGAACCAGTTCATTGATTTCAGTGAGCTTCCAGATCTTTAATTTGTCCATCGACTCATCAACTAATCTAGGTTTTACATCTACCAAACTTCTGTTGTCTCCATTCTATCAAAAATAAAATATAAAGTTAGTGCAAAGTAGTGGGTTAAAAGTCTATAAAAATCTCTATTTGATGCAAAATGATGGAAGCAAGGTATGAGTGTGTTAGTTATTTGTTTAGCATGAAAGTACAGAAGCAAGACCAAAATAAAGTAGCTCAACAACACCATCCATCCCCACACACAAATGTCAATATGATAGCTGGTAGGAGCACAAAATCAAGGATGTATCTTCCCATATTTAGAGAGATATGATAGCACAAAATCAGGGATGTTTCTTCCCATATTTAGAGAGATATGATAGCACAAAATCAGGGATGTATCTTCACAAAATCAGGGATGTATCTTTGTACAGTTTTCTATTTAATGAAAGGCACTCTCACATTGAGAGACATTCAGCAAAATTGACATGGTATCAGAGCCATTAGTGCTCTCCGAGTTTTCTAGTTTTTTTGGCTTTCTTTGGTGTTTAGCCCTAGATATCTAGGGCTCTTGGGTTTCGGCTTTCTCTGCAGCATGTTTTCTGGATTTTTGGATTTGTTGCAACGTGTTTTCTAGTGTTTTTGGTCTTTCGGATTTTCTGGTTTTCTTGGTGCTGTGTTGTTCGAAAATCCTTCTGTTATTCCTGTGCTGCTGTGTTATGAATTGACGATATTCTTTCACCATGCTGCAAGAAATTCTGATACTTTCAGTGTCCGATTCACTGGAAAGAACTATTCTGCCTAAGAATTTCAGTTTCAAATATGTCACAGAAAAGAATTTGTGAGGCCATATAGATGGAAGTGATCCAGCCCCTACGGATCCTATAAAGTTGGCTCAATGAAAGGTCAAAGATGCTCGGGTGATGACCTGGATATTAGGGTTTGTTGACCCTCCTATTGTTCTTAATCTGAGGCCATATAAGACTGCCAAAACCATGCGGGATTACTAGTTACTCTCAGGGCAATCTCTTCATCCAGGACTACTTTTCTGGCTTTCAGAACTTTAGGCAAAATTTTCTGACATTGTATATACTAAGGTACTTGCTGAATCTCTCTTTGTTGTTCAAGTAGTTCATGAGCAAAGCAAAAGAGATCAGTTTTTGATGAAGTTGCGACCTGAATTTGGGGTTACTCGCTCCAAATTGATGAACCGTAACCCTCCTCCATCCTTAGATGTTTGTTTTGGAGAATTACTTTATGAAGAACAGCGTATTCTCACACAGGCCACTTTCGAGTAGGAGAGGATGCCATCTAATGTCGTTACGGTTGCTTATGTGGCTCAAGAAAAGGGGAAGAGTAGGGATATGCGCAAGGTGCAGTGCTATAGCTGCAAAGAATACGGACACATTGCTATCAATTGTAGAAAAATGTTCTACAACTACTGTAAACAGCAAGGACACATCATCAAAGAGTGCTCCACTCGCTCTCAAAACCGCCAAGCCAATGCTTTTCAGACTGCCATTAGCACTTCTCCAAATGGTCAGTCTTCAGCAGGGACCAGCAATCAGTTTACTCCTCCTGCAGTGCCTACCAGCACTTCTACGGTTGCTAGACTAATTGTTCTTACTCTTGAAATAGTACGGCAGATGATTGTTTCGGCCTTTTCAGCCTTAAGGTTATAAGGTAAGGGTACTACATCTCAGCCTTGGTTTGTTGATTCTGGTGCATCAAATTATATAACAAGTTCATCTGGTATGCTTAGAAATATTTGTTTGTGTCATGGTTCATCACATATTCAGATTGCTAATGGAAGTAATTTACCTATTATTGCTGTTGGGGATATTACTTCATCTTTCAAGAATGTTTTTGTATCGCTTGGACTCTCTTCTAGTCTTATTTCGGTTGGTTAATTGGTGGATAACTGTGATGTCCATTTTTCTCGTGATGATTATTTTGTGTAGGATCAGGTATCGAGGACGATAATCGCGAAGAGGCCTAAAGTTGAGAGACTGTTTTCGCTGCACTTTTTCATTTCTAGTTTCATATCTTTGGCTTGTACCATTGTTAAAAATAAGAGTGAAGTATGGTATAAACGTTTAGGCCATCCAAATTCTACTGTTTTGTCTCATTTGTTGAACTCCGATTTGTTGGGCAATACAGATCAATTTTCTTCTCATAGCCTTTTCTTTGATTGTTCTACATGTAAATTAGGAAAGAGTAAGACTTTCTTTTTCTTCTCTTGGTAATCGTGCAGAAAGGTGTTTTGATATTATTCATAGTGATGTTTGGGGCATTACACCTATTATTTCTCATGCTCACCATAAGAACTTTGTGACGTTCAGTGATGATTACAATCGGTTTACCTAGGTGTATTTTCTATGTTCCAAATCCGAGGTCTTCTCTGTTTTCCAAACCTTTCTGCCATATGTTGAGACACAATTTTCTATTGGTATTAAAGTGTTGAGATCTGATTCTGGTGGAGAATATGTCTCACGAGTTTCATAATTTTCTGCATCAAAAAGGTATTGTCTCACAACGCTCATGCCCTTATATGCCACAGCAAAATAGCATGGCTAAATGGAAGAACTATCATCTTTTGGATGTCGTTCGAACTTTATTACTTGAGTCTTCTGTTCCATCTAAATTATGGGTTGGGGCTTTACCTACAACAGTTTATTTAATTAATAGACTGCCATCTCAGGTGTTAAACCTCAACTCTTCATATTATCGTCTTTACCGTCAGCATCCTAAGTATATTTGCATACTTTTGGCTGTGTTTGCTTTGTGTATTTGCTTTCTTATGAACGCCATAAACTTTCTGCTCAATCTGTTAAATGCGCCTTTGTGGGTTATAGTGTTTCTCAAAAAGATTTTATTTGCTATGATCCATGCTCTAACAGTGTTTCTCACAATGTTGTCTTCTTTGAGACTCAGTACTTCTTTCCCACTCATGTTGAGTCATCTCCTGCAGTTTCTATTCTTCCTAGCTTGATGACTTGACCCCTCCTGAGCGGTTCAAGCCTGGATTTGTGTATGAACGACATCGAGCGACTTTGCCCCTTTCCGAGACTGATCCACCACCTGAGCCTGTTCAGGCTGCTCCTCAACGATCTACCAGAGTCTCTCATCCTCTTGATGGGTATGGTTTTCCTCACACATCTCTCAATGCTACTTTGTCCACTATTTCGGTTCCATCGTGTTACTCAGGCTGTGAAGCATGAGTGTTGGTAGAAGGCAATGCAAGAGTAACTTTGAGCTCTTCAGGAGAATCATACATGGGACATTGTTCCTTGCCCCTCTACCGTTAAGCCCATTGGATGTAAACGGGTTTACTCAGTTAAGCTTTGTTCAGATAGGACTCCGGATTGCTACAAGGCACGATTGGTTGCTCTTGGTAACAAGCAGGAGTATGGGGTGAACTATGAGAAGACATTTGCTCTTGTGGCGAAAATAACTATGGTGCGTACAGTTATTGTCATTGTCACTTCACAGGGTTGGCCACTACATCAAATGGACGTCAAAAATACTTTTCTCCATGGTGATCTCAAGAAGAATATTTACATAACACCTCCACCAGGTTTGCTCTCCACATCTACTTCCGACGTCTGTAAGTTGAAGAGATCTTTGTATGGCTTGAAACAAGCTCCCCGGACGTGGTTTGAAAAGTTCCAATCTACCTTGCTTCGCTTCTCTTTTGTGCAGAGTCAATATGACTCCTTGTTTCTTTGCAAGACATCCTCTGGTATTGTTCTCCTCCTTGTTTATGTAGATGACATTGTTATTACAGGGACATATTCCTTGTTGATTATCCGCCTTCAGCAGCATCTCCAGGACTCTTTTCATATGAAGGACCTTAGTCCTCTTACGTACTTTTTGGAATTGGAGGTTCATACTGATCCTTCTGATGTGTTCTTGCATCAACACAAATATACGCAGAATTTGGTTGCTTTGGCTAGTTTTTAGGACTCTTTCTCTGTGGACACTCCTCTGGAAGTAAATGTTTAGTATCGTCGTGAGGAGGGCGATATTCTTCCTGATCCTACTCGATTTTGGCAATTAGCTGGCAGCTTGAATTATCTGACTATTGCACAATCAGATATCTCTGTTGTTGTCCGGCAAGTTAGCCAATTTATGCAATCCCTACGGCATCTACATTTGGCGGATGTTCGTCATATCATTTGGTATCTTCAAGGTTCTCCTAACCATGGATTGTTCTTTCCTATTGGTTCTCCTATTCGTCTTGTTGCTTTTAGTGATTCTGATTGGGCAGGATCTCTTGATACACATCGCTCTATCACGGGTTGGCATATGTTTCTTGGAGATTCCTTAATATCTTGAAAGAATAAGAAGCAGGATCGTATTTTCCATCTCGACTGAGTCAAAGTATTGTGCCATGTCTGCTGCTTGCTCTGAAATTGAATGGCTTCATGGGCTCCTGGCCGAGCTTGGATTTCCTCCGTCAGATCCCACTCCTCTCCATGCTGATAACCCGAGTGCCGTTCGGAATGCTACTAATCCTATTTTACATGAGCGTACCAAGCACATCGAAGTGAATTGCCATTCTATTCGGAAAGCTGTGGATACTCATGTCATTTCTCTTCCGCATATTTGCACGGACCTTCAGATTGCTGATGTGTTTACCAAGGCTGACCCGGTTGCGTCATCAATTTCTGGTTGGCAAATTGATGCTTCTTGATCAACTAGCATCAATTTGAGGGGGGATGCCAATATGATAGCTAGTAGGAGCACAAAATCAGGGATGTATCTTTCCATATTTAGAGAAATATGATAACACAAAATCAGGAATGTATCTTCCCATATTTAGAGAGATATGATAGCTGGTAGGAGCACAAAATTAGAGATGTATCTTCCCATATCTAGAGAGATATGATAACACAAAATCAGCGATGTATCTTTCCATATTTAGAGAGATATGATAGCTGGTAGGAGCACAAAATCAGAAATGTATCTTCCCATATCTAGAGAGATAATGATAACACAAAATCAGCGATGTATCTTTCCATATTTAGAGAGATATGATAGCTGGTAGGAGCACAAAATCAGAGATGTATCTTTGTACAGTTTTCTATTTAATGAATGGCACTCTCACATTGAGAGACATTCAGCAAAATTGACAACAAAAAATGTGAGAAAAAAAAAATTAACAAACCATTCCAACTACAGACACTGTAGGAGCAGCTTTGTCTGTTCCACTACTAGTCCCAATTGCAACAGCACACAATAGGCTTATTATGGGATGCATCATGGATAAAAAACACAACATGATATTGTTGGCATTATTGATCAGGACAATCAAATTAGCATAAGGAAATACCTTCATTACAGTCTCCGATACAACCCTCGAAGTATCAAGCAATCGATTTTCAAATGTGCGCAACAAACGAAGTCCATCAGCATTTGCCAAGATCTTGATCCCATTGTCATGTGTAGAAACGGCCAGCAATGTACCCTCCTTGTTGAATCGTATACGCGGGCTTGCCTAAAGATTAGAACAAGTTCAAATTATGTGAGAACTTAGTCTTTCTATTTTCCTTCTACATAGTTGATCATATGGCACGGGAACTCTATATAACAAACTTACTGGGAGTCCACCTTCAGCATCAATAGACGTCAAAAGATTAGTATTATCCATATCCCAAAATTTTATTAGAAATTCATCGCCAGCAGCCAGAAAGCGATTCCTAGTGGTGTCAAATTGTACGACACCCAAAGACCGTTTCTGCAATCCTAGAAAGGTCCTCTTAACAGCCCCTTCACTTTCATTCCATTCAACAATGTATGTTTCTCCATCTTTGCTGGTCCCACAAGAAAATAATCTACAGAGATTGAAAGTAAAACTTGACACATAAATAAGGAAAAAAATTAATTCCAAATGATGAGATAGAGCCAGCCAATTGACCGTGAACCATCAGCACTGTATGCCATCGTAGTGCACCAGCAACCAGGGGCATCATAATCAACTCTAGAACCCAAATTATCATACAACCATGCCTTGATCTTTCCATCTAATGCTGTCGAAAAGATGAACTGTATAATCAACAAAGGATAGCATTAATGTAGCATTAACACAACATGAATAACAACAGCATCGCAAATACAGAAAATGGATATTTGTCCTATAAACATAAATAAATAATCAATCCAGGAACTAACTAGTGTCTGATAAATTTATTACCTGAATGTTCTCCTTGTGGTGAGGACAAACAGAATAAACAGGTGCCTCATGGCCTTCAAAAGTATACTGTTTGGCACCAGTAGTGGCATCCCATACCTAAAATTTAATAGCCATACATAAATTAGTACTTCGAAAGTACAGCATCTACAAATCAGTTCAATACTTAGATCTAAAACCAACCTTAATTTTCTTGTCATCTCCACAAGTGATTACACACAGTTGTTTATTGGGGTTAGAAAATGCAAGATCATTGACACCACCAACATGAGCATCAATCTGCAAATGTGATTAATTCATCAGTGTCTAAGATATCGGAACAGACCGGTAAAACTTAATAAATGGCATTGGTACATTCTATACCTCCAAGTGTTGCCTAATATCATCACCACCATGATAAGAATATATCTGCACAATATGCCTTGAGTATGCAACACCTAGAGAAGTGGCAAGGAAACAGAGATTCCAGATATATCACAATCTCTTGTTATGGATATTTGGTTTCTATATTCAAATATCTGCTGCTATATACCTACCAAACAAAGAGCCTTCTGGACTCCATATTACACGGTTAACTGACACGCCTGAATCTTTAACTAGAGCAGTCTGGGTTGCAGCAAGTCAAAATTCAAATTGCAGTGACAGGATACGGATTCAAAGTGAAATAGAACATGATATTGTATACAGTTTCACAAAATATCTTTAATCAATTAAAGGAACAAACCTGAAGAGCCATTGGGCATGCTGCAGGTTCCCAAACCCTGAAATTTTTCAGAACTAGTCTCTCCCTAGTTCCAACATCCCATAATCCAATGTCCCCCACATTTGTACCGACTAAACCATATTAAAAGCAAAATCAATACACATCAGAAGTACTAACTGAAAATAACAGATTTTCTAAGATATATCTATCTGTTTGTGTATCATGACAGAACAAAAGCTCACCAAGAAGAACTGTCTGTTGAGTAGGATGAAAATCCATGCTCATGGGAGTTGAACCCTGATTAAGTGCTCTTGCAACAGTCTTGGGCAAGTCGTCTAGAGGGTACATAGATTGACTGCGATTTTGAAGATAAGTAACTGGCAATATATTGACAGGCAGATTCACCTTCACAAGCAGTTGAAAGAACAAAGAGGAGGTCAGAAAACTTGTAATTTTTAAGTTCTGCAGCTGTAAGAGCTTATAAGCATCAATAGTGGTAAGAAACGAAAATAAAACAGGTTCCACTAAAGGCAACCTAGCACACCTCATGAGAAATCCCAATGGGCCTTGTTCGTTTTGATACATGATCAGAATCTGCTGAAGGGTAATCTGCGGCAAGGTTGTTGGTTGGAGTCCTAGGATGCTTCAAAATTGCAGCTACATTCAAAGCAACAAACATGAACGGCGAACAGCTATATATCCATATCAAAATTTGAAGTCTTAACTGATCTACACAATTTTTTTACTTTCTAAAATAACCTACCAGGATTTGAAGGGGCAACGAGTCCAATGGGCCCTCCAGAAACCGTTGGATGAGTTACTGTTGGTGGATTAGACATCCAACCAGCAAGAGGCGCATGTATGGGTGCTGGTGCAGTTTGAAAAGGCTGAATGAAACCCACTAAATTAAGTCTGAAAGATTACGTACCACTTTACAGAAGAAGGTGTATAGATTAAGCTAGTTTAATTACCGCATGTGCACCCAAAGGAGGAAAACCTCCTGGCTTTGGTATAGATCCAAGCAGAGGATTGTTTGCAGGTGATGGCGTGCGCACACCATTTGGCTGTCCACAAGAGTGGTCAACAAAAAGGGTTTTTATATCTGGATTAGGCCTTGGATTTTTGCAGAGCTGGTGCTGCCAGTTTAAACTGCCAAATTACATGATGACATCGGTTCACCCTTAAGAAGCCACACTCTAAACAATAATATTTCGAAGGCTAAAAATGAAGATAAATTGCTCAACTACACAAATAAATAAGCAACAAATCAAGAAGCAGCTTCATATGCACTATTACAAACACATGGGATAATGATCGTGCATGAGACACCTTTTATTTAAGAAGACTCATTCAACACATTATTACGATGAATACCTGTATATATGATCGCATAACCATCATATGCTATACAGGTTCAGGACCAGGTGTTCATGTGCACATGAAAAATATATACTACAAGTGGAATAGATATGCATGCATCTATATCTGCATGAAGCATTAATTTTTATACTCGCAAGTGAAGTTGTATGTAGGTTGATGTATATGCATTTCTAATATGTATATATGCATGAATATATGAGAGATCAAGAGACCCCAATAGCACACTACAGGCATGCCTTATGCAAATTTATGCTGCATAGAAGGCTGCATGTTATATGATGCTGTGAGTACTATAATAGTAGAATATAGAGAAAGAATGATATGAAAACTAGAAACTTTAAGTATTCTAAGCCCTTTCGACATGTCTCTTTTGCATGTACTTACCACTTGTAAGTTAAAGTAATGCTAGAAAGCAGGGCATAAAATTTCATGTCCTTTTTACACAAGTTCGCTACTAACAAGCTAAAGCAATGTGGTTTATGCAAATTCTGGATAATCCCAAATTTCGACCGTCATATTTTGTTGAATATATGAGCAACTAGAAAGAAAAATACGGACTAAACTAGCACCACACTGTAAATGTGGAAGGCATGCCCCATTGATTTACCTCTGATTAATAAGAGTGCGTAGCCTGGAATTTTTGAGGGTTGGAAACTGCAATTTGTCGCGGAACAGAGGGTTCGCCTCAATTAGCTTCTTAAGCTCAACAAGCATTATTGTCCTTGCTGATTTAGTATCACCATATTTTGAGAGCTGTTCATTCTCCCTTTAAAACAAGCATATTTCTCAAAACAATCATTTACCAAACCAACAGATGTAGATAAAATTGTTATAAAGCCTTACCTGAAATTCTCCAATGTCAGAAGCTGTGTAATTTCCTTGAAAAGATCCTCGTTAAATGAGGAGAAGACTTTCAGATCCTTCACAAGGATATCGACAGCCTTTGCACGATCACGCCTAGAAAAGGAATTTAATAAAAACCATGCTTAATTATAAAATAGAAGAGAAACAAAGGGTCGTCATATAGGATAAGAAAGATCACGGAAACAATGCCCGATAGGTAATATTCCGGTCAAACAAAACAGAGAATGTCCAGTAAAACCACTTTCCTGTACAAGGGCTCATTCAATCACTCCAAAAGAAAGCCAAGGAAAGGGAAACTTACTTATCCAATGCCTCAAGATATTTCTGTTTCCGGATTTCAAAGAAAATTTTCATGGAATATCGGTTGTCATCAACCTTAGTGAAACCAGAGAGGTACCGCTCCACTTCATCCCAGTT
The DNA here is from genome assembly GCF_051530095.1 of Phoenix dactylifera. Lineage (NCBI taxonomy): Eukaryota > Viridiplantae > Streptophyta > Magnoliopsida > Arecales > Arecaceae > Phoenix > Phoenix dactylifera. Next base: position 22,853,484 of record NC_143200.1, read on the forward strand.
TCCCCTCTGCACTTCATCTTCAAAGTACTTCATATTGAAATAGAAACCAGATTCCTGCTCGAGCCTATTACCAAAAGAAGAAGAAGGAGAGAGGTGACAGGGGGGAAAAACAGAGCCACAACTCAAAAGCGGTGAGAAAACGAATTACTAATGAAATATCGAAATCTTTTTCAAAGGCAAACATACTTGTGGACGGTCTCTTTAAACTTCTCCTCATCAAGAAACTGCAAGATCAAGAAAACCAGCTCTCGACTAAGGGAAGACATTGCTACGCCAGGTCTTTCTCACAAATATCCACACCACTGCCCCCAGTCGTCACATTCAAACCCTAAATCATCGAAAGGAAAGAAACAAAGGTCATATCTATCTTCAAAACACTAGACCAGGCGCAACAAGATTCCCACGAAAAAGCCAGAATTCAGCTAATCAAAACTTTCCAAATCGAAACAAAACTCAGAAAGAAACAAGAAACGAGTACTAAATCACTCAAAAACCTCTTCTTTCCTCCCCACAAAGATCCGCCGGCGACCAGAAACTCTGCCCAGCGTGAAAAAATTCTAGGGTTTCCGGAGATCGAACACGAGGAATCAGAGATAGCGCAAGTAGATGGAGAAAAGGAAAAAGGCAAAAGCTGAGTCTATAAGACAAAGATTCCGAAAGAATTCAAGAAAAACCCAAAGAAAAGACGCTCACCTCACAGTCGGAGGCCAGAGAGAGAGAGAGAGAGAGAGATCGGAGACGAGCGGCGAGACGAAATCTCTCGCTCTTTTCCTCCCACCAGCCCCTCCCAAGAAACGAACGACAAAAAGAAACAAAAATGGGAAGGGGTTAAAAAAGACAGAAAAAAATCGCACTCGGGATGCCGAGAGGGCTTATTTATAGGGGGGAGGAGCCGCGGGGGGGCAACCCGAGGAGCTGATTGGCTTATCAGTGATGGTGAGACGAACAGTGTCCTATCATTTGATAAGTCAAGCGAGAATGATAGGGACGTGTGCCTTTTGTCCCCGCAGGGGCCGCCTGCGTGGCTCGTCAAGTTTTCCGTAGCGGGATCTAGTTACCGCAGCTGTCCTTCTCCAATAACATAGAACAGCTAAAATGTCCGATTCCCTGCCAGCCACGCGTAACTACATAAATGTTTCAAATCGTTGGTTTGTGGTTACAGATCTTCCGTGTTTAGAAAGAGGTGCCGATCGAGTTACGGTGAATGGGAGAAAACGACAAGAGGACCACGTAGGAGGTGGAATGACGGTACAGGACAAAGTTTATCACGGAATTACAAAGAATGCCACAGTTTTTTTGCCTTGCTTATCGGGAACCCCGTTTCGGCTCTTTATCGAGAAATAAAACTTTAATTTTAATTATACGCAGGATTGGTAAAATATCGCGAGCTCACAACGGCGATAAATCGGCGAAAAATTCTTGATTTTTTATTAGCTGTAATGGCTATTAGTTGTAATATTAAAAATAATCACCGAAATAATAGCTAGTATAATCTTTCTTTTTATCTTTTATTAGACAAAATAATATACTTTTGGTCCGTATATTCATTTTGGAAGGAATTTTGAATTAAAATTTATTTTAAAAAAATACAAGTGAAAATAATAACTGCTATTTATATTCTAATTGTCCGGTATAGAAAGAGATTAAAAAAAACAAGGGTAATTATATTTCTCGGTTTATTTATTTCAATAATGTAATGGGGTGAACAAAACCATTTTATAACATCATTATTTTAAGCTGTGTGAGAATAAGTAAACCTCTCTACGGGCTTGTGTGGAGAGTGGGTATTTGGAGAGGTAGAAGTGGGTTGATGTTTGAGGATTCCTGGAGCCACCAATGGGATAGAAGTTATGTGGGAGAATCCTGTCAGCTCCCAAGAGGGAAGGGAAGGGGGAGGGGGGAAAAAAAAAAAATCTTTGGTGGCTGAGCTGCTCATTGCCTTTTGTGGAAGGAAGAAAGAGCTGCTTTTCCTTCTTTTTGTACTGCAGGAGACTGTCAGTTGGGGGCCTATCTCTTAGGCTTCTAAGTCCTTGTGATGGGATCTAAAGTGCTGTTAATAGTAGTTTACATAACTTGTTGCACATAAAGATAATGCGCAATTACCTAATGGTTCTTATGATGCTTTAGAAGGCATTGCATAACCAGAAGTGGAGGTCTTTGTCTAGTTTTCACTGCCTAATAAATAAAGTATTGTTTTTATCTTAAATATTTTATTTAGCTAGTAATATTTAGCATGTTGACATTTAATTAGCAGTCAACATTTTTTTTCTTTTTGACTTTGAAGGAGAGGGATTTTTTTTTTTTTGTAGAGTATAGAACTTAAAGATATTTGATGTTTACTAAATTAGAGCTTATTTAATGATTCATATGATTTATCCTAGGAGGATTAGGAAGCTAACAAAAGAGTCTTTTAATAATTGGGTAATAATTGGCTTTAATGGAAAACTCGTACAACTAACATTAGCATGTGGGATACATCTAAGAGGTGCCAAATTGGAGACGCCAAGGATGAAATGTCGGTATTTGTCCCAAGTGTGCTTGTAAATCATGTGGTGGTGATTGACATGCCCCAATAGTCTTGCTAAGGACCTAACCCACATCTCACATGCAATAAATCCAAATGGGTCTATTCCTCTAATAGTCACAGTATCCTCCATTATTTTTATTAAAAAATAAATATTGACCATTGAAAAGAGAAATTATATGCCATTCATAATTACTTTTCTTCCTTTTTTTCAAAAAAGTCCTTAAAATTCCTTAGAAATTACCTTTCTAGAGCTAAGTTTTTACTATAAACATGCATGCTTTTTCACTAGTAGCAGAAGACATTTTTGACTTGCTATGAGAAGTTGATGTTGTAATCTTCTCATCTCTAGTGTCCATTTTGTCTTATCCCATCTAATCACCAAACATTTTCAAATGAGAATCTATTGCAGGGATCCATCTAAATGGACAATCATGTAATGGAAGAAAATAAGAAGTGTCCTATAATAACTTCTTTTTCCCTATTTGTTTCTGCTGCAATTGCAATATCCCGCTAGCCTAATATGTATGCAAAGTCTCTTGTAGTAGATTAGGCATGGTCAACAAATCTGCCCGGCAATAAATTGTATAGAGGCTTAGTTGCAAGAATTTCTTTCAGCCTGCTTACAATTACAAGCTACAAAAAAGTTTTTCCGTGCAAATTGATGACATTATTACTAAAGTTTTTGTTTGTTCTCTCTCAACTAACGACTAGTGAGTTTGCTCTCTCTACACCACTCATCTCCACCTAAATTAAACGGCCCTAATTAGTTATAAATTTTATAATATTCAAACAATATAAATTGCTCATATTTTTAAGCTTTAAATATCTTCTAAGTAGTACAAGGTTGAGTTTTTATTTGCACATACATTGCATGTGCTAAATATTATTATTTATTTTGGTTACAAAATATTACTCATTGACAATGTAAACATTTTAACTATATCTTTTATTTTACATATAATATTTAGTAAATCCGTTTCTCTTGGTTCAATTACCATTTTTCAAAAAAATAAAAGAGAAGTGCATCAATTAAAAGTGAACCATATTTATCAACTTATATAAATAATTGAAACATAAGATTGCATCCAGGTCTGTAGAAGGGCTCAATTTGAATGTTGTTTTCGTCCAATCCAAATGCAACCCATGCGAGCCCTACGGAAGCCGACAGTGGCCTAAAAATACTCCCCATCGGATGCTGTTCGTTGTATTTAATAATTTGAAAGCAGTTCAGTGTACCAGGCGACAAATGCCAAGCAGCCATCACATCACGAGATATATAAAGATATCAAGATACAACCGAAAGGATTCTCTCCGATTTCTCCAAGATCTGCAAACGTTTGCCGTCGTGAAATCTTTCAACGTCTCGTTAACCCGACCCAAAGTTTTTCTCGTATCCTCCTCATCCGAGACAGCTGAAATGGGTGTCGGCATCCCGCAAACAGCCATTTTTTATATCATAATCACAAAAAATTATTTTACGGTCCCTCTGTACGCATATGAATTAAAAGTACCAAAAAAATGAGGCCATAAGAATATGATACTGGTCGATTTGAATCACGTTACGAGCAAATATTTTTTGCAAGCGGAAAGCACCGTGGTTTCGCATGCACATGGAGGCTGCTACGGACTTTAGCGCTAACGTCTTGGACTGCATTATTTGCCATGTTCCTTCCACCCGTTGGATGGGACATTTTTTGAAAAAAATAAAATGAAATACTGTTACAGTCACTATACACCATTCCATCATGATAAACAATAATGATGATGATGGTATATTGGATAGAGTAAAAAAATTATATCCTGCACTATATATATATATATATATCACCTTATCTTTTTCTTCTTATGGTTCCCATTCATCATGCATCATGTAACTGTGCAATTTATCTTTTTTTATGAACTTTATTTGTCATGTATTCATCTCGAAAAATGAACTGGCTATATTAATTGGTATATGCTTGGATATAATTTGCTGGTAAAAATGATCATTCAGATATTATGGTATTATTTTTGCCTACTAACTAAATAAATTTAATAATTTTTTTACCATTTTCTGCACATATTTTTAAAATGTTGCGTATTCATTAGACAGTGGAAAGGAAGTCTATGTTTTCTCTCTTGACCGTATCACTTATTATGTCACAACACTGACTAGTTAGATCCGTTTAGTTGTTATTTATTGCTTATGTGTTGGATGACAAGAAATATGAAATTATTTAATGCTATAAGCAATATGTTAAGCACCTAATTATGCTTTACATGCACACTGGACTGCCCATTACAACCACCATCTACCCCGTGTTACCTTAACCATTTTTGGTTGATGGATGATCATAATTTGAACTTCTTACAGTACCTATTATTTTTTATATCTATTACCATTGCAGCTATTATTATTATTATTATTATTATTATTATTATTATTGCAGTTAAACTATTTTTGGATACGTAATTTTATTAAATTATAAAGCTGCCCTATTTTAAGGATATGCAAATCTGCCTCTGAGTAAGGATTTTTCAATCCTGTGGCTAGGAAATTAATCGAGGCTTCAAAATTGAAATCAATTGCCGTTATAATTTCTAATTTTTTTGATTATCTAAATAAAGCAAAATCATTCCAGAAAAAAGTAAAAAATTTTGTACACAAGAGATAAACTCTATTTATATACCTCCAAACTAAATTATCATGTTATGATTTCTAAATAGTGAATCTTATCTATTAATGTCAGTCATGCCATCCAGTAGCCCACCGTGACAACTAATAGTAAATATTGCAACAGCAAACATTGCATTCTAGATTCAATGCATTGCCGTGCTTTCATTATAATCTATGTTATATCAAACCTAAAAGGTCTCGGGACACAATTATCCGTATGGATGTTATTCAGTTGAGAAAGATTGGAATTACACCTAAAAAAAAATTAAAAATGTATTTAATCATCAAGTTACATAATCAATAAAAAAATAATTTAAAAATATACTGAAAAAGCACAACCATCCATAATTTTCTGACATGCACGGTACATGCCATACTCAAGACGATCAATAATTGCCACCCCTCGGGCACATTTATAATAATGTAACGGGATAACGACTTCAAAACCTCGACGGATCATTAACGTTAAGTGAGCCTCTGAAATTTTACTATACTGGTGGCTTTCAGATAAGGTTTTAACGGCCGTTACCTCTCATGGTGGGCGCAAGTAGGCTCGGAAAAAGTAAAAACATGAGAAGGATTCTTTCAGGAGCAGGTAAAGTGGCATCAGTCTGATTCTGTAGTGGCCTGACTGCATGCGAAAGTGGGAAAGGGACCTGGCATGGAGGAGGAAGATGTTAGTGCCTCGTGGGCCAGTTCATAGAGTTGAGAAGACCACATCTAGCACAAGCTAAGCTATCGAACTCTTAACATAAATTGCTGGAGTTTCCAAATAAGCCAAAACTTCTTCTTCTAGTGATTGATTTGCATGAAAGAATTATGTTTATAGTTACTGTATTGATGCAACTATTAGCTCATCTTTTCTTGCTTTTTAGACCAGACGTCACTGTATCCATAGCCTCGTATTTTGAATCGGCAACTGGCACCTCTCGAGTCTTGCCCTATTAGCACAGTCAGCGGCTTTTTTCTTGGTCTCTTTCTCTCTGTGTCTTTGCCCTTTTGAAACTCTTCCTCCATCTTTGTCCTTCCCCCCTTGAAACTCTCCCCGCACTCATAACCTCCCCTGTCCAAGCCGAACCCGCTACAGCAGCACAGGAATACGAATGAATCTTTGCTTCTTTTTTTCTTTGTTGTTAGCTCTTTGACTTGTCCCCTATCAACTACTCTTGCTTCATCCCCACCACTCTTATCTAGAGTGATTGAACACCAACCAAACTAATTTCATCAGGAGATTGGCGATGCTAGCCATTGCAGAACACACTTGTTTTCATATATTTATTTGAATTACTTCAGTTATAGGCGTATATTTTAACTGGCGGAATTGGAACAAACACATGATACAACGTCGCCTACTCTGTGATATACTGCAGGCCCAGATGCTCAATTGCTTGTAAGTTGGATAAGCCGTGCCAGGCTCGCCCTGATGCACCACAAATCCTGCCCATTTTGCTGCCTGCATCACAAAGATGCCCTTAGCTGGTGTTCTATTGCTTCCAAATTCTAGCTAAAGATCCCCATACTTCGACAGAAATGGATCATGAATGACTCGATATAAGAGGTCGGCCCCTAAGAAGTTACAATGGCAACTCCAGCTTCGGGAGGAATGGTAACGGCAGGGACTGGCACAAACATATCAACCAAAAGGAGGAGAATAAAAGAAGCAGGGACTGGCATGGAGAGGTAAATCGAATATAATGTTCAATAGGTGGCTCCAAGTAGAGAGCCAGGTTGTGCAGACAATGAGTACCATGATCTTGACAACATAACTCACATCATAGCAAACAGAATTTGCTCCATAAACTACACATGATCTGGGAGCTTTTTGTTAATTTGAATTAGGGCTCTGTGTTCTGCCTTGCAACATGAGAACCGGACAGTAAAGAACTGCGGCTTTTATGAACTTCCAGGCAATTGTGGAGCTGCTTCTAAACACAACTGACAGTCTACTGAATCAAGATGCAAAGGTTCAACCGCATCAGCTATCTACCTTTGCAGCTGCTGATGCGTAGCTAACACTGCTCTCTCGCATGGTTTTGCACTGGCTTGATTGTTCGTATCGGACGAAACCGATACTAATCTTTGTCGAGCAGTTCCTCAGCATCTGGCAAAGACAAAAAAGGGGTAAAAAAAGGGAGAGGGCTTTACAGATTCTAAAGCAAATATTAGAGTTGATAAGACTTGATGAATATAAGAAACAAGCCACTCTTACATGGAGGAAAACACTGATGGGATGGCGTCCACAGATGGTGTTATCATATTCCTGCAGATATTGTTTGAATGCATCTGGATCCCCAGTCTCAATGATTTCCATACCCATACGATCCAGGGCCTCAATGGACTTGTAGATAGGACCTTGCTTCTTGTCATAATATGTGTAGTTGAACCTGTTACAATCATGCAGTGAAGTAAAGCATCAATTCTGAGTGCTTTGGGGCATGCTGCCAGATAACCTGCAGCATGAGATAATAAGAGAAGATAAACAAGCTAACGTGCATAGCAATAAATAATCACATTAGAGTCCAGTTTAAGTGCTTATCGTGTATACATCTCTTGGCTTGTAATTAAAACCAAATGGTAAAATGCTCTCCAACAGGTAAGTCAATGATTGAGTGACACAAGGGCTCCTTTTTATACATTAATAAAGAGCTAAAGCCTTTCAGAACAGGCAGCTGTGACTTTGTGATAAAAAAGAGTTTTTCCCCCTTTTTCGAGTATTATTTTTGATAAACAATAGAAAATAATAAAATGGTGCTTTTTCTTTCACACAAGAAAGAGGTATGTCCAGAAGAATTTTGTCTTTATTTATATACCATGTAAAACTTTGTCTCACACCTAAAGAAAAACAATCAGAAACTGTTTCTAGAAAAGCCAAGGTTGGACAGAAGACACCCCAAGGGTAAATAATTTAGGCTAAAAATGGCACATATTGCTGCCTGCTGCAGTACTGATTGATTAGATGGTTTATGACACTAGGCAACTGAGAAGGCTGAGTTTTAATTTATTGTGCTTCCTGTAGACTATACAGTTTGCTGGTTGTGAAACATGCCTAGGCTCTTAAACATTGCAGAATAATGATCCCTGGCAGTTCCCTGACATGAGAGGTAATGAAAATGATGCATGATTCATCAGTAACTATCATCCATTTAGGATTCTGATTCGCATATAAATAAGCATGTCTATCATTTAGGCTGGACCAGTTTTGCATGTGTAAACCAACGCAGGTTATCCCATCTGGGAACATATTTATGAATCCATTTTCCACAATTCATTGTTTCAAGCTATATCCTTTGTGTTGCAAATGAAAAGAAGTTTGACAAAAATGTTAATATCCTGCAACCAAATTAATGTTACAAATATTAATAAAAGCAATTTGCTTATTATAAAACATCAAACAACAGAATTCTTACACTTAATTTATAATCAACATCACATAATATTATTATACAGAACGTGTGCATCCTTTGGGCCTTAGCAGCATCATATGATACCCCACTATGTTGGGGTTCTCCAAATGTGTCTGACAGTATCAGTCATGGACATGTAAGTACATGACAGGTTTCAGTGTTGCCAATACTTAAAACATAACCAATTATACTAAATATGAGCTTATTTATTTTATTTTATTTTTTTGAGAACATGTTTAAAAAACACCATTCACTTCCTAACACTTCTATCATTGACTTCTTGCTCATAAACCATTGTGCAACAGTAGTATAGGTATAAAGAAAATGGAGGATAATGTAACAGGGACACCACCAAGGTGGTAGCCCAGTTGGAACGGAGCGTTTGCTTCCAACCAAGTGGTTCCAGGTTCGAAACGCGCGGGCGTCGATTAAATTCGGGGACCGGATGCCCCATGCCTGGACACGGGGTCTGGAAGCGCTACTGGTTGGCTGGTAGCCTGGGTGGTGCCAGGTGTGACGTACTCACACGGAGGGTCGGGTCGGGTAACTGAGCCGGCCCACGGGTGGGGAGGGTATGAGTAAAATAGGTCGGGGTGCCCAACACACGACTCGGTCTACCCGCATCGAACATTTTCCTGGCGGGGTGGGGGCCCAGTGGTCGGGGCTGCTACGCGGGGGTGGGCTTGTCCCTTCCTCCCCCCTTCTCCTTTTTCTTTAGCAAAAAAAAAATAAAAAAAAAAATAATGTAACAGGGACCTTTGAGAAAGAAGAATAGACCTTGCAAGGGAGGAGAAGGTCAAGTTAAGGAGGAGGGGGGGGGGGGGGGGGGGGAGTGAATTGGAGGAAAAAGTAACCTTAATTTTGGGTTTAGTTCAAAAATGAAGTAGACTTTGCATTTGCTCAAGATCTGTATAAATATGATATGATGATTGTAAAAGAATCATCAACCAGATTTTACACATCCTAAAAGGAATAGTGCTCAGAGCCTTAGATCCGAGTTACCTTCAGACTATTCTTTTACAGGAATATGAAATTGCATTGTGTTGCAAAGAGAAGCAGGAAGGGAAAAGGGAATGGGGAGGGGACAAAATAGAAGATGAGGCCAGAATACCATTTTTGTTACAAGAATGAGTGATCATAGAGCTATCAATACGACCAACATAACGCTGAACAACCACTCCTTAAACGTACAGTTCTTTACATGGATGGGATCTAATGTCGTTCTAATGTGGCCCATTAGCGTATCTAACAAAAAAAACAACAATAATATGAAAAAAGAAACACAAAGGGAGAAAAAGGATTCAACACTCTCCCTCAAGCCTATGAACAGAACCTTTTCTATGCACTTTTCCTTTTTTTTTGTTGACATTCTTACCATTTACCTCTTATAAATAACAACCAGCTATTTTTGCAAAAAATATAAAGATCTGAAAATAAGATTTTGAAAAAAAAAAATTTATACCCCAAATGACTAAATCACCTACATTACACTAAGAAGAAAGAAATATTTAGTTGATTCCTTGAGTAGTTGAGTTTCTTCCCTTGCCAATTTTTAGGTGTTTCTATTTCTGAACACTTCTAGTGAAACTATCCAGATACAAATGGCTGGCCATTCATTCCTAACACTGCAGACAGTCATATGATCCACTCATTCTCAACCAGATGGCTATGCAACAGATCACGATGCTTAACCTAGAAAAATGTCATACAACTATTTAGATCTGAAAACAAACTTTCATATAAAAATTTAAAGTTACCTTTTTATGTAGGTCAAAGAAAGATATGGTTACATTGGAAAAGAAAATCTAAACTAAGTTCATACCTAGATCCCCAATGGCAGAAGTCTGATGACACAGAAAAGAAGTTCTTGGGGTCATCCACATACTTAGCAAGCAATCTCCCGTACATGGCTTCATTTTCTGAGTTAAGAGCACCAACCAAAATAGGTACAATTTTTACAGGATAACTGTAACAAAGAACAACCCTCATAATCAGTCTCCATGCTATAACTCAAGGGCCAAAGCTCAGCTCATAAGTATAACTACCCATGGAACACTTTGGCAATGTAAGGCAAATGCATCTCCATGCTATGCTCCGCTTCATCCACATGAAGATCCATAAGTTCAAATTTTCCTGTTGCTCGCAGCTCATCATTCACTGGAACCAAGATACAGAGTAAATGATTCTGGTATGTTTTTGGATCTATCACTATCAATAAAACAGCAAAGGGAACAAAAAAATGTGCCAGAAATGACTCTAGGAACTTTAAAGTACTGATACAGGAGTACCTAATTAGAAGCTCAACTAGACTGACCCATTCTGATAAATTAAATAATATTTTACCTCATTTAGATAAATCTGACTGTAAGAAGTACTAGGCCATCCTACGGTTGTGCATATAGGAAGTGTATAATAGAGTCAAGAATGTTTCATGAAATGAAGTCAATATAAGATGCACACAGCAATCAGAATAAAAAGTATTTATGATAGTACCTTCCAAATCAATGGGCAAGTCTCCTACAGGCGTACTGTAAACAGTGGCTCTAGTAAGAGCACATCTTGGAGTGTAATAATGGTGAGATGGACCAAGTAGAAACACCCGTGAACTGTAATCATAGAACAATATATGTTTTAGTGAAAGCAATAGAGCAATTGCACCATGCTAAAAGGCAGCATGTATCTGTTGAGCATAGAACTAGCTTTAGATGGTCATATTAGCATGAAGAGTTGAAAGAAAATCAACTAAAAAAGAGAACCTGTAAAAAGAATAGGCTTAGCCTCGAGACAACTTGTGTTCCTTATTTTAGTTATTAGATTAAATTTATACTAGTAATGATGATGAAGGACTGCATTTGGAAAAATGATTCGCCAGTAAATGAAAGAGGAACACCAGCAAAATCACATCAAGATGAAACAGGATGAACAGTTCTGTTAAAGGAACCCAAATGGCAATTCTTGACCAACTTGAAACTACAAAGTGCAACGTACATTCATTACTAATTGGAGTCAAAGCAGTCAGGACTACTTCTGTAGGTTTCCACAGCCTTGACCAATGATGTTGACAAATTGCAACTCATTTTCCTTTATCTATCTGTTAACTGTCAGGAATTTGGCAATTTGCTGGAAGAAATAACCAGCGTTAAAGGCCTAAAAGTCATTTAGAATGCTAAATCCAACACAGTTAAGAGTGTGTTTGCATCTTCCTCGTCACATGGGACTCAACATGCCTTTTGAACTAATTTACCTGATGGACTTTGGAGTACACTAACACCATTGCAAAAAAAAAAAAAAAAAAATACCACTCCTCGTACAAACCCAATGGTACTACACTAGTCCATAGAGTCCATACTATATAAAAAGGGTCAATTTTGCCCATGGACCTATTGGTTTTCCTACTCAATCATCATCACTAGTTTTTTTAAAGTAAAACTTTATTCAAAGGATAATATTATTATAGAATATTGGTGTGAATACTAATAAAATCATGTCTACATGCTTAACTATCTCTCCCATACCTTTATCCATGATATCTCTTATAACCTTATTTATCCACAAGATTCATTTGGATTGTTGATGATTTTTTTTTAAGCAATCTTCTCTGCCCAAATTCCATGCTACCCACTCATTTGAAATGTTAATAAATCATTTTTCATTTATAGACATGCATTTGCACTTGCCTGTAAAAATCTAATCAGCACAAATGTGTATGCAACCGCAAGCAGTGGAGGTAGCAGGCATAGCTTCACTACGTTGCAACAATAATTGAAGCATGACAATTGCCAAGAACATTGAAACATAGAGGACCACACAAACCACGGAACAAACTGTACAGTGTCAAGAAAATTCACACATTACTCTTTAAATCTGAATGTTGTTCAATGGATATCACATATAATAAGCCTTACGCCATTAGCTCGAATTGGAAACTCTAATAGGAAAGGATAATGGTGTAGTCCTGTGAGAGTAATAAGCTCCCATATAGGTCAAGGTTCAAATTCTCAATTCAAACGATGGTCAAGCAATGACTAAATAGCAAGGTCAAGACTTGTCTTCCTCTTGCGGCATTGCATAATCTGCATCAGTGGAAATATATTCATAAAATTTGGCTCCTCCAAGTGTAAATCAATAAATTAAGTTGCACTCCATTACCAAATTAGGCATACATATGTACAGAATTACCAGCAACCATGCAATTGCGTTATACTTGAAAAACTTAATTGTGCAGACTGCAGAGCCTTGCTGGTTGTATAATAATGAACTCTAATAAAGTCAGCACCTTAGTTTGTTAATACAAATTACCAGCTTCGATTCATTAAGTGTCAGGAGGTCATTGCATAGCAGGCTGAGGTTAAATTGGTATGAAAATTGAAGTTTAACATTTGAATAATTCTGTGATTAATAAATGAAACTGAAAGGGAACGCATAATCAACTCACATGTTTGTTGGGTCTATGTTAGCAAATGAAAATGCTGCACAGCGACCTGAATATGAATAACCAGCATGCCTGTAGTGGGTAAAAAAAAAATGCAGCACAGTAACAATGGAGCACAGTGATGTTTTTAGTCGGATACACAACATGAAAAGATTGTGGGACAACTCACGGGGCAATTACGCCTCTAACATTAGGAGACTTTGCCAGGCCAGTTTCTCTGAGCCACCCATCGAGTTCCTCTTCCAGTTTGTTGGCTGTTAAGATTTCATGAAGGAACTCTTAGAAAAATCATTTATCATGAAGGTTTCTATGGTCACTTTAGTCAGTTCCTTACTCTGAATGGTGCCATATAATTAAACAATGATTAAATGGAAATACTATCTATAAAGGGCAGCCGAAATCTAGCCAGAAAAAGAATAAGAGGAACCATCAGATAAGGGATCCAAAAGTCCTTGATATTGCCTTAAACAGATAACAGTAGAGCTCTTCAAGATGCAGCATTAAACCACAACCATGACCACGAAGCCTTTCACCTTTATTAGGGAATAGCCTTCTCCATCAAGGTAAGGTTCTGCACTTAACGGAATATAATTTTAAGCATTCGTGCAACTAAATAATTCTAGAGGCATCGAATTCATCTTTTATGTGGCTCTTTTTCCCCCTTTTGCGAGTACTGACGTATATGCATTTCCAACATATCATTTTCTATTCCATGAATCCATAATGACATCTAAACAATTGTCGACAGCTGCCCCTAACCATCAGCTTCTAACGGAGTTCACCAAGCAATGCAATCCATTCCCCATGAATTGGTCCAATTTCCACTAATTACTTCAAACTCTAAAATAACCAAAAACCACCGACATCCAAATAATTCCTTCAGAAACGAATGGAAGCACACACAAGCTAATAGCACTGTTCTCTGCGATCGGGCTGTGAAAATATCCATTTAAAAGATCGAAAAGAAGAGAAGGGATCGAAAGGGATGAGATTCACCGTTGCTGGTGTACCAGGATCCCGCATGAGCCGCTCTTCTGATCCTCTCCATCCCGAGCTCTGCACCAGAGAGATCGAAAGCGAACGCCACAGAAAGAGAGAGAAGGGGGGAGGGGGAAGGGATGAGCAAAACCCTACCTTTCTCGGTGGAAATGGGAGCAAGAGAGATCGGTCCTTTTTATAAGGTCGGAGTGGTTGGAGTGGGAGTCCAAGAAAGCGGTGGGGATGGGACACGATAAGAAGCGCCACGATCAGCAGGAGCAGTTTAACGCTTAGCGGATCTCGTATAAGTTGGATTGCAAAATTATACTGAAGTTCCCTCAGATGCGCCGCATCTGTCTCGATCCAACGGTCTTTCTTTAAGAGTGGAGTGCGTCTGCCGTCGTTAGTACACGTGTTCGAGGATGAGAGGCATTGCATCCTGGCATCTGCCTGTGAGGCGGCCTATCTGGGTGACTTTCCTTTGCGTTGGAAGCACGCCTTGCTTTCGTCTTCCGCTAAACGATCTGAATCGCGGGCGGACCGGCTCGCCGTTTCCGTTTCAGGTTTCTAATAGCTGGTGTGCACGGCTAGAAACGGAATGGACTTCCTCGCCGTTTTCATTCTTCATTCTTATAACCAAATAGGATATAAGTTTAGTTGACAAAAAGGACCTTAATTTATAGTCCTCCAAGGATTGTAATATAGCTTGACAGACAAATTTAGATATTTATGAATGAAATTCAATGAGAATTGGTTTAAAGTCTATACCTTTTATTGGGTAAAATCTCTACTTTGCAAATAAGTTATTCTCATTTGCTTCGTATGGATTAATAGCTATCATAATTAATTAGGATGGTTGCAGAGGAGGCGTCGTAATGGGTATCTATATTTTCTCGTATTACACTAGCTTCAATAATCGGTATTAAGGGGAGAGAAAGTGGAAGTATAGATTGCAACCACATGCATCTCATTTGTGTTAAATAATTACTCAATACCACTATTATTGCTCGAGTAAACTTAACCATTTGCTTGAGAATTTTGTGGCATAATCATTGTAAAAGTAATAGAAATATTTCTATTCAACATGGCAAGAGCCTTCAATTATAAGAATTTGGATGTTCTAAATTCTAAATCGAAATGTAAAAATGTGATGACATTGCATATTGATAAATTTTGATGGGGTAAGACATTTTGAAAATTTTTGTGTGTATGTGCGTGCATGAGTGTGGGTGTGTGTGTGAGAGAGAGAGAGAGAGCAATAATGGACCAGCACAGGACCAGCATCTCCAAAAACGGGCCTCAGACTGAACCGAGGCCGAACAATGCAGGTCCTAATTGGACAACGCAGACCAATTTATAAGGGTTAAGTGGAGGCCCATTATAAGCCCATAGTGGCTTGCTGAGAGCAGCAAAGCGCGAATAGCCCCGGGTTATTACCGCTTGATGATTTGATCAGGTATGGTGGGAAGTGCAAAAAAAATGTGGTCTAATCAGCTTGCAGATTGCTAAATTTCAATTAACGGATCTAACTCTAGAACTCCACCTAGTTTTTGCAATTGATCGGTGGTCTAATCTGGAGACGTTTCTAGTGGGAAAATAGCTTAATTATGCTTATAGCTTGTGTTTTATATTGTACAATTGCATCATGCTGGTATCGTTTAGAGTTGCATATGTTTATAGCCTTCCATAATCTGTGTTTTTAACTAAATTTCTAACAGTTCTTTACCTTCTCGGGTTTCTACTCGAGCCGCCGATCCAGCCTCGAAGCATAGTTAGCACAAAGAAGCATTGAGATGTAACGCCATATTAACATTATTCCATCCATGTGAGATCAACTTAATGGATTAAATACAAAAACGATTTCATCTTTCAACTAGCTTAAAAAAAGAGAGTGAGAGTAAAATCTCGACCTAACTTCAACTATGAGGGGTGGTAGTTGACTGCACCAAGATTGACAAGGATCATCCAATTTGGCCAGACTTAATCAGCCATTTGCTTTTTCTACTCTCCTAGTATATATAATATATAGAGCAGAAAGGGCAAATAACAGCCAATGGGAATCCATCAATAGACTATCATTTCATATAACCAAGATGATAAAATATGTCCATGAAATTACAAATTGGATAGAGGCCACACTCAGTTTTGTCAGGAATTCACTGTTTTGAACACTCACTGGAGTCCTCTAATTACATGTCATTTTCTGGTCTTTGGGTTTGGGGGGGGAGCTAAAATCAAGTTGCATGCCGTTCAGTATCGTCGGTGATTATTGTAATCTGTGTGCCTTTAAGGCTGTCTTTTACCGATGAGTCTTTGATATCTCTGGGCATCTCATTGCAGTGGATGGTGTGCCATGTTGGCCTTTCTTGTTGAAACATCCTGCCATGGAGATCACAAGATCAATCAAAATAAGCAACATGCTTCCCACTCATCAATTAGTTACTGCTTTCCCGATGTTTTAACCTTTCAATTTTCTGATACGTTTGCAAAGGCAGGACCGAATAATCTACTGCTTCGGAATCACAATAAAAAAAAAGGACATTGGATGGATGTTGCGACTTACGGGTGCTTGCAAAGCATCGGGCATTGAAGTGTGATAACATACTTGCAAGTAGAGATCTCTTTTATTGAACTGATTATTACCACGGGCTCTGAGCATACAAACCTAACCTGCAAAGACACAAGAGTATTTGTGAGAAATATGCAAGATGAATTACACAGATTATGCTGCACGCTGAGTATTTATATACCTCAGTCTCTCGAGGTTGATTTGTAAGGTCGCAAATGGTTCCATTTGTATATTGATGAGCATGATACCTGATGAAATTTTCTAAAAGATCAGTTGATCATTTTATTTTTCTCATATTTACTTCATTATTTTTCGTCCTCTTTTTCATTTTTCTACTTGAACAGCCAAGCTGGGTCCAATTCATGACATCAAGACTGCCCGCCAAGAAAGAAGTTTTACCTTTGAGAGGCATCTTTGGAGCGAGGATCTTTTACCATGGAAACATCAGAATGGTTCTGGTTGAAAGCAGCTGTTACCTCAGGGTCAAACAAACCCAAAACAAATTCTTGAACAATCTGCAACAAAAGGAATCAACTTATTTCATATCATTTTGTGCCAGCATATACAGTTTCAAGGTAAGAGAAAATCATGATAACAGAGCTTACAGCATCAGTTGGATGATGACATGTATCAGGATTTGGTAAGGATTACAAAGAAAAGAGAGAGAACAGCCAAAAATTAAAGAAAAAGGTCCAAAAGCATAGATTGACTGAATTTTAATTTGATGAGAAGCCTTCAGTATTATGATATAAAATTATATCACAAATCACAAAAATCACTGATAAACAGAAGTTTACGACCAGTACTGAATGCAACAGAAGGTGAAGGTACCAGGGACAAAGAAATATAGCAAAAGTTATAATAGGGATGAGGCCACATAACCCCCATCCGAACATGGCAAATTGATGCATATAGAGTACTGAACTGATACATTAGTTATTCTTTATTCATGGGAAAAGCAATTGTGGTATGTCCAAGTGCAAGTTCATCTGCAGTGAAGGGAGGTTTGAGAATAGGATTGAAATGACTGAAAAGCTTGGTTTTGGTGTCTTAACAAGACGGGTCTCAATAAAGAATCTCATGGTACAGGGCATAAAATGACCTTTCCATGTAATTAAGTGTCAGTTGTAAAAATAGAGTGGAGGAAGAACTATCAGAATTTCTGAGCACTCAGGTGCATCCACTTGACATTATTTTTCCGGTCCCACCACCAAGGAATTTTTTTGATCTAAAGGGCTCACAAAGACCACAAGAAATCAACAGCTTACCTTATCATCTTCCAAGTGAAGTTGTCGCAAATGTTTCTCGTAACAAAATTCATAAGACCACCAACCTTCATGCTGCCAAAGACATGATATAATGTAAGATTTTTTTTAAAAAAGCTCTATCTAAAGAACTGTCAAGAGATCAATCTAATGAACCCTCACTCTGTAGAAGCACTTGTCTTTTAACACATCAATTAACTCATCTGGTGTCTTCAACTTGATCCTCCGGTCACTTTCTAAAAGGGCATTGCTTGAATTCTGTGGAGTAACGGACCTCACAGTTTTGGTTTCCTCAACCAAAGGCAAGAAACACATGTAACTTTGCCCCTCTTTATTGGACATCATCACTGACTCCAGGCCATTCTCCTGCAAAACAATCTCATCCATATCACCAATTGTGTTAGCCACTAACATAAATATTAATCTAGCGAACTTGATCTTAACAAAGCACGTCAACATCTCCCCACAAAAGAAGGAAAAATACGATCTTATAGATATCAAGAGATAAAATTAGGGCAAAATAATAATATCCCCAAAAAGTACGCAAAGAAAGGGGGAAAATATTTTTCCTGATAAAACAATTTCATTGCCATACTAAACAAGTCAATAATAAACATAAACGGCTCTTCTGGTATATGTGAATATCAGTTATTCTCTATCAAAAGAACCAGCAAATATTACAGAGTAAGCAGAAGATAATACTAGGTTCACTAATCACTACCATATAAGATAAAAACCATCTACTTTTACCTCCATGTCTTCACCTGGAAGTTCAGATTGTAGGATAATCAATCTCTACTTCTCCCACTTCAAATAATCCAAACTTATAAAGTTTCAGTTTATTTTTTCTGTTAAGTACTCTAACTCATCCCAAAAGGACAATGAAAACTTGTAGCCAAGTTTCAGGTTTCAAGAATCTCAATTGAATTCTTTTTCATAACTTTAATTCGCTGTAATACATTTTATTCCTATATGCCGAGCTTCTTGATGCATGGGAAATCTGAAAGACTGAAACAATAATATGACACATGAAAACAAACAGGATGACTCCCGGTTGGCACATATGCCAAAAGAACCAATTGGTATATCAAGGTAGAGTTCAGATATGAACATCTTTTCCAACAACTATAGACAACCCTTCATTAGTTGTAGATGTTCAAATCACGTAAAACACCAAACAGTGAGAGCTACATAAATATACTCACAGGATGAAAAGGTGACTCTGTTGAATGAAATTCAATCTTGTATTTTGGTTCACGAGAACTCCGTCCAAATGTTACACCTAATAGGCAAGGGATAAAAGAGCAATGAATTAATCTCTAACAACGTGCAGCAAAAAATCTATATTATGGTAGCTGTCATGATGCCCCACATAAACATGAATATGGCTGTCATGATATATTCCAATTTCTATCTAAAAGACACTTACATATGTACATGTGGTTTGTGTTTGCTTGTACGCAGACAATCAAGCTGACATGAGGGAGCAGATTTTTTAAACTAAAATCATGAGAAATGTAAATCTAGAACAATATTTTTCATCTCAAATTCGAGCAAAAATTAACATTAATGATACATGCTTAAGCAAAAGCATGGTAAAATCAACTATACTTAATGTCAACAATAGACATCATCTTGTACCAAGAAAAAGAAAGTGCCTATTTTTGTTGGATAGCCTAAGCCAAGCTCACCAAAACCCTAATTCTTCAAGAGTTTATTTTCCCATTTTCTTTCCCAATTTGAGTCCCATATAGGACATGCGGGAGGACAGTGAAGGCCGCCACCAACGTACCAGTAGCCAATGGGCTTATCAACAGCTGCTAACAGGTTAGCCAGCAGTTATGAGTGGTACCAGCGGCTGCAATGTCCAGCACTAGCACTAGGAGTGCATATATTTTTAGCCAATCCTCCTTTTCTTCTTCTAGTACTACTATCTCTAGCCATTCTTCTACATCTTTTTCTTCTTTTGTTTTTCTTGCTAGCCTCTATTCCGCTTGCCTTCCCCTCCTTCCTGATTCTTGTTTGTTGTGGCCCTGCAGCTTACTGGTTCCTCATTCCTACCCTCCTCCTCCTTTTGCTTCTTGCTAGGTGCTGGCTGGGTCTTGTGACCTGCTGGCTTCTGCAATAGCAGCTAGCCTGTTGCTGCTCTCCTTGTGGATTTTGATATTTAGAATTTTCGTTGTTAAAAATAGGTTTCATAGTACGATATATGATGAAAAAAGACTGTATATATAATTTATGCACATGCTTATTTGTGCATATGATTAAAGGTATGCATACTAAAAGCTTGGAGGCATACCCTCCCAATGTGGCTGTCTAAGTGTCTAGGAACCTACCTAGGCCATATAGGCAGTCCATCATTTGGCCTTGCTCAGGCAGTTGCACAACCTTGATATCTAGACAATTCTTTCATATATCATTTTCCAATAATCTGAGTAAACTAATTCAGTGTATTTGGTAATATGCACATCTGAACATAAAAGTATCAAGATGACATGAATGGTCATATACTATATAATTAAAATGGAGGCTCAGCTTGTGCTAAGCTTTCCATGCACCACGTGGACACCTGTATTAATGATATTATTAGTTATGGTTCTTTACTTTGATAATAAGTAGAGCTTTTATATCTAGTCTATTTTATTATATATCTAAAATGGAGGCTTAGCTTGCACCGAATGCCTATATTAATAATATCATTAATAAAGTTATAGATAATAAGTAGGGCTCTTATAGCCGATACAAGAGGAAGATAGGTCTATAATGATCACTTATTAGCAGATATATGTTATATGCGAGTATTATATTATCTATTCCTTTAATGATAAGTGAATACAAGTAATACATAATGAAGTATCATACTATTATTAATATTAAGTACAATTACACATATAATTCATATAATTGATACTTGAGAATGTTATCTAGCTAAAACAGATAAGTATTATATTATCTAAATGGATATTACTACAATGATGGGGAAACCCATCCTTTATCTACTATCCTACACCTTAGGGCTAGAGGTGGCTGTCGGTTGATGACAGGCAGTAAGCTGTGAATGACAAAGGGGAAAGCAACCCACATAAATTTTTTTGGTTCTTCTTTCTTTCTTTATTTATTTTTTCTGGTTGCTGGTTATGGAGGCGTTGCAACTGGTCTGCTGCTTCTGGGGCTACCAGTAGCACCAGCAGACATGCCAGTGTTGGGCTGCTTTTATAGCTGCTAGCAGCAGCAAGGGCTATGCTTGGGCAGCTGCCTAAGTGCCTAGATGCTAAACAGCCCCCTGGCCACCTGTCTCACACCTTTTATCTTTTGAAACCATGATTCTTTTAAGATCACAACCATCCTTTCCATACCTACTTCATCTAAAAAGCAACAGCCATGCATCAAGACTTTGAAATTTTTTCCACTGATTCACTTAACGCATCCATCGTGGGATGAGAGAAATGAAATGGGTTAATGTAAGGAAAGATGCCAAGGGGTGAGAGGGAGATTTGGGATGATGGCAATCCTCGTCTAGTCTTTTTGTCTCCCATCTGCCTTTTTCCCTATGAACCTCTTTTTCTTTTTTTATCTTTTTTGCTTTTTTATCACTCGCCAATCCCTCATGCTCTGTTTTGTCCCCAAAAGTCATTGCACTATATGTAAATAACAATCGACTAGCAATTCACTTATCACCTCCAACTGTGCCCCACCTTCTTCTTTTATTTATTTTTCCTCTTATCTCCCTTAGTTCCTTCTCTATGTATCTACATATACAAACATACTAATTTTCCTTTAAAAAAACTAGTTTTGTTGATTTTTATGGATTGTTTCTCTACCAGCCAGCCTGGTTGCTGAGGTATTGACCATCGGCCTTTCAGGGTGTCACCTTCTAAGACAACCTAGCCAGTTTGGCAACTTCTTGTTATCTTGAAATTTGCTGCTTGCTTCCTTCTTTGGTATCAAGTCTTGTTTCCATGCCTGCATCCCAGGCATAATGGCTATTGACTTTTCTTCTTGTCTGTGAATTTATATAAATCTTAGAACAACAAGCACTGCCTTATTACTTCATGTGAAACAAACTTTGCTTGGATGCAACATATACCTAAAAGGAAACCTAATATAGTTCTAACTGTATATCTTTTGATCAAGGCCAAGTTTAAAACCTTTAACATCTACAGTTACAAAAACATCAAGGCAGATGAAGAGAGACGATATCTTTAGATAAGCTCTGCATATTCTGGACCATAATTAACAGCACTATTAGAATAGAACTCTTCTATAATCTTCTGGATTAATATGTTGTCATAATTCTGAATTGGGCACTATGTCAGAAGCACCATTGTCAGCCTTCCAATTATTAAACATAGTGATAGCTTGGAGTTGAACTAGTTTACAGCGGTTCTATACATAGTGTTAGTCAGTCAACTAGGAAGTCTACCACGTTCAAGGCAAAAACTTCTCCAATTAGATTTTAGTAGTTAATATAAAAGTGGCACTTTTCTATTTAACTAAGTAAAGGCTGGATAATCTACTAGCACAGAAAATATCTATAAAAAATCAGGAGACTGTGTAGAAGATTTTTTAGGATATGGCTTATATCATCTTGCCTCAGCCTACTAAGAGACAATGTGCCTAGATCTTATGCATAGTAATTTAGGTGGGTTTAAGTAGATCCATGGTAACAATCTAATTTTATATGCTTATAATATATAGCTAATCGTTCAGTTTTCTTGCTCCAAGCCATTGATTTGAGCCGCAACCAGGGCAATAAAATGTATCACTTTGTGGTACTTTTGGCGAGAGAATTCTAGAAATAATGGACCTAGAAATAGGAATCTGATGGAGTTATTACCCTAAATTCTGTTTTTATTGATTCACAATCCCTAATCATAAACATGGATGAATATAATTCCTATGCCGAGAAACGTCAGTCTTCAAGAACGTGTAAACTGAAAACTATTTTGATTACAATTTCCAGTTGTGATTAGAATTCCCAACCAAACAGAGGCTTCGGTCCTAAATCGAACCTTTAAAACCTAAATCAAAGCTACCACTGAATAGACGCCCCCATAGCCCATCAAAAACCAAGAAAATCCAAAATTTTGCAAAAACCAGTTGGGTTCTTCCGCGAGAAAACATTTTCTCACACGAAAAGAAATCAGGCTGTTCAAAGTATATATAATTTAGGGAAAAATGAAGACATGCAAAAGGGTTGAGCGAATACCGGAAGTCGATGTGAAGAACTCGTCGGCTGAAACGGCGTTATGGAAGCGATCGTGGGGCGTGAGGAGGAGAAAGAAGAGGAAGCCGGCGAAGAATCTCGCAGCTCCCATCGAAGGGAGAAGAGGGCTTCCTGCCTCCAGCTTTCTTGGGATCTCTCTCGGCGACTGGGCGCCGGTGCCGCGCGATGGCGTGCAGGCGGCGGCGGTGGCGGAAGCAGCGGCTGTGTAGGTGGAGTCGATCAACGACGGAGCCGGAGGCGGAGCAGAGGCCTCGGAGTCGGAACCGGAAAGGGGGCCGGTATGTGGTACGAGAGTAATTCAAGATTCAATCTTGGACATTGGATAATTAATTTTGCCGACATCACATGTAGGTGAACACTTCGAAACTCATGTGTAATTAATTTATGAAAGGGACTAAAGAAGTAATTTTCCTCGATACGATTATACGAAGCCTACGGCACCAGCCGCTTCATGAAGCCTTCGGGCGACCAAGTCTTATGACGATTGACGAGGTCGAGCGAGGAAGTATATAATTTAATATCCAGTCAGTCGCTTAAAAGTGGATTTTGCAAGAACTTCCCAGAGTCATCCATTCTAGTACCATTCTCTCCCAATTAATTCTATATTTTTTTTAATTTATGTAGTTTTTTTTTTATAGTGACGTAGCTGATTATGTTCATGCGAAAATAATATGAGCAGCCGATATACCAAAAAAAATAAATATTTTGTAAAAAAACAACTTCTTCATTACTGATTTTGCAGAAAAAAGGTGAATTGGTTTTTTTTAAGTCTCCACCACATTCTTATTTTTTCCTGCATAAATTTTCCTCGCATAACTAGTGTTTCCCTAATACATAACCCAAAATATGGAGAGGGACCGGACGACATCACCGGAGAGGAGGAAGAATGGCGTCCAAGATGGTAGTGGAGAAGAGACGAATGGGGTTGAAGACAAACACAAGATCATAAGAAACAAGCCAATCAAAGTGGCGAACATAGAGGAGAGAAGAGAGGGCATTGTAGAGGATAGAGGAGGTGTTCTCGTAGTTCGAAGAAGAAAAGGATGGGGAGGAGGTGAAGGCGGTGGGCAAGGACAAGATGGAGGAGGTGGAAGAGGGCGGAAATGCTGATGATAGGGTGCATAGGTAGGGGAAGAAGATATTGACATCAAGTCTTGGAGGATGTTCTATTTGCATTGATACACATATACAAACTGATGCGTACACTCTATTTCCATTGATACACGTCTTTAAATGAACGAGACGGATAGCATATAACAATACGCATACGTTATTTTTTTGTACAAATACACATACCTTTTCCAAAAGTGTATTTTTCTATTTTGTTCACGGTCCACCTACTAGGAGGCCAATATGAACACCTATGGCCTTGTTCTTGGGTGATACACGTTTTATCCGTTCATAAGATTTGTTGATCCACATTTATTTATCCCAGACTACATTAGTCATTCTGATGCACATGCACTCAGTATTCGATACATAGCATACTACTTATATTTTTGGTTGCTCTAAGTACGTTCTCGGTGTACACTTTTCACTTGATACAAGCATAGCTTTTCTTGATGCACAGTTCCGTTAGCTATCTAGTTCTCCAATATATGCGTAACTAATATGGAATGTGCATATGGTTATTGTTACGGGGGAAATAAGCCGCCATGCCCCACGTGACCGGCACGCGCGCCCAGGAAGACTACGGCTGCCCTTTGATCCAGCAATCCGACCCCGAGTCGGACATCCTCGGCTCCGCAGCCCGACCCCGAGTCGGCTGCCCTTTGATCCAGCGCTCCGACCCCGAGTCGGACATCCTCGGCTCCGCAGCCCGACCCCGAGTCGGCTGCCCTTTGATCCAGCGCTCCGACCCCGAGTCGGACGTCCTCGGCTCCGCAGCCCAACCCCGAGTCGGCTGCCCCTTGATCCAGCAATCCGACTCCGAGTCGGATATCCTCGGCTCCGCAGCCCGACCCCGAGTCGGCTGCCCCTTGATCCAGCGCTCCGACCCCGAGTCGGACGTCCTCAGCTCCGCAGCCCGACCCCGAGTCGGCTGCCCTTTGATCCAGCAATCCGACCCCGAGTCGGATATCCTCGGCTCCGCAGCCCGACCCCGAGTCGGCTGCCCCTTGATCCAGCGCTCCGACCCCGAGTCGGAGATCTCTTGATAACGACAGGCTATTCCCCAGAGGCACGCCGCGGCCTCCTGCTCCACTACTCCCTGCAACGGCTGTATCCGATGCTGCTCCACGATCTCCTGCATCAGCCGTACAAAGCGGAGCCCCACTATGCCCTGACGTGGCCGTACCCGGTGCTGCTCCACGACGCCCTGTAACGGCCATGTCAGTGGCCACACCATCGTGCCCCACGATAACGAACCCCCCTGAGAGACCCCCCAGCCAGGTATATATGCGGCTGGGGGGAGAAAGGGAGGGAGGTGAGCAATATCTCCCAGAGCACTCTCTTACTTGCGATTATCACCTCTCCTCCTCCTCCAATCTCCTCTGACTTGACCGTCGGAGGGCCATCACCACCCTGGTGGTGGTGCAAGGCTTGTTTGCAGGTTTCTTGGCGGAAGGTGGAGCGCAACCAACACCAACCAAGACAACTCAGACGGAACCCCGTTCACACCGCAGTGCCAATCGTTCTCGGTTTGGACCACCAGCAACAGTTGGCGCTAGAGGAAGGGAGTGATCTTAGAACGATCGTAATGGCACGGCGAGGTGGTCGTGGAGCTTCCAATGCTTCCGGTCGCGGAGCCTCTCGCGCCTCCGGCCGAGAGGCTGCTGCGTCCCCAACGCACTCTCAGCAGCACTCCACCGCCCCTTCTCCCATTCAGACGGTCGAAGCTGCTCAGTTCGACCAGCTAGCCCAGCAGGTTCGCACCCTCGCGGAGGCAGTGCAGAATCTGCAGGGTGTGATCTCTCGGGTGCCGCAACGGGCTCAGGAGCCGCTGCCCCCCGAGCACTCGCCTCTTCCTCACAACCCGCGCTCCTTCCTCTCCCATGGAGAGGAGCGCCGGCGCGAGGAGGATTCTCGAGTGTGGTCCATTCTGCCAGGACCTTCTCATCGAAGCTGTACGGGGTACGAGAGGCGGACCCGGGGGCGTTCTCAGACACCCCAGTCCTCGAGGGCTCGGACCATTCCCCATCGCTTCGGCCCAGCGGAAATTTTTGATTGTCGCCATCGACTACTTCACCAAGTGGGTGGAGGCAGAGCCACTGGCCACCATCACGGAGGCGCAAGTCCGGAAGTTCGTAAAGAAGAACATCATTGTCCGATTTGGGGTACCTCGGGTCCTCATCTCGGATAACGGTCGACAGTTTGATAACAAGCATTTCCGAGACTTCTGCGAGGAGTTCGGGATCGAACATCGGTTCACGTCCGTGTCGCATCCCCAAACCAACGGCGAGGCCGAGGTCACAAATCGGACAATCCTCCAAGGTATCAAAGCGCGGATCGGACGGACGGGGCAAGCTTGGGTCGAGGAACTCGAGAATGTCCTTTGGGCGTATCGGACCACGCATCGGACTCCTACCGGGGAGACGCCTTTCAGCCTAACCTATGGCACGGAAGCCGTTGTCCCCGTAGAGCTCGGACTTCCCTCACCTCGGGTAACCGCACACCGACCCGAGGCCAACTCGGAGCAACTCCGAGGGAACCTGGATCTCTTGGAAGAAGCAAGGGAAATGGCGCAGGTTCGGATGGCAATGTATCAGCGGAGGGTGGCCCGATATTACAACTCCAAAGTCCGACCGAAGCTTTTCAGAATTGGAGATCTGGTGCTGAGGCGAGCTAAGGCATCTCAACCTACGGAAGGTGGGAAGCTAGCGCCGAATTGGGAAGGCCCGTATAAAGTTCGTTGGGTAAACCGACCTGGCTCCTACCAGTTGGAAGCCCTAGATGGCCGAGAAATTCCAAGGGGCTGGAATTCCGCTAACCTGCAGATGTATTACCAGTAGAACAACAAGGCCAGAAAGACAATTTGAAAAGGTGCAACACTTTTCATTTCAATAATTTCTGGTTACAATGGCGTGCTCGTGTGATTACAAGGAATTCCCAGAGGGGAATTAGGGAGTAAAGAAAGCAAAGAAGAGGTGGAGAATCCGTGGAGCTGAGGACCGAGGATCCCAAACCCTCAACCCAAAGCAGCTGCAATCCCACCGGAAGTGGGTGCTTCTAACCGGAGGCGCCATCCAGCACCTCACCAAAAAGACGAGGAGCCGCCGCAGAAGAAGCTCCCGCTGCCCCCAGGGGAACGCCGCCTCCAAAGGATATTCCCATCCTCCCCAGTGGTAGGAAAGAGAAGGAATACGAGGGGGAAGAGCATATGGAGGCGCGGTCCCGGACTGAGCGTCTGGTGCAGAGCTCAATCGGGAGGCTGAACTTCAAGGAGGGGAGATGTGATCCCGGATGAAACGCCTAGAGCGGAGTTCCGCCGGGAAGACCCTCCTTGTTGATCCCAGATGAAACGGCTAGTTGGCTGAAGTCGCAAGGGGAGCGCCTCCCCTTTCCTTCAACAGGAGTCTCTCAGTCATATGCCAAGGAGGAGGTCCGCGATCCATGGCAACCTGAACAGCTCCGGCTTGGCAAACTCCATCGTACCTGCACCTGTATTTATAGCCAAACTGCGGCCCCCTGGTCGTTCCGATGCGGGTGGCTCCAATAAATGCAGGCGCATTGAAACCGGAGCCGTTCCGGCTCCCGAGGCGTATCTCCCCACGATTTCCTAAGCGTCATTCTCCTTAAACCGCATTCTTTGTGCAGGACAATCCGGGTGTCATGTACCCCTAGGTCCACATATCTCCGCTCGCGCCCAGGCCGTATCGTCCTCGAAGAACCCGCGTATCGCGGCCGCTCAACTAACACTCCTCGCAAGCAGCAGCTGGCGATCCGATTTCCCAGGTAACGCATTAATTAGCGTTTAATGCCCTTCTCGTGTTCCCCCAGGCAACGCTTAGAGAAAAGGAGAAACATGATCGCGGCTGGCCACGGAGAAACCCCGTCGGGCAGCGAGCGACAAGCGCACGACCAGCGAGCGGAATTTCCCGAGGCTCGGCCCTCGGATGCCTGGCTAGCCCGATGATCATCCCGGGAGCAGACTAGCCGGAAGCCCCGACCGGTCGCCTCGGCTTGTGCCAGCCTTGGCCGACCAACGAGCGGAATGTCCCGAGGCTCGGCCCTCGGATGCCAGGCTAACCCGACGATCATCCCGGGAGCAGACTAGCCTGAAGCCCCGACCGGTCGCCTCGGCTTGCGCCAGCCTTGGCCGACCAACGAGCGGAATGTCCCGAGGCTCGGCCCTCGGATGCCAGGCTAACCCGACGATCATCCCGGGAGCAGACTAGCCTGAAGCCCCGACCGGTCGCCTCGGCTTGTGCCAGCCTTGGCCGACCAACGAGCGGAATGTCCCGAGGCTCGGCTCTCGGATGCCAGGCTAACCCGACGATCATCCCGGGAGCAGACTAGCCTGAAGCCCCGACCGGTCGCCTCGGCTTGTGCCAGCCTTGGCCGACCAACGAGCGGAATGTCCCGAGGCTCGGCCCTCGGATGCCAGGCTAACCCGACGATCATCCCGGGAGCAGACTAGCCTGAAGCCCCGACCGGTCGCCTCGGCTTGCGCCAGCCTTGGCCGACCAACGAGCGGAATTTCCTGAGGCTTGACGGCCCTCGGATGCCTGGCTAGCCCGATGATCATCCCGGGAGCAGACTAGCCGGAAGCCCCGACCGGTCGCCTCGGCTTGCGCCAGCCTTGGCCGACCAACGAGCGGAATTTCCTGAGGCTTGACGGCCCTCGGATGCCTGGCTAGCCCGATGATCATCCCGGGAGCAGACTAGCCGGAAGCCCCGACCGGTCGCCTCGGCTTGCGCCAGCCTTGGCCGACCAACGAGTGGAAGGTCCCGAGGCTCGGCCCTCGGATGCCAGGCTAACCCGATGACCATCCCGGGAGCAGACTAGCCTGAAGCCCCGACCAGTTGCCTCGGCATGCGCCAGCCTTGGTCGACCAACGAGTGGAATTTCCTGAGGCCTAACCCTCGGATGCCCGGCTTAGCGTCGGAAGAATTTCCCGAGGCCTAACCCTCGGATGCCTGGCTTAGCGCCGGAAGAATTTCCTGAGGCCTAACCCTCGGATGCCTGGCTTAGCGCAGGAAGAGTTTCCTGAGGCCTAACCCTCGGATGCCTGGCTTAGCGCCGGAAGAATTTTCTGGGGCCTAACCCTCGGATGCCTGGCTTAGCGCCGGAAGAATTTCCTGAGGCCTAACCCTCGGATGCCTGGCTTAGCGCCGGAAGAATTTCCCAAGGCCTAACCCTCGGATGCCTGGCTTAGCGCCGGAAGAATTTCCCGAGGCCTAACCCTCGGATGCCTGGCTTAGCGCCGGAAGAATTTCCCGAGGCCCAACCCTCGGATGCCTGGCTTAGCGCCGGAAGAGTTTCCTGAGGCCTAACCCTCGGATGCCTGGCCTAGCGCCGGAAGAATTTCGGGAGCCAGGAGTCAGCAAGACGCTACCGAGAGTTAAAAGAAAAAGAAGGACGAAGGCGAGATGAAGAAACATTCAACTTGCATTAATTTTCATTGTTTCAGGGCCGAGGCCCATACAATTTGGCAAAACGCCGGTATACAAAAAAAAAAGAAGACAACGAAAGGTACAAGAGGTCAGCTTGGAGGAACTCCCGGGTCGGGAACGTCGGGCTCGTCCGCAGGAGGTAGGGAAGCAGCAGGAGAACCAACAGGCAATGGCGCCGGAGAGGAGTCGAGAAGGGAGATCTCGCTCAGGTCAACTTCGGGGTACTTAGCCGACACCCTTGCCAGGCCCTCCTCGAAGCCTAAGACAAAGGCTTCGGCCCCCGCGTCCGACGCGTCACGGACAAACTCGTCGGACTGACGATAGGTCTGTACTGCCTCCGACATATCATGAGCGAACTCGGCGGACTGGCGATAAGCCTCTACCGCCTGACGCCCGATTTCCGCACTCCTCTCGGCCAGCGCCGCCTCTGCCTGCTCCATAATCTGGGCTTTCGCCTCCAAGACCTTCGCCACAATCCGGCCTTCCGCCTCGGTGGAGACCCTCAGTAGCTCAGCCCGAGCCTCCTTGTGCTTCGCTTCGGCAGCAATGCGAGCAGCCTCAGCCTCCGTCAGGCGCGAATGAAGCTCCTGATCGCTCGCACGGGACTTCTCCAAGGCCGACTCCAATTCGCCCAGCTTAGCTTCAAGAGACCGGGTTCGGTTGCGGGCGTTGTCGGCTGACCGCTGGGCCTTCTCCCACCTCTCCCGGTAGTCGGCAGCCTTCCGGGACTGCTTCTCGGCCCGCTCATCCGCCTTCTTGACCTCGCCCTCGAGACCCGAGGCAACCTTGAGCTGCTCCTGAGCCTCCAACAGTTGCTTCTCGAGGGCAGCAAAGCCGAGTGCCCGCTCTTCGGCCTCCCGGAGCCTCGCCTCGAAGTCCCCGGTCGTCCTGCCTGCCACAGCCTGGCCTCCCTTTTCCACTGCTTTCAGCCGGTCCTCGGCCTTCGCCAGAAGCCCCGCCTGTTCCTTGTAGCACTCCTCCAGACGGATCATGTACTGGGCGAGCTAAGAAATAGGAAAAATAAGGGAGTCAGGCGGAGAACAACAGAGCCAATAAATGGTGAAAAGCGGCCAGAAGAACACTCACCGACATGAGACAGACACAGCTGGCAGCCCCAACGTCAGAGACCTCCAACTCCCGGACCCGCCGACGGTCCTTCTCCAGCAGCACTGTTTCGATGAGATTTCGGGCGCCATCGGTAGTGAAGGCAGACCCCGATTTCTCCCCAGAGCCGGACGGTGGTTCTGCAGCCTTACCCCTATCCATCGCCTGGGGAAGAGTCCGGCCGATCGCGCTCGGGGCGGGGGTCACCCCAGGAATTGATAAGGTCCCGCTCGGTCGGGGCCTCGGCGCGTCCCTCCTCGAGTCATCAGGAGCCGACCGAGTCGAAGGCCGGGTCGGGGACCGATCACGTCCGACCCGTCCGTCTCGGGCAGGCTCGGATGATACCTCCGGAGTAGCGGCAATCTTACCACCGGAGGGCTGATACAGCGTCAGCTGCCGGTCCGTGCCCACGACGTCTCCCTGATCGGTGGGCCCGGACTCGTCGGTCGGCGTCGGAGGCACCTCCTTACGGGACTTCTTCGCCGGTGGGGCCCCGCTCGGAAGAGCTCGTTTCCTCCTCTGGGCTGCTTCCAGCAGGGACGCCCTACCAACAGCCTTTGTCTTCACCGACCGCATGACGTCGTCGATCTCTGCAAAAAGGACGGGATAGTCGGAGACGGAGAAACCAAAGGAAAGAACGGGACGAAAGAAGGGAAAAAGTCAAGAAAGAATCGGTGGCGGACTCACGATCGGTGGGGACCGAGCTCAGACCGACATTCACCAAAGTATCCTCGGAAATAAGGCGGGCCACCGGGGGGAGCTGGCCCTCGGCAACCAACCCCTTCAAGGCGGCCAAGCCATCGGACTCCTCCCTTGACAGTCTCGATAGGCCGATCGGAGACTTCATCGGGGTCTCCCAGGTCGCCCTGATTTCCCAAGAGGGATCTGCATCAACAAAAAAGAAGCGCTCCTTCCATTTGTGAATGGAGGTAGGAGCCTCCTTGACAAGGCCGCATCCTCGCCGCGCTGCGAAGCACCACCACCCTTTGTCCTGGGGGTGGCCGCTCAGGCTGTAGAACTCCCAAAAAACATTCAGGGTGGCGGGGATCTCGTGCATACGGCAGAGAACCTGGAAGACCGTCAGGGCCCGCCACGAGTTCGGCACCAGTTGCGTCGGTGCCACTCTTAAACCCCGTAGCACCTGCATGACCAAGTCCGAAGGGGGAAAGCGGAACCCGGCCTGGAGAATGCCCTCATTGATGGCGATCTTCCCTGGAGGAGGATGGGACATCCTCTCCTCAGGCCCCGGGAGCGTGGCGTTGCAGGCCTCGGGAAGGTGGTACCGAGCCACGAGTCTGTCTAAGTCTGTGGCGACCAGCTCCGACTTAATTTGGTCTACTCTCACTTCGCCCATTCCTAATGGCCAATAAACCTACGGTCAGGACGGGGACAGGAAGGGAGGAGAGACCGGAGCGACTGGAGTACACTAGTATAAGAGGGGAAAGTATGGAGAGCCCTAAGTAGAAGAATGGGGAAAACTCACCGGAAAAGAGGTAAGAACGGCTCCGAGAGCGCCAAAGGAGAAACAAGTGAACAGTCCGACGGCAGCAACAGCTGCGCAAAGGGGAAACTTGAAAATATCTGTAAAGAAGAAGACGGACGGGGAAAGGCCCCCGATTAAATAGGCGGAAAGGCAAGTGACGCCTCGATGACGCCAGAGGACGCCTGGCTGCCGAAGGGTCGCTCGCGCCCCAAAGGCGAATCGACACCATTAAGGAAGGATGTCCGCCGAAATCCTCAGACTGCCAGGTCGGCAATAACCGCCATACGCCATAAAAAGGGCGGGGAGCTCGAAGCGCGCG
Source organism: Phoenix dactylifera (assembly GCF_051530095.1). NCBI lineage: Eukaryota > Viridiplantae > Streptophyta > Magnoliopsida > Arecales > Arecaceae > Phoenix > Phoenix dactylifera. Next base: position 22,886,003 of record NC_143200.1, read on the forward strand.
CGCCTCTCCGAGGAACGGCGGCAATCCCGAAACATCACTCCCTTCACCTGTTCCCATTCTGGTTCCAGGCTCGGAAGTGGGGGGCTACTGTTACGGGGGAAATAAGCCGCCATGCCCCACGTGACCGGCACGCGCGCCCAGGAAGACTACGGCTGCCCTTTGATCCAGCAATCCGACCCCGAGTCGGACATCCTCGGCTCCGCAGCCCGACCCCGAGTCGGCTGCCCTTTGATCCAGCGCTCCGACCCCGAGTCGGACATCCTCGGCTCCGCAGCCCGACCCCGAGTCGGCTGCCCTTTGATCCAGCGCTCCGACCCCGAGTCGGACGTCCTCGGCTCCGCAGCCCGACCCCGAGTCGGCTGCCCTTTGATCCAGCAATCCGACCCCGAGTCGGATATCCTCGGCTCCGCAGCCCGACCCCGAGTCGGCTGCCCCTTGATCCAGCGCTCCGACCCCGAGTCGGACGTCCTCGGCTCCGCAGCCCGACCCCGAGTCGGCTGCCCTTTGATCCAGCAATCCGACCCCGAGTCGGATATCCTCGGCTCCGCAGCCCGACCCCGAGTCGGCTGCCCCTTGATCCAGCGCTCCGACCCCGAGTCGGAGATCTCTTGATAACGACAGGCTATTCCCCAGAGGCACGCCGCGGCCTCCTGCTCCACTACTCCCTGCAACGGCTGTATCCGATGCTGCTCCACGATCTCCTGCATCAGCCGTACAAAGCGGAGCCCCACTATGCCCTGACGTGGCCGTACCCGGTGCTGCTCCACGACGCCCTGTAACGGCCATGTCCGTGGCCACACCATCGTGCCCCACGATAACGAACCCCCTGAGAGACCCCCCAGCCAGGTATATATGCGGCTGGGGGGAGAAAGGGGGGAGGTGAGCAATATCTCCCAGAGCACTCTCTTACTTGCGATTATCACCTCTCCTCCTCCTCCAATCTCCTCTGACTTGACCGTCGGAGGGCCATCACCACCCTGGTGGTGGTGCAAGGCTTGTTTGCAGGTTTCTTGGCGGAAGGTGGAGCGCAACCAACACCAACCAAGACAACTCAGACGGAACCCCGTTCACACCGCAGTGCCAATCGTTCTCGGTTTGGACCACCAGCAACAGTTATAAATATATATTCTTGATAAACAATGTACTTGGACGCTTCTCTTACAATGCCTCTTTTGATTCCTAAGTAATGTTTGACAAATGCCAGACCAGTAACTCCTATGAAATCCACGTGTAGTTCTTTCGTTGAGATTTATTATCATCTCTATATCTTCTTCTTTCCCTACCTGATCCATAGCTATGCGTGCCCCTCTTCATCCGTGCTTGGTCCATCTTCCTTACCACTCTTGCTAATAAAGCTAGACGTCGGCCTGATCTAACCCGAGACCTTCGGGCCAGGCTGGTTTCGGATCGGGCTAGGCTCAAGGTAGTTTCTATCAAGCTTGGACCTGAAAATAGGGCCGAAGAAATTCGGATCGAACTCAATCAATACTTGGTCTAGCCTGAGCCCAGCTAAAAGCCGAAGGATGCAACTAGATCTGAAGCTCAAGCTCGGAACCAACCCTAACCCTCCTTCAGTTCCCCATTCCCCTTTGCTCAAGTACTCTCTCTCTCCTACCCGATCTATTTCTCTCCCATCCCTGCTCTCTCTTTCCTTTTTGCTCTCTCTCCACACTCTCCCACTCGATCTCTTTTCCCTCTTCGCTCGCTCTCTCTCCCACCCAATCTCTCTCCCCCCTCTCTTCTCTCTCCATTTTCTCTCCTCTTTTTCCTCTCCCCCTCCCATTCTCTCCTCTCTCCTCTCTCCTTCACTATCTCTTTCTGTCCCCTCTTCTCCATCCTACTCGATCTCTTTCTCCCCTCTAATCTCTCTTACTCTCTCCTCTCCTCCACTCTCCCCTTTGCTTTCTCTCTCCTCTCTCCCCTTTCTCTCTACCCTCTCTCCTCTCTCCTACTCAATCTTTCTCCTCTCTGACTATTTTTTCCCTCTTGAGCTTGCCCAACCGGGCTTCAAGCTAAACCATGGTTAGGCTTGGGCTGGATTTTGGAAGAAAAAAAAAAATTGGGCCTCAGCCCATCCCTAAGCTCGAGATTTTTTCCTGGCAGATCAGAGTTGCGAAAAAACCTAACCAGAATCTAGTTCTACTTGCCAAATGCCTCCCCTCCTCTTCTTTACCCTCTCACTCACCACCACGTTCTCCTTCCCTTCCTCTTTATAAGGTTGGCCCTCTCTCGAGTTGCACGGACACTGCCTCCCTCCCTCACCTCTACTTTCACCACTTCGGCACCTCCATGAATACCATTACTCTCTCCTGCAGACTCCATGCCGCTCTCCTCCACACCCATTGCCTGAACTGACCCACCTTTGCCTATATCTACATTTGAACCGTCAACAATGACTTCCCTGTAGCATCTTGTGTCTCATCTTCAACCTCACATCCACTTTTTTACTGCCCTTTAGGACACCATCCTTACTTACGGGTTTCACTGCAAACAATGGCATCACTCCTTTCTTCGGCAGCCTCCTATACGATATTGAACTAACGTCGGGTGTTAATATCTAATTTTGGGTGTTATAGTCCAAGGAGAGCTAAGTTTGAACCGGATTTAAAATTATTCGAGCTTTTATTGCAAAATTAAGTATAAAGTGGAATTTTTAACAAAATTCATGACTTAAAAATAACTTTTTTATTGCTGACTTTGTATGACGTTTGTGATTGAGAGACTTTTAATTGATATATGAAGTTTGATCTAGGATGAATCAATAGTTTCTTCAACGATGGAATACAAATCTTCGCTCTACCCTCTTCCATCCATGCTTCTCCTCCATCTTCTTGAATTCATCATGATCACCTTCAATTTTCTTTTTATCTTCTCCATGTACAAGCCCATCTTTTTCTATTATCGATGGTGGCAACGGTCGTGACTATTGGGCCTGGGCCGCTAGATGGGCCTTTCCACCCATGCTGGCAGGCCATCTGGACGCCACGACCTTCTGCTTCGGGGAGAAGGGTGGGCAGTCCAGCTGCCAGGCGGACGGAATGATAGATGCTCGACCGCGGAAGCGGTGCCGCTGAACGCAGCGACCACCGCCTAAGAAGCCCCCAAAATCTCCTATTTATGGATCTCACCGGTCTCCTCCTTCTTGCTCAGGGGGTCCTTGAACTAGGGAAGCCGGAGCGAGGATTGTTGCAGTCCATTCCCGGAGCACGGTAAGCCCTGATCATGTTATTTTTTTCTGTTTTCCTTCTTTCTAGTTTCTGAAATGAAATAGAGGGGAGACTCCACGGCTCTCGGCCGCAGCCGCTGCTGGCTCTCGGCGGGGGCTGCAGTCGAGCCGCAGTCCCGTCCCCTTCCATCTCTTCAGTGGGGCAGGGGGCCTTGGTGAAAAGAAGAAGGGAGACGAATAGAAAAGAAGAAAAAAGGGAAAGAAGGGGGCGGGGACTCACCTGTGTGCGGCCATCGCCGGCGTCGCGGCCAGTGGCCGCGGATGGTGCGGGAGCCGCCGGCCTCGGCTCAGCCGCGGGCACAGGCCGCAGGCACGGCCGAGGACGCCGCGGGCCAGCCGCGGGCGCCGCCGGCCGTGGCCCGGTCCTCCCGTGCGAGGGACTCCTCCCTTGATTCGCTGGCTGAGGAGGGCTTCTCCTTTCCTCCTTTGTTGTGTTTAAATCAGGAGGGAGTTGGAAGAATGGAGGGAAAGAGAAGAAGATGGAAGAGGAAGAAGAGAGGAGGAGGAGAGGAAAAGAGAGAGGGGGAGAGCAATGGGAAGGAAAAGAAAAGAAAAAAAAAAAGGAAAAAAAAAAAAAGAAAAAAGAAAATATATATATATATATAAATAATAAATAAGTAGGATTTTAGTCCAAAATACCTAGTTGGGACTTGAGATTTATTCCGGTCCATTTTAGAATTTTAATTTAGTAATACATTTTGAACTATTTGATAGGTACAGAAAATTTGACGGACAAAATTAGAGTTGTGTGAGATTGTAAGTATAAAATTATAAAATTGTATTTAATATGATATATTTTTTCAAAATTAGGATCAAGTATATAGTTACACGTGACTCATGAATTTGATTAAATAACATTCCTTCATGGATATGTGATTGGGTATAAATTATGGTTATGATAAATTGCATGGAAATAATATCTGTGGCATGATCATGAATTTTATGCATAACGATGCCATTTGTTATTTTTCAATCTATTTATGAGGTATGATTTATGAAAAAAATAATGATTTATGAACTCTCAGGATAGTGATGCTCACCTCTAGAAATAGAGGTCAGCCAACAGTCGACACCCTGCAGCTAGCATCCAACAAATATGGCCCTCTACTAACGGGTTAAAGTTGATAACGAATAGGGATAAGTTATAAAACTCGTCGACTACGAATATGGTCCTGTCACGGAATTATAGTGACTATAGTAGCACATCCATCTGAGAGTGGGATTTATAAAGTATGGATAGCTAGCAGCATTTTTTTATATATGATTTGCATTATCATGTTTATGAATTTGCCTGGCTGGAGAATACATTGCTTTACGACCGATTTAAATATATATAGTATGAAATGATTTAGTTTGCTATAACTGTCATTTTTTTTAAATGATTCTTTGGCATATGAATTATTATCTTTGATCTAATAAGATAGTCCGCATAGCTCATATATCCCCTGTTGTTTTTTTTCAGATATGCAGGGTGCTAGGAGCATAGAGTCTAAAGATTTTTGGGTGGAAACATTTATTTTGGATGTAGGGCTATGTGGTATTCTATTTTGAAAAGATACTTATGAATGAAATGACATTTTGGTTTATAAATTGTTACTAACGAGGTGCGGTGTCATTGAGAGCAGTAACTTGCAGTAGCACGTGTCGCAGTCTTGATCCGGGATGTGACAACGATGGTTGCAGCAGATCATCCTCTTGTTATGACTACCAACACCAACTTCAATTTGCTCCACAGATCTAAGATGATCTTCTTATCCTATGACATCAAAATTTCTGCGTCTACATCTTACTACTCTTGATTTAATAATATTACATTTCTTATGCGTACGCAATATTCTATTAAAATTTCAGAGAAGGCTCTAAGGCGCCTCAGTATAGGTTTTTCAAATTTAATAAATTCTAAAATAGTCTACCATACCAAGGGAATATTTGGTTGTCTTGAAAAGGTTAAGAAAAAAATAAACTTTTTTGGAAAAAAAATAAATTTTCAACTAGTTCTCGTGATGAGAAACATGATATAATACAAAAATTTATTTTCGAAATTTGATTTATCTTTTTTTTAAATTTTTTCATAGCTTTTTCAAAAATCAAATATCCCTTTAATCCAGGCCATAAATTTGCTTCCATTTTCTCGGGCGCGCGTACCAAATATTTTTTGTTCGTGTTCCCAGAGATCTACTACTTCGCACGCGGCGGTAAGCGTAGGGTCAAAGTGCACCAGTGTTCTTCCAATTACGAAACTTCCCCTCCAAAGTCTTATCCGCCGCTTGCCCTCCAAAAGTCTTCCTCTCTGACCGGAAGAGGGGAGAGGAGCGGAGAGGAGAAGCGGAGCGGAAAAGAAAATTTTTGGATCCTTCTATCACCAAATCGCAATCTTCTGTGTGTCTCTCCAGGAAATCTTTCTTCATCGATCCTGTCCCAACAAACAAACCAGCAGAACGGATCCAGATCTGCACCCAAAAGAAGCTCCCATTTTTAGAAATTCCACCTCGCCTTCGCCTTCCCCAAATCTCAAAAGCCTTTCATCGCCCAATAGCCCAATGCGATATCCCCTCATGATCCCCTGACCTATGGCTTCTAATTACTCCCCGCTCCCCATCACTTCTTCTTCCATCGAACTCCAATCCCCCAACCCAATCGCCCACCAACCCCCGACATCCGAAAAGATTCCCACCGTCGTAGAGTTCGTCAACGGAGAAGAAGACGGCGATGACTTCGACGACCTCCCGCTCATTCTCGACACCGGCCGCGCCGCCTCCGCCGGGTCCGGCATCCCCGGCGCTGTCTTCAATCTCGCCACGTCGATCATCGGCGCCGGGATCATGGCCCTCCCGGCCACCATGAAGGTCCTCGGCGTCGCGGTCGGCTTTGTCTCGCTAATTTTGATCGGGATCCTGTCAGAGATCAGCATCGAGCTTCTCGTCCGCTTCTCGGCCCACTGCAAGGCCTCCTCCTATGGCGATGTCGTCCAAGCGGCCCTCGGCCGCCCCTCCCGGATTGCCTCCGAGCTCTGCATAATCGTCAACAATGCCGGGTTTCTTGTCGTGTATCTGATCATCTTAGGGGATGTGATGTCGGGCTCCTCCGACCATGTCGGCGTCTTCGACCAATTGCTTGGGAATGGACCCTGGGATCACCGGAAGCTCGTGATCCTTGCAGTGTTGGTAATCTTTTTGGCTCCTCTCTGTGCTCTTGAGAAGATCGATTCTTTGAGCTTGACCTCGGGCGCCTCTGTTGCTCTCGCCATCGTCTTCGTCGTCGTGTCGGGTATAATTGCCGTTGTTCAGCTAGTCCAAGGCCGTATCAAGATGCCGAGGATGGGGCCGGATTTCGGGTCGAAAGCTGCCATCTTGGACTTGCTGGTGGTCATTCCGATCATGACGAATGCCTACGTTTGCCACTTCAATCTGCAGCCCATCTACAATGAGCTCAAGGAGAAGACACCCCAGAAGATGAACAGGGTGGGGAGGATCACGACAGTTTTATGCGTTTCGGTCTACGCTTCGACAGCCATTTCGGGCTATCTCTTGTTTGGAGACGATACTGAATCGGATGTGCTGACAAATTTCGACAAGGATCTCGGGATCAAGTTCGGTTCAGTTCTGAACTTTGTGGTGAGGATTGGGTATGTTCTTCACCTGTTGCTTGTTTTCCCTGTCATTCATTTTTCTCTGAGGCAAACGGTGGATGCATTGGTCTTCTCGGGATCGGCTACTGAAAGTAGGAAGAAGATGCTGGCTTTGACTGCAGTATTGTTGGGGATTATATATCTTGGTTCTACCACTATACCCAATATCTGGGTGGCTTTCAAGTTTACAGGTGCGACAACTGGGCCCTTGCTGGGGTTTATATTCCCATGTCTTATTGCTTTAAGATTAGATAAGCAAGGGAAGAATTTAGGACTAGGAGAAAAGTTCTTATCATGGATGATGTTAGTTTGGGCAGTAGTTCTTAGCATTGTTGGAGTAATTGGCAATATCTATAGCCTCAGAAGCGGATCAGAATAGTATATATATATATATATATTGGCTTTACACGTAGGTGCACTATATGAAAATTTGTTCAAATTGTTTGGATGTGCTGTGATTGGTAACCCTCTTTTCGGGTGCTCAAGTATTTGAAACAACAATTTTTATTATTATTTCTGAAAATGATATACTGATTACTTTTGAGTGGTGTTTCCTCGTGCATCTTTGCCTCGAGAAGCAAAGTATAACAGCTACCATGGAATTGGATATCAGGGAATAGCTTGAAGAGACATGCAGTATAAGATTTAGGTGATATTACCTTTCAAACTGAGGAATTCATACACATGTGTAACTTCTTTTGATGTTCTTCTTGAGTTCAATATTCATCAGCAAAGATTTGGAGTAGCAGTCGAAAGTGGTGTTGCCCTGTTGTCGAGCAGACATGCTTCTAGAATGGATTGGGGCATGTGCATGTCCGATGGAGGAATCTAGACACTGATATATTGGTTAGGCATTATATTCGTCTGGCATCATGGTCATCGCAGTAAGTCGCAGGCTTCGGTAACGTTTTTGTATTGTATTGATACAAATGCTTTTACTGAATAAGAACTTTCCACATCTGTCAGCTGATTGCATCATTCAGTCTTTACGAGTTTATCTGTTTCTTATTTTGTAAGCTCTTTTTTTTTTTCCAGAAAATTGTGTTGTAATCCCTCTGCTTAAGCCAATTTCATGCTTCAAATCCAAGCACGAACTTTTATTCAACTTATTAATGCAAAAGCTTCATGTGCTCTTTATTTGCAATGATGTTCATTTTGATTCTGGCTGACATCTTTAAGATCATGTATTATGGGGGCAGAATGTCATTATGAGTTGGAAGAGTAGAGATTGCATGTCAGTGGAAAGTGCAAAAACGATTGTGTTGTTGGATGTAAGCTCCCTATCATCATTGATTTCATTGATCTACCAACTAATTCATTAGGACCTGTGAGATTATAATGCAATCAAAAATTTATATTTTTCCATGGATCTAAGTAGCCTATTTTAGGAGGTATGTGATGCTTTGAATTGCCCGACAAGAATATTAGATCTGCAAACCAGGTGTATCTCAGCTGGTTGGCCCCTCTCCTCGGCACTTGTATAAGGGAAAAAAGGTAAAGGGCGCAAAAAGAAGGTTAAATTGAAATTATCAACTTACCACCTGTGAATGATCGATCGGTGTTTTTGTTAAGAGAGCTGAAATCCTCCACTCTTCGTGATACAGGATTTTGCAATGAATGGTGATTTGTCAAATCACTTTTATTGGCTATAACTTGTTTCCAATAATGATCCCAGTTTCTGATTTGTCGCTCTTCTTGTTCTCAACTCTGATTAATAACGTTGCTTGCAGCTAATTTTCAGTAGGTAGTTCGATGCCATGATGACAAGTAATATCTTGGTGTGGCATGGCAGAGAATGCATATTGCGCCTATATGCTTGGAGATCTGAGATTCCCAGCACTGTCCAGTAATCATTAGCATGGCAATTTCATTATTTAGATGTTATATATCCACAACAACTTGAAATTTAAGCTTACCTCCCCCCTCCCAACCTCTCTTCTCTCAATTTTGCCCTTCTCTTGTTGTTCCTGAACCCTTGTCTATAGCAAGCATGTTCGGATATGTTGTCATCAGATAGCATGTAGACCAGTGAATCACTTGTAAGACATAGGATGATACAGGCTACACCTAGAACTAATAATTTTGGGTGGAGTTTTTTCATGTGCCTCACCTGACATAGGTGTCCCCTCCTTTTTTGCTAGCATGCATATGCTTTATATATATATATATATATATATTCATTTAGAATGACAATGTTACATCATTTGATGATCATCCTTAAGCTAATGCAGTCATCAAGTACTTGGAAGCAGCCAGTATATACAGAACTCAGAGAATGATGAAAACCATCCCAAATAACTACATGTAACAAGTAATCTGAAGTGGCCTCGGAGGTCTTCTTGCTCCAAGCAACATTTCCTTCACCCTGAAGAGAAGCATACATAAACGAATTAGCATAGGGAGTTACTGAAAGGAAAAAAAAAAAAAAAATTAGCATAGGGATTACATATTTGGGGCTATCATGGATATTGAGTGATTAGTTTCTCATACCTTGGTACAGTCTCATGACTTCCACTTCCATCTGCAGATTATAAAGAATCAGCTTATATGACTTCTACCTCTATTTCTCATAGAGCATCTACTCGAAGCTTGTATTGCATGACTCAAGACTGTCGTAAGTCCATATATCCATGTGAATATCAGAACAAGGTTCTCTGGGCTGTGTAAAACTGTTTGACTATAAATATCTCTGTGGAGGAGGAAAGTCTTTACGCAATTTAACCAGCATGAAAAAAGCCCCCTGGCATTCATTGCAGTTGGTCGGCGGATTGCTCTCCCATCTTTCATGGGCTGTCAGAAACTCCTCCGAGCTTAAATTTCCATCACGGTTTCCATCAAATACATGGAAAAGAACATCAACCACATTGTCACTTAGTGATACCATAAACCTGATACCATGGAAGAAATTCATCAGTACAACTGCACAAGTGGTATCATCTAAATGCCTGCAAAAGTGGAGTCTTATTCCAAGCTAAGTAAAATCTCTAGTTGAAATCCATTAATCCAAATAGACTGATTGGCAAGGCAAGTGGTAGAATGATAGTAAACAACTTAAAAAAAAAAAAAATGTTAACCACTGCACAACACCCAGGCATGTGGCCCTTATTACTATGGAGAAAAACTTTACAAGTTCTTTCTTGATGGGATTTTTGAAGTTGTGTTTCGTCCTGGGGCCGTGGAGGGTGCCACCCCTTGTTTTGGGATATTCGGGCTATCATCAATGGCAGTATGGTCTTCCGGGCCAGGCACGTATTCAAAGAGGCTAACGAGGCTGTGGATTGAGTGGCTTTGTATGTGGCTAGTTATCTCGGGATACTTTGTGGATTGAAAAAGGGGAGTTGCCTAGAGCACTTCGGAACTTATTGTTTTCTGATCTTATTAGATGTATCCATACTAGAACTATATGAATCATCCGTTTTAGTAAAAAAAAAACACCAGTGTTTTATCATATTATTGTATTGGGAAGGCATGTATCTCAACTAGATAAAGTTGCCTATACAATTAACGATTCTTTATTCAGAAATTGCAGAAGGCTAGATGCAATCTATTGCTGAAATTTCATTAGATAGTTCCTCTTCTAAATAATGCTGCAAAGTCTGGATGTTAACCTGACAAATCTTCTATTTTATGTCAGGCATTCATCTTAAACAATAAGACTGGAATAAGCAAACGGGGAAACAGATATTCATACATGGGATGCAGCTCGCTTAAAATCCTGCTTTGTCAACAGACCATTAACTCTCCCATAGCTAAAGATAGCCAAAGCCAATGGTTGCAAAGTTTTGCGCAACTCCACAAAGGGCTTAAATTCCTGAACTCACATCTCAAACGAATTAGAAACCATCTTAGAAATGCAAACAAGCAGCATAAGTGTCTGGCCTCTAAGGTAATACGTGCATCTTTGAGATGTGGGTGACTGCCCAATTCAACAACCTGATCAAGGAGCTTGTTTATATGACTAATGTCAGCAGAAGCAACCATAGACAATGCAAAATCCTTGGCCAAAATTGTTCCTCTTGATTTATAGTCATAATGGGCAAACTTTAAGTTCACTATCTGAAAAAAATAGAGGTCAAGTAAGAAATGACTTGAAATATAAGATGACAGCATGAAAATCCAAGCAGATAAACCTTAATACCGGAGTCCTTGTGCACTGATGTTGGGGACAGCAGAGAAGAGTACGTCATCTTTTGTGAGGATTCGCGCGGACGTGTGTTTAGTTCCACATCTGTTATTCGCTGGGTAGATTTTGGGTACTTATACAGGATCAAGGAACCCAAATAATAACTTCTGGCTAGCTATTTTGGGTGAAGTCCTGGGTTGTTACAAATAGTATCAGAGCGGACCTGACCCATAACCTATGTGGACTAGGAGACACTGCAGCACAGATCTATTGAGGCTGACCACAGGCCAATCGTGGTGTTTGTGATTAGATTTGAATAGATTTGAACCTTTAGCCTGACGAGAACGTCAGGGCTTGAACGGGGAGAGTATGTGAGGACCCGTGCGGACGTGTGTTTAGTCCCACATCGGTTATTCGCTGGGTAAATCTTGAGTACTTATACAGGATCAAGGAACCCAAATAATACCTTCCGGCTAGCCATTTTGGGTGAGGTCCTAGGTTGTTACATCTTTAGACAACTTCTTAAACCTTGAAGTTTTAAATACCATGAAGAATCTACTTCGTTGAGGCAATTTAGATAGAACATCACATTGAACATTTAGAATTCTAGGTGAATCTAAGAGCAATTAAATCATGTATTTCAAACTTTTGCCGGCAGTATCAGTTTTACGCACATCACAAATATCACAAGCCAAAATACAATAGATAGTTCTTTACTTCTTTTGATAGTCCAAGAGAGATGACAAACACAGGAAGCACTCACATGGGTCCATACAGTTCCAAAATTGGTGCCCAATTATTCACTGAAATACATAGTTTTGTTATTTATTTTGAGTAGACACAAGGATTTGATCATTAGCCAGGTTTGGGCACAAAAAAGGTCAAATTTTAAATGGACCAAGCTTGAAGCCCGATTAAAAATGAATAGGTTTTAAGCTCAAGGCCCAACCCATGACCAGCTTTTGTTGGACTTAAAAAGCTTCCTTCACAAGTTATTTCCAAAGGATATTTACGGTTCCCATCCCCATCAACGTCTGAATGTCATACTCTTTGAGCTAGGCCTAGCTCATATCAGGCTTTCTTTATTTTGGATCGTTGCTTGGTCAAATTCATTTAGGCTTAACGTCGTGGTCGGTCCCGTAGAAAAATATTTCATTGTTCTTCCCTGCTACTAAACGTCCTATTAGGAATTTAGGATCCTCATTGGAATCAAAATACCGTAGCTTATAGAGTGCGAACAACGTATGGCACGCAATAACAGAAAAAAGAATATTTGATCATGAATACATTATGCAAATTATGAACTTAGTGGGAAATTTACTTTTGTGACGGAACATGCGCAAAATTCTTTATGCTTTATAAATTTTTATGCCCAATTCGAACAAAGAGTGGAAAAACGCAGCTAGGGTGAGCTCTAACTTCACCATTATCAGATCTCACAAAATTGGGTTTGCAGTCCTAAAATGTGAACCCATTCATTCGGATGGTTAAGTCCAACCATGTCCCTCCTTATGTAGTTCTAAAGGGCTAGATCAATTACTGTAAAGATTCACAAGCAACCAATTTTGGTGTCAAATAGGGACTAATTCCTAGCCCACAGATCTCGACTTCAGGAATGTATGGAGGAGCTCAAATTACATCACCCCTGGACCAGACCTAGGTGCATGAAGGAATGTATGGTAACTAGAATTATATCAAGTAAAATTTAAAAGGGAAAAAAGCGATCACACGAAGGATTATTGCATGGCCAACCTTGTCACGAGGGTGTGAGCAATATAAAAAGAGCTTGCTTTCAGACAAATCTAAGATGAATCTGCCTTAATATCCCATATCTAATGCAGCTCTTATGTCCTTTGTCTCTTTCATCAGGCCCACAAGCACACTGAATTCTACATGGTGAGGAGACCCACGGTTTCTCCTTTTTCGATGCCGTGATTATAGCTTGGAATTTACTCTAGTCTAGTCCCACGTCTTTTGGCACCATTTTCTTCGCAGCGCGTGCTCTTTCGAAGGAAATAATTTCTCTCCTGGTGTTGAATTACGCTCTTGATGGGTCCATCCATGACAAGCGTGGGGTGTACACAAGACTCTGATTTGTGGTCTTGCCATCATGAGACAAGAAGCCAAGGACTTTGGTTGGTTCTCACGCCATTAGCGCAAGGAGGCCCGATAAGCACCTTTAAAACAAGTGCAAGTATAGATATCCAATGTTTTGTACGAATGAGCTCCATTCTATTAGACTTCTAGTGTCAATTACATCAAAAACAGAGTTCTAGTTTCAGAGTTACAGTTCCTTCGACTACAAAGTTGCTACAAGTCGAGGGATCGAGCTGTTCCGACTCGAACCTACATGCAATTCAAATTGGATCAAATTTCATGTCTGTCTCAACTCTTGATGTTGCGAGATTTGCATACAAATGACATATCTTGAGGTACATAAAAAGAAGGTTCAGAAAAAGCATTGGTGGTAGATAATTTAAGGGGAGACGTTAAAGTGTTGTAGGACGGTTAAAATATTCATGCTTTGGTCTTGGTTCGCAAGCTCTCAACTTGAAGGGTCAGAAAAAGAGAGACGAAACCACAGATGCATTAAAAGAAGTGGAATAATGTATTCAAAGGCACATCACATCCTTAGTAGAGCTCCATAAAGATCAATACCACAGGTGTATGATAGAAGGCCGGATTCAAACTAGATTATAGCTAGTGAGAGATTGCTGCTCCTGAATAAGCTAAAAGTAAGCTAGTGCAACATGTTCATTTGAAAGGGAGAATACAAGACAAATGCTGAACGAATAGCCCTCTCTTGTAAGTTATAACATGGGCGGATTTTTCATTTACAAGACATATATAGTAAGAAATCACATTGCTCCTTTACCTCTACAAAAGACCCTGTTACTGAGGGGGGGCAAAAGGATAAGGAGAGGAAATGGCCTTCCTAGTCTTCTCACACTGTAAGATCTAACTACAAAGTTATCACTTTACTGTTTTATTTCAATACAAGAAAAGGAGCCACATGAAGAGATTCCCCTTTTCTCTTGGTTTTAAGCGTTCCAAATAGCATAAGACATCGGATTGTAGGCAGCCTCTCGTGAAAGCAAGGCTAGGTGGGTCCAACCTCATCACCTCTCTTTTTTCTAAAACACAAGAAACCAAGAGATTTATGAGTATAATGAGCCCACTAGCTTCATTGAGATCCTCCTCCTTTGCCCCTCCCTCTCCAATCTCCATCCTCCCCTTCCTATAAATCCTATATCACCAATCTAGTGCAAGCAAGGGCTTAGAGACATGGACTGGCACTCATGGCTATCCAAATCCAGCCTCGAGCTACCTGTCGTCTATGAGTACGGGCTCGTGTTCTCCACTAATGAGCTCGAGGAGGATGACATAGCCCACTTCGATCACGAGTTCCTCACGAGCATGGGCATCTCCATAGCCAAGCACAGGCTGGAGATCCTCAAGCTAGCCAAAAAGGAGGAGAAGAAGAAGTCCCCTCGCCCCATGGCCAAGCTCGTCGCCGTAGTGAAGAAGACCAAGAAGTCCCTTGCAAAGTATGCGGGCACATTGATTCATCCTAAGAACTCGGAGATGATGGTTGTGCCAAAACAGAGGACCGGGACTATGCTGAAGAGGAATAAGAAGGTGGCGGTTTTGAAGCAGAGCAGATTGATGATTACGGATGGCGAGGCGAAATTTACGGAGTTGCCTACTCGCTCGCACAGCGCGAGCCCCATGGTTCAGAACTGTTACGAGAGCAGCAATGGGTGGGACTCCATGTTTCAAGACTTGAAGCCAACTTGAGAAGCTCGTTTTCTTCACCATATACTTTACAAGGCTCTATGCTATTCTACCATTTGCAGCTAAACTTCTGGTATGGGCTTTAAGATATCCCACTTAATTAGCACAACTGGAGTTTGCTTTCATTCTAAGATTTGCCCAGTTTGCCTTTGCTTTCCACTTTTCCTGCTGATAATGTGATTGTAAGAGCGGTAGATGTAAGATATTGAAATATATACATATATATTTATATATATAAAGCTAAAGTTGTGGTGGAATGATTAGAAGTTGGTACAACATTTAGATGTTAAACGCAATCAAGCATTGGACCAACCATTTGTTGTTCCCCTACCATGGTATGGTAAGCCATCCGTTTGTTGGAACCAAGAGGTTTACAACCCCAGCTGTAACCCAAAAAACTAAAAAAACAAAAGAAAGGAAAACATAATAGGATACAAAGACATATCAACAAGGGAAATTAATCCTATGAAAGAAACCATTTTTTCTCAAGAAATCATAATTTACTGTCGGAACCTGTCGACCTGATTAGATCAAGAGTAATCGTTCAAGAAATTAGTGTAGTACTGGAAATTATGATTCTAATATAGCACTCGACAGTCAGCACCAGGAGAACAGTCATGATTTAGAGTCATAGCATTTGGATATGCTCTTGATTTGGAAAGAGTGAAGTTCTCCATAGATCCAAGGACAAGACGGAGGAGAAGGGGCATGGGAAGGCAGATAAGAGGGATAGTTATTTTGAGGCCTGTGGTGCTAAAATTTATTTATGATTCGAGTAGGGACCTAGAAATAGAGTTATCTTTCATATCTCTATATATTGCTGCATATAGCTTGTATGAAAAAAATAACAACAATATTTTCTTTGTTTAGCTTTTCAGTCATGATTCAATCCACCTTTTGTATTTCTGATGGACTTTGTTCAAAATATTATTTCCTACTGCGAAATTATCTTATTCATCATTTTATCCTTAATGATGGAAGGATTATATGTATTAGCACAAGTATTATATATATGTGCCATATATATTACATGGTAACTGGTTTACATATCATAATATTTTTAATAGTGATATGTAGATGCTTCTCAAATTAAGAAAAAAAATAAAAAACATTCTTAGTAACTAATATTAGATACCAGTAGATAATTTTCCCTGCATTGAATAGAGTTGGCTTAGCATCCCATGGAGAATTCAACATTATCCAAACTTGTCATAACCATGGGCTACAAAATGACTGGTTCTTCTTGAAATCCAACCTGACCCCCAACTCAAAAAACCGAACCAATCTAAATGCAAACTTATGTTTAATCAATTCTTGCCTACCATTGAGACCTTATTAAAGTAATTGGATTAAATTTTTCATTAAGATGCGTCTTCTAGATTTGTTTTGCCATCAATAAACTACTACAGGAATATTAAGTTGGCAAGTTTAGTGTCTTGAAACTGCAGGAAAAAAAAAAATTAATGCTAGAAAATAAAATAAAACATTTGAGATGTTATATATTGAACTTGAGGTTCCATTCAGAAAATTCTCCATAACATCCAGATTGCTCGATAACAAATGTTGAGATCTAACTCGAGAACACAAAGATTTGTATTTCTGCTGCAATATCTAAATACCAAGTGCCTGAACTTCGTGTTCCCCATATCACTATTGTATACCGGAATTATATAAAGCTAACATATTTTCCAAGGGAACTGGTGGGCTAGGCCGTTTAGCCCAACAAACCAGGCCCATATTAAACAATCCTTGGGCTGAAAAGATATCAATTTGTGGGCTGGTAAATAAAACTATAAAACCAAAATATTCAAGTCCATTGAGAAATAGAATGAATTTCTCAGGAATACTCATAAAAGCTAGTTTGACCTCTAGGGAGTGTTTGGTATAGGGTGATCATCTCAAGATTAAGGATGATGTGGATAGAGGTGATGAGATCACTACGTTTGATTACACCACGGTGATCCTATATAGCAATGATCCCAAATTATCCTTACTCCTCAAATCACTATCTAATTCAGTGATGGAATACCCATCCTTGAAAGTTAAGGACAACAATGTCCCCTCAGCCCAGCAAAAAAATTAATATATCAACATACCATTAATATATTATATCAATATTATACATATATTATATTATATTTATATTATATTTATGATATTTATTATATTACAATATATTATTAATCATATTATTGTCATATTATTATTCAATGATAATTTTAAATTATAGTATAAGTATATTATTATATTTTTTATCTATATAATGAAAGTATTTAATATATTACTTCTATTTGCCTTATTTTCCTAATCAAAATAGTTATTAGTATTAAAAAATAGTTATTTTCCTAATAACAATTAATATATCTCTATAGTATTAATAATTTATAGTACTGATAAATATTTTTTATGAAATATATTAATAATTAATATGTTAATAAATAGATTAATATTTTATTATAATATATTCTATATGATTAATAAATATATTTATATAGAATATATCTGGGGTAGTTTTAGTATTATATGGTAAGTGATCTTGGATTTCTATAGAATACCAAATGGGTTGCACGTGGATACCAAAAAAAAATTAATCACTAGAACATGGCATACCGAATGTGGTGATTTTAAATTATTGAGGAGTAGATTACCTTGGAATAAGAATCAGCAGTAATCTAGAATCACCTTGCTAATCCTATTTGGATCACCAAATGCAACCCTAGCGTAAAAGTTAGTCTAGGCTTTTGCTTCACATGAGCTACCCAGGGCCGCGGCTGGCTTTTGGCTAATGGACCGTTGGGAGCCCAGGATGCAGCGGCCTCGGTTCAGCCCAAACCTTCAACATTGTTGCATTGCCGAGTCTTAACTTGTTGAATTGGTAAAGTCAATGGATTTAATCCAGCTCTTACCCCAATATTGGCTGGGATATCTCCTACTATAGTTCTCAAAAACAAGTATACAAGTGTAAATCATAAACAAGAAATACATAAATTTTGTAACCTTTATATGTTTATCTCATCTTTGAGAAGTCTAATAAAATTTTGTGGATATTTTTTTTGTAGAAACTAGAGACTAGTGTTTGTCCTACCGGTTGATACTAGTTTGTACCAACCATACTGTGACATACTGATACCGAAGTAGTAATGCAGTATGTCGGTATACTGAACCAGGTATAGTTACCAAGCATACCGATACTTAATAGTATGGTACTGGTATAGGATCCGGTATCGAAATGGTGATCTTTCTGAAGATTTTTCTAGTTATGCTTTTATCGAAGTCTCGTGAACGAATGCATAGCTAGGTCTTGCTACTAATCACGCCAAACTTTGACCAGATCATATCCACTAGTGTAGAGCCTTATTATGCTTGAAGCCATGCTCCAATGAGATATAACTAAATTTTTCTATTTTCCCCTCTAGAAGACCATGACAAATGGCATGTTTCATCAACTAGATTAATTGCATGCTGAGCCATTGAGATGTCTGTTTGGATCCTGGTGTTTTATGGTCTGAGGCATCCAATTAATTTTAGATACGTAGCTTTCAAGCGGGTTAGAATAGAGGTAATAAAACACATTTCCCGTGAACTATGTGAAAGGGACCGAGTTTGAGACCTAGAAGATGTTGTAGTATGAGCCATGGGATTTAAATTATCCTGGCCCACATGATTTAAAATTCATGTTCTATCGAGATTAATTAGCTTGTATGGAGTTTCCAAAAAACAAAAACGCTCGGGTGGAGAGGAAAAGGTTTCGCATGAGAAAAAAAGATCTTTAACTGCACGACTTGGATTTTGCCTCCCTATAAACCGTCTTATTAGTTCTTGGTTTTGCACCACACTTTCAATCATATAATAGACTTTTTTTTCATTTTATTAGTACATAGATATGGTATCTCGATTTGTTGGATGGCTTAACTCAATTTTTGAGATATCATTATCAATTCTCGCATAGTTTGTCCTTAAGAGCTCGTTTGATTCGCAGGAAGAGAAGGAGAAAAAGTGTGGTCAACAGGAAAGTAAAGAGATGTATTTTGTTTGGTTGGAGTTTTTAAAGAAGAGACGGAAAAGTTGTATTCCCGTGGGAATATGATTCCCACGTTTCATGAAAAAGTATTTTCCAAAAGAAATATGTAAAAGTTACTTTTTCGTGAGCCGAAAATCGAAACATTTTTATTTTTTTTCTAAAAAAGCCCTTCAGCTATCCTTATTTAATCCGAAGCATTAAAGACCTAAATTTTATTAAGAGTATAATAAAAATTACATATAACTTTCTAAGAAAACTGGATGGTCAACCAAACATAAGCACTCTGTAAATCTGTCACTTTTCCATTGTCAACCAAACATGCCAAAAGTTTTTTTTCAGGCATCCTCTTTTTAGAAATCTACTTTCCAAAAATCATATTCTTATGAGGAAAAATGCTTTCCGCAAACCAAACGAGCCCTAAGGTTCAAGATGCTGCATTGAAGTCATACAAAATTATTTTCTCAAAAAAAATAAATTTATGAAAAATTTTGAAGCATCACAATTTTTTTTTAAAGCAGATGCAACAAATAGGCACAATCTTCCTAAAATAGAGATATTATTTCTTGGTATAGCTGCATTGATACCGAATGATTCAAGTTGAAGCAATCGTCAACGATGAGCAAAATCGAAATGACATTCGATCCCCCTATGACCCCATTGGGTTCAACCAATTGGAATGAATTGATGAATTAAGTGTTGTTCCATGTGATGCCCTCGAACATGAATAAGGCCTACTTACCATGGTTTTAAATAATGGCATTCAAAATGTTTTGCTAATAATATCCTTGGATGCCAAAAGAATCTTCTTTAGGTACTCTACACGTTAGCGTTGAAACCATCAAAGATCTCGTCGGCATGCCATATATGGACGGTCCGACTTTGTGGCCGCGACGCAGACAGCAACCTAAACAAAGATTCCCAAACCGTGTATGATTAGAAAGGCTCCGGAGACCGTCATCCACCACTCTTCCCACTGCTCAAAATGGCGTATGATTGTACTTTTATTTTTGTTCCGTGTTATAATCTTTAGAAAACCAAAAATAAAACTTTCTTGCCACTGAGGTGGTACCCAATGAAAACGTAGCCTTACTTTCAATCAAGTGGTTCCGAGTTCGAAACGCACGGACGTCGATTAAATTATGGAGACCGGATGCTCCCCGCTCGGACACGGAGTCTGGAAGGACATATCGCTTTATTGGTAGTTTCGGTGGTGCCATATGTGACGTACTCACACGTGGTATTCGTGTCGGAGCCCAGAGGGATAACCGAGCCGGGCCCACGGGTGGAGAGGATATGAGTAAAATTGGCCGGGGTGCCCAACACACGATCATTTTTGCCCGCATCGAATATTCTCCTGATGGGGTGGAGGCTGCTACGCGGGAGTGGGCTTGTCCCTTCCTCCCCCCTTCCCCTTTTCTTTAGCAAAAAAAAAAAAAAAAATCTTTTTTTCCCTTTCAGGAGCCAAGCAAAGATAATCAAACTAACCTGATTATTATAAAACCTCAATTTAAATCTAGCTCAATTTATTTTATTATATATATATATATATATATATATATATATATATATATATATATATATATATATATATATATATATATATATATATAATGGTAAGAAAAGAAAGTAATTGAATATTCTATAAATTGGATATATTGATGCTAAAATTTATAAAAAAAAATTGTATCTTATAATTTTTAATTTTTTATGGATTTAGATCAATAAACCAAATTACATAAATGTACAAAATTTTTGTTTTTTTTTTCTTGTTCTATTAATCTTTCTCCTGTAGCAACATATTTAGTTTCATGCCAATGAATTCTTTCTGCTTCCAAATAATTGATCAGCATTCTACCGTCAAATGCCGACTCTCCATTGGGTTGACCCGTTTGGGGTATGGGCTGTGGAGAGGTCAAGGGAGCAGGTGATTCGTGGCGTGGCATGCCGACTTACAGGTAGTGCCACTTAAAATAGGATTGGTACATAAAACACCTTAATAAATTTTCATTTATTAGTTCAACCCCATCTTTTATTTTATACAAATATAGCTGAAAGATTCCAATTTGTGTTCAGCGTTCAGAGTATGCAGAGCACTATATATCATCTATTATTAAATCTCTTTCTTATGATTTATTATTCAAGCTTCAGCAATTCATGTACTTGCTATGCGTATCAATAAGAGGTAGGCTTGCACAGCGAACCTAGTTCAAAAACTTACCAACTATTTGATATGGCCTAAAATTGGTCTACTTATTATAGGCTGTTATATGTTGTAGATTCAAATAAAAAAAAAAAAAAGCTAAGAGGTAGTCTTCTACTCAAACTTAGATTCTAAAAAATTGAATCTTAATAGGACAAGAGCTTTCCATCCGGCAACCTCTTCTACTTTTCTTTCTATGTGCAGATTCGCATCTTTCCATGGTAGATTGGCACATTGGAATTTTATAGACACTCATCCAAATTGAGTGTAGAGAAGGAAACCAGCTTTTCAGCCAACACCTTGCTTGTATCTTTTCTCCTTGTTTGCCGAGTACCAATTCCATGTGAACAATTCGATATTCCGTAATAGAAATCTTAGATGCTACCACTCGTTTCTCCTTGTAGTCAAACTTCCAAGGCATTATCTGGCGTTAGTAACGTGAGCTACTAGTGCACCTTGCAACTCTCAACGTGTGATCTTCCAAGTTCTGCAAACTTTGTTATTTGTTGAGCTCCTTGCTCTTGTTTGAACTCCAAAAGACTTTATAGGCTAAGGGACCCATGGAATCTTCTGTCTTCATATATTTTTATGGTTCTAATGGGCTGTTACCTAGCTGCCTCAAAGACTCTGTTCGCACTTGGCACACCCCATTTCTCAACCACCATATCAACCAAAAGCATACATAAGATGTTAGATTGAACAGATGCTGATATATGTATATTTTTTTCTCAGGAAACAAAAATAATCGATGCTGATATTTAAACTTGAAGAGTATAGTAGAAGGAAAAGTTGTTGGGACACACTCACTAATGAATCTTGAGTCTGAACTAAGTCACTATATTCTTTGTATTGGTATAAAAATCACTAAATAATTACACTTTAGATCATGGGATGCTTTTTCACCATTGAATAAGACCAGTGAATTATTCAATAATTTATGAATTTCATGAATTATTTTACTTATTTTGAAAGAATTATGAATAATTGATAAATTATTATTTTTTAATGTATGCCATTATAACTTGTGTATGTGTGTATTAGAGAGAGAGAGAGAGAGAGAGAGTTGCTGGGGTGATAGCACCAAAACAAAAGAAACTCTAGAACTCATGGTGTTGTTATGAACTACCATGGGCTAAGTTCATAATCGGGCTCCAAATTAACAATCAAATCCTTTGTGCTACGCTGAAAACTAGTTTTACATCCTTCCTATGAAGGTTATCAGAGAAGAACACCAGCACTTTATAAGAAAAAAGTAAGACAAATGATAAATTGAAGATGAGCCGAAGATGTGTTTTTGTCATAATTGCTGTAGTTTCAAGTGCTTAGGCAATTGCCTAGTCTTTTCTTAGAAAATTAGTCATAATTTCTCACCACGAATTAGACAAGTATTGATCATATATTTAACAAATTTAGGTTGGCTAAGTGTAGCTTAGATTAAACAAGCATTGTATATGTAGCTCCTAAGTTTTTCAAGTATTATTCCCTTTTCAATTATGTAGGATGTATGTTGTCAGCTTTTATGCAGCTATGCCTCAACTTATAATAATCGAATTAGACTATACACTAAATAATTTTTAGTAAAAGAACCGGCACCAATACATTAATGATAGATTATTCAAATTGAAAAATCACATTGTTAATCATGTTCTTTACCACTATAAATTGTTGAACATTTTTCTACATGCTATTTTATTTTCATTTTAGGTCTTCAAGAAGATCTATAAAAATGTTGCCATAAAATTTTGAGAGCATACAATTAAATCTATGATTTTCTTCAAATCAACAGTTGCCCTCATGTATAGCTTACATGATATTGATTGGTCCTTTGCGCGCGCGCATGCGGAGAGAGAGGGAAAGACTACTTCTATTCGAAAGCATAATTATGTTTAAGGCCCTAATGTTTAAAAAAAAACTTCAATTCCGTTACATATTCCACCTCCATAGACATAGCATTGTTCTTGAACTTCTCTATCATCAATGCTGTTTTATGATACATTTAAATGAAATAATGATTTTCCTTAATTAGAATGAATCGTCTCATATAGGCAATGAGATCCACCCTTCTAATTTCATTCCAAATACAGACATTAATCATGGAATTCATTGAGAGCTCGTTTGGTTCGCGGGAAGAATTTTTTCTCTTAGGAATATGATTCTTGGGAAGAAGATTCTTAGGAAGAAAATATCTGGGAATGTACTTTTGGCATGTTTGGTTAAACATGGAAACTGATTTCTACAGTGCTTATATTTGGTTGACCAACCACTTTTTTGGGAAAGCTACGTGTAATTCTTATTATACCCTTAATAAAAATTAGGTTTTTAATGCCTCTTTAATACTAAAAGGCCTTTTTGGGGAAAAATAAGAATGGAGTGATTCGCACCTCATGGGAAAGTAAATTTTGCATGTTTCTCATGAGAAAGATTTTTTCATGAAATGTGAAAATCATATTCCCATAAGAATACAACTTTTTCATCTATCTCATTTGAAAACTCCAATCAAACAAGAGACATTCCATTAATTTTCTGTTGACCACACTTTTCTTACTTTTTTTTTTTTCCGCGAATCAAAGGAACCCTGAGTTGTATAGTATCGCTGCTTTTCAATTTAGAGGAAAATGTTTGGCGCATTAAATCACGTAATTGAATTAGACTTTCCGAGTCCAAGCATCATGGCCGGTGCGATATTTCGTGGAACAGGACAGGTCAACCGGAAGTCATAAAGTAATAAGGCGAAGGATATTTTCGTCACCAAAATGGCACCTCGTAAATACTTACTAATTTCACGGTGGCACTCCATTTATTTCTCTGAAAGAAAGGCCCGTATTATTAAATCGGCCGCAAAACTACGTGGCAGCTTTCGCACGCGCCGAGGGCCGTTAACCAACGACCTGGAGGCACGCCGTAATCCTGCGCCCACCGCTTTGGGCCTCTGCCTTCCACCGTCATCATTATTCCTCTTGATTCACCGTCCCTGCCCCCAAATCCTTCGTCCAAAACTAGCTATAAATCCAGCGGCGAAGGGGAGCCCGGTTTGCCCAGATCGAGAGTCCATCAATGGCGGCGGCGAATTCTAGAAGGTCCAATGGCTCGGTCTACTCCAGCTCCGCCGCGTTTCGGCGGTCGATCTCTCCGACCGGACGGCGATACTCGTCTCCGTCCTCCTCCGCCGCCAGCTTCTCTTCCAGGTCTCCCAGTTTCTTCCACCGTTCCTCCTCTCCAACCCGCGTCAACTTCGTCGGATTCGCCCCGCCGACGTCCTCCGTCCGATTCTCCATCGACCGCCCTACCTCTCCCGGCCGGTCCCTCGCCTTCGCCTCCCCTCGCAAGCACCACAGCCCCCAGCGGCGGCCGATTACAGCCGCCCCAGCCGGTGGCCAGAGGAAGACTTGCATGTGCTCGCCAACGAACCATCCCGGCTCCTTCCGCTGCAACCTCCACAAGGGCTTCGCCGCCCACGGCGTCGGTGGCCGCCACCACTACCACCGCCAGGCTGTGTCCTCGCCGTCGAACCGGCTTAACGCGCGGCGGTCGGCGATGACGAACTCGCTGGTGCGGATTGGTACGGTGGAGGGGGAGTGGGTGAGGAGGGCGCTCGCCGCCCTCATCCACCCCTCCTCCCACCACCAGCGGCGGAGGGCTGCCTTCCATCCCCGGCCCAGCCGCCTCTCCATCATGTCCAAGGCCGACGATCCATGATCGTAGATCTCGAAGCAGGTTCGTAGAAAAGAAACAAAATTTAAATCTAAGCCCTCCGTCCTCTATACCCTCTCCCAGAGATCCACCGCACCAACGGCAGCTCGCTACTCCGATTAGAGAGGCTTCCGATCTCGGCGAACGAGAGGAGAAAATACTCGGAGAAAAAAAAGGAATTTTTTCCCCAAATTTAGAAATTTTCCCCCCAAATTTTTCCTTTCTTTTTTTGTATCAAGGGATCGGAGATGGAAACCCAAGGGGTTGATCATATCAGATCCGTCCAATTGTACATACTTTTTTGACAGCCGTTGATGGCCATCGAACGAGAACCGCTGGCAACTCTAAAGCTGAACTTAATCAACCAATTAATTTGGATTGTATGTGTTAATGGTACATTTTAAGAATTAATCAACCAATTAATTTGGATTGGATGTGTTAATGGTTCATTTTTAAGTCCCCGGCCACCCAATTAATTCATTGCCTCGTATTCCCTTTGCAGCGGGAAACGCCGTTACGCGTTCCGTTACCGTCGGCCGACGTGGGTGGCGCATTCCGTATTAGCCGACGTTTGGGATGTTGCTTTCCGTGGAGGTAATTGGTTTTATATATATATATATATATGTACGTGTATGTGTTTTTAATTTTGTTTTATTTAATTTTTAATAGTATCATTTGTATTTGTAGGTCTCGTTGTTGCTTTCGTTGCTGGTGGAGGGGACTTTCCGCAGACATAAGCAGAGCGGACTGGAAACCTGAAAGACCACTAAATAAAATTACCACTAAATAATAATAATAAAGGGTGATTAATTGAACTAAATTTATTATTTGATAAAGTGGTGAGAAAGATAATTATTTTGATAAGGGATTGATAGAAAATTAAGGAAAATAATAATCCGAAGCATTTCTCTCGAAATTACAATAATTAAATCAACTATCGCAGATAGATGATTAGCTCTTTGTTATAACACCTTTGGATATTGTTTCGCAATATTTTACAATAATGGTAAGATGGAAAATATTTTGTATATAAACTGTTATTATTTATCTATTATCATTATATTACTTTTTAATTAAACGTTGATAAAATTATTTTGGAATAGTGACAATATTAATAGAGATGTTTGAAAGTATGCCATTTAAAGCATGAAGAAGGTAAAAAAAACACTTGAGAAGAATGGCAAGGCAGGTGAGTTTCCTTCGGGATGGCAGGGAATCGGCTTGCTCCGAGTCCCGTAACAAGTGGTTCGCAGTAACTCAGGAATTATGACTTTTATCATTCTTTTTTTAAACTTTAGCTGGATAATGAGAATAGTATCTTGATTGAATCGACTCAACTGATAGCTGCCTTTTTATAATGTCACATTATTATTTTTAAATATTATATTCTATTTTATTAATCAAAAATCCTAAAAGAAATTTACTAATTAATCTTGTATAAGTTGAGAACAAAGAAACCCTGGTTAGCTCATCAGGCATGATGCACTTTAGCACTGCATCTTAATTCTTTTTCCCTCCACGTCATGATGAATTAGAGGATTAGTTGCTAGAATACTTGCTTATTTTGAAGAGTTGTCCAATGCATACATACATATATAAGCTATTTTTGTGAGGACTCGTAGTTCCATATTGGTTATTCGTCAAGAAGATTTTGAATACTTATACAGAATCAAGGAATCTAAATAATACATTTCGGTTAGTCATTTTGGGTGAGATTTTGGATTGTTACAATTTTTATAGCTGAGTCATTGCAAAGAACTCTGGAACGCCAAAACCAAGCTGATCCCATCGGAACAGGAACATGCCATTCCCATTCCATGATGGATTATAATTGAAGTATGGTGGATTATAAATCTCAGAATGTGGCATGAAGATGATGAGTTAGTAGGAGCCATGGATGATGATGCTGGCATTGAGGTCCAAATTAGAATGGGGTTTGAGATGGTGGTGGTTTGCATCCTTTGTTCATAGTATTTCTGGTCTACCACATTGCACTTGTGCCTCACTTAAAATTACTAGCACTGCCCATCTGCCGGTCTAAAATGGCTTTTATTTATCACGCGTCTTTTTGTCGTTGCCAAAACTTGTTAAGCGGTGGAATTGTTACCATAAACGTGGTGTTAGACAATAAGAAAGAAATAGGGAAGAAGAAGAGGAAAAGAAAACATACAAGCTAAGCAAGAGTGTGGACTAGTCCATGAATTTGCTTCTCTTTTGGCAAAAGCCAGCACTTTTGTTAAAGCAGGGTATTAAGTTTTTGTCGCCAATTTTGGAATTTCTTATAAAGATGGATTTTTATTGATTATGGACTGATTTTAATTTAATTTATTACTTGTCATCTGAATGAATAATTAAGGAGGTCATAATTAATTTGTGATTATTTGGTTATTTTGGGCTCTACTATCTTAGTCATGTGGTATAGTAAGTATTAGCATAGTTTGATTTGATTATTAATCTCTATAATAGATAGACTCATTAGTATTACTAACTAGGTTAGGTCCTTATGCATTCCTATATTTCTGTTTGTAAAGAAATTCTAGAGAATTAAAATCTCTGTGTTCTTAGGGGGCAGAATATTGTTGTAGCGATCATCAATGATTGCTTATGACTCTTGAGATACGCTTCAATCTTTTTTGATTTGATTTATGATTTTTTTTGTGTTTTAATCTTATGTATGATGTACATGAAAATCCCACACCCAAAAATTGTGAGATTTTTATAAGATTAGTTAACAATTTATAGGAATACTTATTAACAAAATTATGCCTTTTATTGGGCAATAAAATTTATGCATGGCACATGGAATGCCATGCATATATGACTGTTGGTTATTACCGTAAATATTGGATCAAATTATCAAAATTACGCCTTCCATTTTATATATACTTGTTTCTTCTACCATGCATACTATGTATACATCTGCGGATGCCTCTGCAATTACATCTACTATGTATACTCCCAGATACAATTTAAGCAGCAGGCTTGGAAGATCACTTGGTGGATGAGTGTAACGAAGTATCTAAGGGCTCACCCTCCAAAGTCCCATCTTTTTTTTTTTTGAAATTAATTAATGACTTTTATCAGTATCGAGCATTAAACAAATGATTTGTCTCTATAAACATCAATCGACTATATTAGATCCAAATAATCAACATTATTGCATAAATATTTTTGGAATATAAGAATAGCCCAGAGAACATTATAAGAAACATCAAGTAAAGTATGTCATGTTCATCATCAGAACACCTGAGTATAGAGATCATCGTCATGGACTACTTAAGAGTGCTTTCTCTTGAAGAGGTGTATGGACCGATCGAACAACGAATTGGTTGCTGTACTTGCGATGCCTCCTCTCCCGAGCATAGATGACCCAGAAGATCAAAGACAGCATCACAGCAGCCGAGACCATCGCCAAGCCCAAGTAGATGTGCTTGCTGTTTCGTCCCAGGCCAGGGCAGTTGTTCTGACTTATCGATCTAAATGTCTGCCGAACAAAGGAGCAATCTGCCAGCTGAGCAAGGAATGGTCCATAGTGAGATAAACCATAGCTCACATTCACTGCTCCTGTCATCTGGGCATACATGTCTGGAGTAATGCGACCCACAGTGGTACATATCTCAGTTCCAGATGCATTCGAGACATTGCATACATAGTCCTGCCATACCTGCACATGAAAGAAAATAAATTTCTTTCCCTTATTGAAAGAGTATTGAAGCAAATGGTCGATACTTGAAAGAAAAAAGAGTATCGAAGCAAATGGTTGATCAGTTGGGAAATAAAGTATCATCACAAAAAAGTTTGTCATGCAGAAGGAATGCCACATTAAGAACCATGTTTTGTAGGCTATTTTGTTTCAGTTCAACTACGTCTTAATCTGGACCTCCAAGACATAAAATTCCCTATTGAAGATATAAGCACTGCTACCTGACAGCTATACTATATATAGTAAGGCTTGCCGTCTCGATATTGGAACTCGTACCAATACCATCAGATTACAGTGTCGTATGCAGTAAGATACAGTAAGATTGGCATTCTGAGTGTTGGTAAAGTCTGGTACAATATACTGGTTTGGTAGCAGTATGGTCTGGTATGGTACTGACCAGTATGGCAAATTTTGATATCTAGTAAAATTCTCTTGGTTACGAATTGTGGAACCAATTATTAAAGGGCCCCTCAAAGAACTTCTGAGGAGTCTTTTTACTTGTGCTCATTGCCAATTCTATGCTTATCATGGTAAAAGAATTGGATGATGATGATGATGATGATGATAGATTCATAAGAACAATCTGTGCTGATACCCGTGATGCATCTTCAAGTCTGACTTCTCCAGTGACGCATGTGCGGTTGCTGAAGTCTAGCTTGTATGGGTTGCAGAGTATGGGCATCAAGGGTCCAGACTGGTTATAATATAGAGATCTGGCACTAGGAGGGTAGTTGACATTGGAGATGTTCATGATGACCTGATCAACAACATTCACCACCTGGTAAGTAACTTCCTTGCTCTGATACAGAGATTCATTGGTAGTGGCACCATCCACACAGGGAAGGATATCATCCAAAGCTGTATGCTCCTGAGGGTGAAGGACCCATTCATCCATCGCAACGCACGTGTCTGTGACCACACTGATACATTGGAAAGAACATCAGGTGATATTAAGTAATGAAAGCACTCCAAACAATGTGGAGGAAAGCAATTACTTATTGGTTTGCCATCAGCTATCATTGCAAGGACTTATAACGATATAGCAAGAACTCATTTATGAGTGTACCATATGATGCATATACATGCTCCCATCGTGTTATAGTATAGTAGTTCTAAAAGGTCTATGTCAAGATTCACTGTCTCAGTACCGAATCCCGTACCGATGCCACACTAGCATAGTATCGATACTGTATGGCACAAAATTTTTTTGCATACTGAGTGTTGGTATGCCACCCGTACCGAACCGGTACCATATGGTATACTCCATACCGCTCAGTTCGGGCTGGTACGGCGTGCCTTGGTCTAAGTTATATGAACTTTGTACATTACATAGATGGGAACATATAGACCTTTCAGTAAAACACAATTTTATAAAATCGTTTATAAAAACAGAAGGCACCTTTTAAATTCTCAACCTAAAAAAAAAAGCAGAACAGAATTGTCAATGATTTTAGAATTTATGAATACAAAATGTAGGTAATAGTAAGCTTCATACGACCAACATTACACACTCTCTGGCGTATTTTTGAAAAGTTACAAACGAGGTTCTGAGTTTGTGATGCCACTGAGAAGTTAGAATTACTCGTCTAAAGATCAGCATCCAACATCACAACATAAGGCTACGGTGGCTAAAAAATTGAAATCAACAGGATTGATTGATTCTCTGTTTCAAACATCAACAGCATACCAAAAGGTCATGACCTACTACTATAGCTTCCCAAACATTTAGAATAACACCAAAAGAATCAATATCTCACTAAGATTAGAATATAATAAAACGTAATAATCATAATAAGATTCTAATTCTGAATCATAAAATAATTCAGTTTGTTGTTTTTGTTGTGAATAGAGTGGCCTGACTATTTAACATGCACCGCTTCAGTCTTTATAAATGCACTGCATACTTGAACCATGCCCATAAACTACTAACAAATTTTTGTTTCAGTATTTACAAAGATACGTAAACTCTCATCTCATCACTTTGCACCTGTGCACAGTCAACCTGTTTAGGCCTATCTTTTGGGGCACCCTACTTGAGGACCTACTGATGATCACATACCCCTACAAATTAAATTCTTGTGTTAATTTCATTTTCAGTTATTCATATAAGTCTGTTATATTTTTTCTTTTTCTTCCTCACATGAGAGAAACCTAACAGTAACTGAAGTTGATGACAGGGTATCTTGTTGCAAGGGATTGCTTACAAAAATCATGAAGCTCACTAGGGAAACCATCCTGCCAGCACATGAGCTGTTAAGCATGTATTTGTGCATCAAAGCAAGCGTATCCATCACCTTACTGGCCTCCATAATAGCAGCATTAGTCTTGCAGTTGTGAAATGACAAAGCTGATAAGATGGTTTTACAACAATTGAAAGATCAACACAAGGCAGTGTCATCATTCTTTGCCAAGGGAAAAAAAAAAAATCTTAGCCAATGTTCCATGGCATTATGTAACTCAAATTAGCTGCTAGAAGTTCCAAAGCCACCAATCAATAGAAAGACTAACATGAGCCAGTATCACCATTCTTAGCCAAGAAAAAATATCTTAGTTATAAGTCTAATTAGCTACCAAAAGTTTCAAAGCCACCAATCAGCCCTATCAACGCAGTCAACTGCAACAAAATAGTAGTTTGCTCTCACCATCTCCTTCGCGGTCGCTGAATCTGTACTCTAGATTAGTAAAACATCAACCTTCACCAACAAACTCTAGATGTGCTGCACCATCAATTTTCAATAGCATTGTTGGTGGCTAGCTACAAACAAGCCTGAAACTAAAAGTTTGGCCTGTTAGAAGTAGTTACTTTTTTGAGTTAAAACCTCCTGTGCTCTCTCCCATATCAAGGAGTACAGGCTTTTGGGAATGCCTTGCCTTATTAGCATAAAGAAATGTCAAAGCAACGGATATGGACTTGCTAGGGGTTTGTCTGGCCATCTATGAATTATGATAAAACAATATCATTTCTACATCGCCACAGAATCTCCAACATGCAATAAGGATGATACCGAAGGCTTCCTTAAGACAATCTTTTTGAAACAAATTAATTTTCAATTGCTCACAAAATTATTGATAAATTGATTATATATTATAATCATATCATGGAAACAACCAGTGCTTGTTGTCGAAAGTAGTTTATCAAGACATACTCTAAAATCTCCTCTGTTGCACATTAAAAATACTGAGGATAATGATATATCATGTTGAGTAATATTTGCATCAATTAAAGTGATTTAGAAAATCTTTGTGGGTAATGCTGGTACTGGAAATGGTTAAGCTTAGACAATTTCAGTGTTATGCTTTTTCAGCTAACCTGGCAGTACACTCTTCCCATCATTGATATCTATCGTATGAAAGAATAAGTTTGAGCTGTCTTATGAATAAAGGTAGAGAATAAACTTAAAGCGATCTGGGCATCACAAATCGGGTGAATAAAGCTTCTGGCCCACTCACCATTCCACAACAATGCCAAGTGCTTCTAACAACAACCAGTCAGCCCATTTGTTGTTTTCATGTCATCCACTATCCTAGCAGCTCCTTAGATGGTAAAAACAAGGACTCCAATGCTTGATTGTTTTTTTTATCTTCCTCCTAGGTAAATTATGTCCTGCAATGGCCATCTAAGTGGAGAAGATTCTCTTAATCCAGCTTCAACTGGATATGAATCTTGATTTTAGGTAAATCTAGGGGTTTGCCAACAGAGGGAATCATCCGGGTTAGGGCAGTCCATGATCAAACTGAAATGGAGGACACCCAACATGAAAAAGAAAGGGGGGCCTAGGACCTCTCTAGGTTCATGAATTAATCATGCCCTTATTTTGCACTGAGTTGGAGCTTGGGGAATATCTTGCTTGAATTTATATATCTTGCAATTATATAACTCACAAGATAATTAGACTTGTTTAATAATTTTTTACAGCAGCAAAGAATTACATCAAAATCGATAAAAGGCTAAAGAACCCTCTCTATAGCATGACTAAGCAGTAACATTGAATCTTTTTTTAAAAAAGAGAGAGATTGAAAAAAGGGCTTTACCATATTTGGCCTTGTTTAACCCTTTGTGAATTAATAATGCTTGGAACAACACATGTATAAGGCAAAAAATGTAGAAAATTAACCAAAACTTACGTGCATAACTTGATAGATAAATATTGCAAAATTTGCAATTAAAAGACAATTTCAAGCTCTGGTCAGTAGATGATAATATGATGTTCCCCATGTTGTTTGCAGTAAGCAAAATAGCTTGGAAAACCAGATATATCCATCACTGCATACATGTAAATTTTCTAACAAAGAATCAAATCTATGATCTAAAAGCTAGAAAACCATTATATTCATCAGAATTATGCAGCAGAAATCAACCATAACAGAACAGTGGTGGTACTTACTTATGCAAGAGAAGGAATACACCACACAGGATAAAGGTTCCAGCAATGAGAATCCATCCAATGAGCACTAAGCTGCAAATGTGATAATCTCAAATTGAATAAGCAACTGTAAAATATAGACTAAGAGAGTGCAGAAAACCCCCATCATGAACCAGAAAGTGGCTAATGGGAAATCATCTCACTTACAAATAGACAAGGAATTGCAAACCAAGTATGGAGAACACTGTAATAAATATCCCAAAACAACATCATCAAGTTAGCCAACCAATCAAACACTGCCAAGAAGAAGATTTTTAAACATAGGGATATTAGATAAATATGCTTACAGAATCCAAGAAATGCCAATAGGAGCATTGCAGCTGCAACTATGATTAAAATCAACCTCCTGCATATATTAACAGCAGACAAACTCAGTCATGAGAAATGCACGCATGCTTTACAGCGAAGAATTCTCTCAACTTCACCGGAAACCAAGATATAATATGAACACACTTCAGGAAAAAAGTGGGGAAATGCAACAAGTGAAGAGTCTACATTCGTACACAGAGTCTAAAGCATCTTGAATCTTCTCAGAATTGTCTGATGTATGAGAAGCAAGGTCATTCATGGATGCGTTAAGCTTCGTCATGAGCCCGTCAATCTTATCCAGGACAGCAGAAGGAAGGAAAATCTGACCCACCCCAATCTTCTTAGCATCAGCCAAATTATCTGAGAAATTCCGAAGATTGGCCACCGTGATATTTGATTGGCCGACAACAAAATCCAATGTAGTCGAAGTGCTACGATGAAATTTCCCTTGTCCCATGTATAAAACAATGCATCCAATGCTAGATACATTTCATAAAATAGAAAAAAAATCACTATAAATTGATCAAGAGGAACCATAAAAATCGATCCTTGAACAAAAATGGCAGCAAAAGGGAACTTACACTGCGACACAGGTGAAGAGAATGAGCAGCACAAGAGAGAGCGCATAAGCTGTGCGTGAATATGAGTAACTACGGCGTGGGCAGCAGCAATAACAGCAACAGATGAACACCAAGATCAGTCCAAAGCCCAAGAACCATACCGCAGCAATCGAAAAGAAAGGAGCAGCAGTCAAACCAACAGACTGCAATCAAATCAAGGAGGCAGATTTCTATCGGTTAAAACAACAAGAACAACTACAAGGAGCCCGGAATTGAATTGTAGAAGAGAACTCACAGCCCAATAATGCCGATTACTGATATTCCAACCCCCGTTGTAACTTTTGAAGCCGTTCAAAGGGTCCCTCCTTTGTGTCCTCTCCGCCGCCAAGACAAAAGAGTCGTTCTCCACCAAAATCCTGGCAGGTGATTGCCCCTCGACAACAGACCTTCTCAATGGCACCAAAACCTCTTCTCTCCCGCCACCTACAACATCGCATCTCAGGAATTGCATAAAAATCGAATCTTTCCAAAAAAATCATGCTCTTCTGATCAAAACGCACCCACATTCAATAACCCGGTTCCAAGAACACAAGAAACGCCTCCATGAACCAGAAACAGGACAAGAGAAAGCCAGCGGTGATGATACCTGATACGGTTGCCGAATGAGGCGCAGAAATAGCGAAGAAGAAGGAGAGAGAGAGGAAGACGAGAAAAGATTGCGCCCTATAGAATGCCATGCCTTCCTTCCTCACAACCACTTCCCTTGTTTCTGAGATCTCCCTCCAAAATGGCGTTAACCCTGTTCAAAAAGCCTTCTTTTCGGGCACGATTCGCAGATTTCTTCTCAGACGTGCGGTGCCGTGGGTATTCACAATGTCTTCGTTCTGCGGCCTTCCATGGCCGAATCCCGAACTTCCCCACCGTATTTAAAAAGATTTGGAAACTGCCGTCGTCTTCCTAAACAGATACTTTTTTTTTTTTTTTTTTGGTAAGAACAGGTACATTCATTGAATGACCAGGTATAGTGGCGCCAGCTGTCCCGGGACGCTTGTCGCCGAGGAACGCAGTTGCAACCGTCGCGCGGAAGGATACGCCTTCCTTCTTCGCCGGACGGAAGGAAAATAAAAATCCTATGTGCCTGGAGATCGTTGGATCGTCCATTCGCCTGTGCAAATCTCAAAGTGGGCAGTAGACGGTTCACATGGAAGTCCATGAAACCTTGCAATGTCCTGAGAATTTTGAATTGTTAACATTCTTTTTATAAATATATTGCCAGAGGAGAAGGAAGTAAGCCTCAAACAAATGCTATTTTATTGCTGGCATGAGATTAAATAAGCTCTATTAGCAGTTATCAGCCAAGTCAAACTATTAACATATTTCATAGGCGCATTGTCAAGCATGGATATCTTATGTAAGATTGCTTGTCTACAAATGGCTGGTGCAATTAAGTTTCTCAGAGTACCCATATCTTATGGGTAAATTTAGATGGTGCACATGAACTTTTTCAAGCAACCTCTACTTTTCTCCATAACAAAAAAGAAAGACTTCTATTCCAATAGTAAATATGGGCACATGGAGTTGTTTTTGTGGAAAAATGCTGAAGAAAAATTAAGTTTATGAAAAGATAATTGTTATGCGTTTATTCTACAATAAATGTGAAAAAATTACATGAACTAGAAAGCATTTTGCAAAACTAGTTTGTGGTGAATCATAAGTGAACAAGTGTCTCCTCGTACTGAAATGAGATTATTACCCTACAGCTGAAACCTAAAAGAAAAATTTTCAAGCTCCTTTCTCCAGGGAGGTGTGGTGACAATGCTTGTGTTTGCCTTTCTGTGGGTATTTTCATCTTGTTCATGGTACAAACTATTCCCAGATGGAACATAATCGCTGCTGGTTTCATTCAAAGTAAACGATGTTCATATGAAGCCTGGCTACTAATTCTGCAAGCAACTGCTCTTGATGCAGTTCCTGTGAAGTTTCAATTGGACAGATCTTAGCGAAACGTGATGTTGAAAATTTACCCTGAACTTTGTTAATATCTGGCCACAACATGTCAGATTGAAACTCACTGAATTTCAGTTTCTTTGGGGACTTTCACTGCTCGTTTTTTTTTTCATGGACAGCAACTAGCAGTAGGTGACCAAGGAAAGAAGTTGCTTGATCATGACAAGAAGAAATGCAGATGGAACATAATCGCTGCTGGTTTCATTCAAAGTAAACGATGTTCATATGAAGCCTGGCTACTAATTCTGCAAGCAACTGCTCTTGATGCAGTTCCTGTGAAGTTTCAACTGGACAGATCTTAGCGAAACGTGATGTTGAAGATTTACCCTGAACTTTGTTAATATCTGGCGACAACATGTCAGATTGAAACTCAGTGAATTTAAGTTTCATTGGGGACTTTCACTGCTCGTTTTTTTTTCATGGACAGCAACTAGTAGTAGGTAACCAAGGAAAGATGTTGCTTGATCATGACAACAAGAAATGCAGATGGAACATAATCGCTGCTGGTTTCATTCAAAGTAAACGATGTTCATATGAAGCCTGGCTACTAATTCTGCAAGCAACTGCTCTTGATGCAGTTCCTGTGAAGTTTCAATTGGACAGATCTTAGCGAAACGTGATGTTGAAGATTTACCCTGAACTTTGTTAATATCTGGCCACAACATGTCAGATTGAAACTCAGTGAATTTCAGTTTCTTTGGGGACTTTCACTGCTCGTTTTTTTTTCATGGACAGCAACTAGTAGTAGGTAACCAAGGAAAGATGTTGCTTGATCATGACAAGAAGAAATGCAGTGGAGTTCAATGCCTCAAGGGACACATGACCTGACATTGTCGGAGGTTGCATTACCAGTATTTCTGTCTCCTTTGAAAGAATAATTTTTCAGCCAGGAATTTCTATCATTGGACCTCTGCAGAGAACTCCTTCAGGTAAAACTGCCTTCAGGTGAAACTCCCTAAGTAAGAAGCAGGTTAATGTGGGCAATGTTATGTTTTATACTTTTATGTATATTTAGTCAAGCTTGGTTAATTATTTGTTTGGGAGTGTGCAGCAGTCCTATGAATTTTAAAGGAACTCAATTTTAAGACTACGTTAATTTGCATGAAAGAATTGCAGATAGCTTCTTTCACCACGATTATTCAGAATATACAAATTTGCATATTGTTACTTAGAACTTGAAAGTGAGGCATGCTGGTGTAGCTTCAGACATTTGCCTTTTGTTGCTTTGTTCATCCCTATTCCCTGTTGATTTCATTTCCCATCCACTTCTCATGAAATTAACATTCTAATGCTTCTGAAACTACTAGCATCTAATGCATGATTGCTATTTTGTGGTCAGAAAAGTAGGACATATTTTGTTGCCATGGCTTGTAGGTCAGATTTTATACCACTGCATGTAAAACTTGCACACTTGTCCACAGATTGTAGAACAGATTATAAGCAATTTCACAACTCATCTTCCCAAATTTTCTTGCAATGCATCACCCTGTGAAGTTGTTTTGATAGCCCAATGACTGGTATTTGTTTTCTCACTTGTCTGACCCCACTAAGACATAGCTTCACCTTTGTCCTCCACCCAATGAATAGTGTCCAGCGTCCTGCTTGTTTGAATAACAAGTTCTGCAATGTTCGCTCAAAAAACAAGTTCTGCTATGATTATCTGCTAAAGTGATCTTACGATATCTTCAGCTGCACATTCTAACATATTACGCATTTTTATGACTGTGATTGTTTTGTAGCAAGACTTCTGTTTTTGTTAACAGATTGTGAAGTTATGTCCTGAGAGGTTTTTTACATGGAAGACTTCACTAGTACAGCCATAGAACTTTACTTCTAATACCTTGTCAGTAGCATTTCAGAGGTAGTTGCTCTTCTCATGGTATTTTAGGAGGTGTTACTATTGTTTTGTATCCGCAAAGTGCAAAGTAGAAATGTTAACCTTGTTGCTGATCTTATTCTAATGTCTTGGGTTAGGGATGGCAATTTACTCCGCCCCATCAAGATTCCTATTTGACCCATCCCTAATGGTGCAGATTTTACCTGAACTATTTAGAGTCAGCGGCAGGGATGAGTTTTGGTTCCAAAACCCTCAGCAGATTGAGGCGGGTGCAAATAATGGCAAAACCCACTCCGAATCCACCCCAAATATTATAACTCTTCACAAATCTCCTCTCCGCATTTTGCCATAGTCGCTCCACCCATGAGAAAGATTGAATATGTGAAAGGTTCCATGCCTTGATGCTTAATTGTTCATTTTTTTTGGCTAATTGTTTTTCTTAGTTTCAGAGCCATTTGAGTTTGTAAAGAATAATATTTTTGTTTATTGTATTTCTATTATTGTTGAAAATTTGGTTTGTTATGTTCTATAACTTCAACTCTTATTTTTGTTTAATATTATTTGAAGTACAAAGATTTACTTTTTTATTCTTTTTTATTTGTCTGATTTGTATGCAAAAAAAAAATTATAGTTTTACCCGACCTGTCCCATCTAGCTCTACCTGCCCCATCTCGCCTCAGGTTGGTATAGGTATATGGTTGTCAATTGCGAGACTCATACCTGACACGTTATTATCCCTATCTTGGGATGCCGTCATAAGTGAGGATCAAACTCCTAGTTATTCTTTTAAGTATACTACTGCAATAACAATGCAATTTTGCAAGTCAACTCTCCAAGCAATGAGTTGCTTTCTCAGTTATCTAATGCAGCTGAGACTAGCATACCAGATGAATCATAAGGTGTATTGAAAGACTAGCTTTCTAAATTGTGCTTTCCCTGCCAATACCTACATTTTAAAGATCATGTTTTTCTTTTTCCATGCGCAAAACTAATACTTTCTATATCATATTTTGATTTGGTCTCTATAGTGCTTGATCTTATTCTCCATCAATTTGGTAGTCTGAATTATCTCTCTTGTATACTCGAACCTTTGGAAGTTGATAATAGCACTTGTATCAATCTCTTATGGTGGTTTACAGGAGCTTCAACCATTTTACTCTTATCAAAAGCTGTTAGCATAATTTTAAGGATCATGTAACAACTTATATCAACCCATATTATTTTTCTTTATCGGTTAGTATTTTTTTCCAATGCCTAATTTTCCTTTTAACACTCTGCTTCATTGCCATCCTTGTGTTGAATATGAGACTTCAAGTTACCAATGCCAAGTTTTCCTTTAAGCAGCTTGCATATGCCGGACTTCTTACCATAGCAGTACTTCTGCCAGGGAACATGTACATAAAAATGTGCATAGTAGCTTGGATTAAGAAGGTTTAAGAAGGATCAGGTCTCAAACCAATCACTGGCCCCTGTGCAAGAGAGAGAGGGACTGTTCCTCAATCCAAAATACAACTAAAGAGTTAGAGAGGGAAGAGATTTTAAGCAAATCCCAAGTGATCAACAAGAAGCAACCATGTTGGCCCCCCAAACATCTATCTAGACTCACTCTCACTGTACAAACTTGGCCAAATAAATCCAATACGCCGGTGCTGCTTTTAAGTACCGTAGCACAAAGCAAATATCCACTAGACTAGAATGATATAGTCAAAGGTGTCATCAACAAATTAGTAATAAAATGTGTCTTCCTATTCTTTCTATGCGTGTAAACAAATAATGAGTTAATAAATAAGTAAAGAAATGGATTAATGTATGACACAGCTGCCAATACGAACACGGTGTACCATCCAATGGTTTCTCCTCCCAGTATCAACCCACTTGATACACTCTATAAGCTTATGAGATGTGAAGTTTGAGTGCATTTGACTTAATGAATCTGGTTAAAGCCGTGGATTGTTGAATGCCTATAAGAGTACAATCTTAAATGTCCTGTAATACCTGGAAGGCGAACCAATTACCCTATCAGGTTTATGAATTATGAGGTCAGGATTAGATGTTCAAAGAACATCCATTATTGTGGCAGTTACAGTTCCCAAAATGTGCTTCAAGGCCTGTGTTAGTTATCAGATATACTCCTCTGCTTTTGTCTCTCATCCCTCTAGTTTTGCTGTCAGCTCTCTATCAAGCGTGCTCTTTGGCAATTTTCCATGCTTTTTATCTATCAATTTTTAGTTTGCTTCTGTCACTCAAAAAGATCTTCGAGTTGGCCCAAATTTCACTCCTTCCCGTTCCATATGGAAGATTTAAAAGCTATTGTATACATGGAATGGGTAAGGTTTGCAGCAGCAAAGCTCGGAGGAAAAAAAAAACATTTGTTTTCGGTTCTGCAGATGAAGCTGAACTTCAAATTGATGATTATAACCATCTAATGACAGTCTTGGGAGCCTGGGCTAGCATGCTTGCTTTTTTTGCCTCAAGATTACAGTCGAGAAAAAAATAAATGAGCAATTCATGGTGAAGATACCTGTTTTTTGTTTCGAAGAAGCTGGAGCAAAGAATCACATGCTCCTGTTTTCTGCATTCAAACATTGCGCAAAGTGCATTCGTGATACTTTTCATGTCAAAAATATACAGGCAGGCGCATGGTTATTATGCAACATATAACCCCAACATCTGATAATTATGAGGTCAAAAAACTAACTTTTCGGAAGCTGTGGAAGCGGATTCAGATGTTTGGACTTCATGTGGTGAAAAATGTTGCTCAAAGAGAACTTGCTGCAGGTTCACAAGTGGAGAATCTTTCTTTTTCGCTACTTTGGAGAGCTCCTTCGAAATGTTCTTCTTCTAATCCAACATAGACTAAAGGTATTTAGTTTAAATTCTTGCATAAATAAACATGCAAAAAATAACAGATTTATTCTATATGGCAGGAACGCAGCAAGTAGGGAAGTCATAGCTATCACTGATGAATCTTTGAGGCTGCTCTTCCTCTTCCAAACACTTGCACAAGGTAGTGAATGTCAGCAGTGTGCCATGTGTTGCTTTTGGAAGCCTTTTTCATGGTTTCCCTATCAAGTGAAAGCCTTTCACAGGTAACTTAATGTTGAATATTTCAATTGATAAATCTGACCATTATATTATAAATTTCCCCACTGTTCAGCTACATGTTAAGTTTTACTTCATCTTGTTCAGATTCCTTCACCTGCAATTCAAATCACAGAGGCAATGTTACCAAGATAGCATGTTCAGGTGCTGTGCTAGAAGTTGAAAATAAGCTAACTCACATTTTGTATGAGAATTTAAATTAAAATAACTCACATCTTGAATGAAAATTCTATGACCAGTGATGAAAATGATACACACTTCAAAATCTTGGGAAAAGGTAGAAACGTTTTGGGCCACGTAGGTGTGGTGTACAGGGCCATGCCTGATTATTAATCAGGTCCAGTCTTGTTTCCAGTCTTGTTGGGACTTTGCCAGCTCTTTGTAGCATCCAGAATCCAACCATAAACACATTAGTCATGTAGCATTTTGGCTTCAGACAAATGAAGCCAAGTTAAAGTTAATGTTTAGCTCAAATGAATCACCAAGGTAAGTGAAATGTAGTGATTTTTGCACGATTTATCGGAAAAATTATTGCCTAGAAATTATTATATCATTATTTTATAAAAGAATAATTCATTAAAATAAATTTAAAAGATCGAAAAGTATTTACTTAGATCGAGGCATGTGATATACATTGTCCTAAGAACATAATTCGTCCCCAAGGTACAACAACCCGGCTCAGCTCGATCCTCCTTTAATGAGCACAATCGTTGAGGAGGTTTGACCCAACTATCTTCTTCAGATGCCTAGAAAAGAAGCAAAGATAAAAATAATAAAGTTGAAAAGTGGAAGAACTCCGCCTGAAAAAAAACATTCTCGGAAGACAGAATGCCAGTGAGAAAGAGAGAGACATTGGATTGGATTAGAATTAATTCCGGACTCGAAGGAGTCTATTTATAGACTCTATACGTTCTCTTCCGGAGAGTCACAACTAAAGGCATTCATTTTAAAATATTTAAAACAATTAAAGGCTAGAAGATAAAAAATTTTAATTTTTTTAATTAAAACTCCAATACTATTTACTAAAACATTTTAATCACCAAAATTTTCATTGCCATGCTGCTCGATGATTGTACATGGAGAGGGGGGGGGGGGGGGGGGGGCGTTGAGGGATGGGATGGAGAACCCTCCACCATTTAGATAATTAATTTATTTTTACTATATTTTACCATCATCTTGATATATATATATATATATATATATATATATATATATATATATATATATATATATATATATATATATATATATATATATATATATATATATATATATATATATATATATATATATATATATATATATATATTTTCAAGAGAAGGGAGGA